>NC_080746.1:39527419-39831199 GCF_020826845.1 Diceros bicornis minor
GCCCTTCTGCCTACAAATGAAAAGATAAAGAGGGGAAAAATCAATTTTCCAAGAGACAGGGTAAATTGCCTTCTGGTAATGCAATGATTAAGCAGTTGCTGTTTCTAGAAAAGTGAGTTTTGTGATTCTTCAGTGACCTCCTTTACAGACCAATATCATATAACTTATATGAAGCTCTTGAATGGTTCACGTTTATTTAAAACTCAATTCTCTGGAAAACATTGACAGTCGTGAATATCCAATGACTCTAGTTTACAAAACTAGACTTTAACTTGCTAAATGTCTCCTCATACTTGAATTGGTGCTTCTGTTTTTTGATCAAAGCCTATGAAATATCTGGTTGCCATGGATACTGGGGCTTAAAAGGAACACTTGAGTCAACTTGCTGTATTGTCCTTAAAGACAAAGCACTGCACTCATCCACAGAAATGCGGAAATTCTCTATCTCCTCCAAATGCCCTGGCATAGTGGTTTCTTTGGATCTGGAAGAAGGTCCTGGTGCTGTTTCTATTGCAGCATGAATGGTGCTTTTCGATGGAGTGAAGAGACGCAGGCTATGACTGTGGTTATTCTGAGAGCTGCGCCTACCCCATTCCAAGAGGAAGGGGAAATCAGCCAAGGTTGATTACTCTGTGACAGGCCCTCTCCCCTCATGTCACTGCCTTGTCTGCTAGTCAAGGGCAAAGATTGTGTTTAGTTAGTACTATACACAGCATAGTTTATATTGATTGGTACAAATGATTGCTGAATGAATGAGCAAATAACCCTGCTTACGTATTATAAACCCATGTTACAGATGACCTCAGAGAGGTTAAATAAGTTTCTCATGGTCTTATCTCCTTATCATTTAAGATGTATTAGTAATAGTTAACTTTTATCACTGTATTTAAGTTACAGGGTATCAAAGGAGAAGAGTAAACCTTACCCAAGGATCTGCATCCTCTTCTGGAGAACGGAGTAGCATATTTTTGTTTGTACACAGGATAGTTGTTGCATGTAGGAGTAAGACTTTGTTGTCTTTACTTGGAGATTAAGTATGGTGTAAGGAGACGTATATGGGTGCCAAGTTGACAAACAGTGGAGTGTGATGGTCAGTTTTATATGTCAACTTGTCTAGGCTATTGTCCCCTGTTATTCAATCAAACACTAGTCTAGCTGTTGCTATGAAGGTGTTTTGTAGAACTTATTACAGTCCATAATCAATGGTGAGCAATGGGACAAGAATTTGAGTCTGGGTCTATCTAGCTTCAAAGTCTATGTTCCCCCTGTTCTACACTAAACAGGAAAAAATGTCTATTGAATTACTCCTTGGCTCTTGAATCTTATAATAAAATCTGCAAAGAATTGAGTGCCTGCCATGTGGCAGGCACTGGTCCAGGTATGTCACTCAGGTTATCGCACTTTTACCCTAAATGTGATCACCCCAACTATGGTCATGAAGAAAGTCGGGTATAGAAAACCTCCATAGTGTGCTTAACTATTTCCTGCACCCTTCCCTAAAGGATGTTCCTGGAAGCTCCAGTCTCCAAAGTGACAGATTCTTTCCATGACCCAAAAGTTTGGGGTATATTCACACTGTCAACACCTCTTGAGTATTCAGTGTACATGCAAGATGTGTTAAAAACTCCAAGGAGTCCTGCAGTGGACATTTCTGGAACTCCATTTAACCCAGCATTTCCAAACATCTTTGACCACAGCAGCCAGTGTATGTTATACTCGTCAACACCACGGCATAAGTGTTTTGCCTCACACTTAGGGAAGTGCTGACCTGCTACAGAGCACTAGGCATCAGTTTCACAGTAGCATCAGTAGGAAAGGTGCTCAGACCATATCAAGCTCCTGGGTCATGCATATTACTTAGACAATGTTTCACATTTATTTGTATTACATTTTTGCTAAAAATCTTATGTGGCTGAATTTCTGTTCAGAGGAGCCTCAGTTGCCCATAAGCTACATGTCAGATTCCAATGAAAGCCAATTCTTGCATCTTTTGGCAGAATGAGCCAAAGAACCTCTAAATTCTTTTTCTATTTTTCTCTTGTCTGCCATTTTGATTCCCTCTTATTTCTTTTTTGTATATGTTTTTAGTTTTTTTCTTAGTGGTTACCCTGGGGATTACAGTTAACATCCTAAAGTTCTAACAATCTAGTTTGAATTGATACCAACTTAACTTTAATAGCATATAAAAAGTCTGCTCCTGTACAGCTCCATACTCTTATTTATGTTGTTAGTGTCACAAATTACTTCTTTATATATTGTGGGCCTCCTAACATGAATTTAAATTGATAATTATTATTTTAGGCACTTGTATTTTAAGTCATATAGGGAAAAAAAGAGGATTTACAAACTAAAAATACAATAATACTCATTTTCATATTTACCTATGTAGTTACCTTTACTGGTATTCTTTATTTCTTCATATGGTTTTGAGTTACTGTCTAGTGTCCTTTCATTCTGAAAGACTCCCTTTTGTACATCTTGTAGGGCAGGTCTACTATCAATAAACTCCCTCAGCTTTTGTTTGTCTGAGAATGTTTTAATTTCTTTTTCATTTTAAAGGATACTTTTGCCAGATATAGAATTCTTGCTTGACAGTTTTGTTTTTCTTCCAGCACTTTAAATCTGTCACCCCATTGCCCTCTGGCCGCCATGGTTTCTGGTGATAAATCAGCTGTTAATTTTATTGAGGATCCCTTGTACATAACTAGTTGCTTCTCTCTTGCTGCTCTCAAGATTGTCTTTGTTTTTTGATAGTTTGATTACAATGTGTCTCAGTGTGGATGCCTTTGAATTTATCCTACCTAGAGTTCATTAAACTTCTTGGATGTGTAGATTCATGTCTTTATTAAATTTGAGACTTTTTGGACATTATTTCTTCAATATTTTTTCTGCCTCTTTCTCTTCTCTCTTTTGAGAGTCCCATAATTGTATGTTGGTACACTTGATGGTGTCCTTCAGGTCTCTTTAGCTCTGTTCATTTTTCTTCTTTCTTTTTTTTCCTGCTCTTCAGACTAGATAATTTTATTTTATTTATTTATTTTATTTTTATTTGTTTTTGTGAGGAAGATCAGCCCTGAGCTAACATGCGTGCCCATCTTCCTCTACTTTATATGGGATGCTGCCACAGCATGGCTTGACAAACAGTGCATCGGTGCGTGCCCAGGATCCAAACCTGCGAACCCCGGGCCACTGAAGTGGAGCATGCTCACTTAACTGCTGCACCACTGGGCCGGCCCCTGGACTAGATAATTTTAATAGACCTATCTCCAAGTTAACTTATTCTTTCTTCTGCTTGTCAAGTCTTCTGTTGAACACTTCTCGTAGATTTTTAATTTTAGCTATTGTACTTTTCAGCTCCAGAATTTTTATTTAATTCCTTTTTATAGTTTCTGTTTATTGATATTCTTTATTTGTTGAGACATCACTCCTGGTTTCCTTTAGTTCTTTGTCCATGGTTTCCTTTAGTTGTTTGAGCATATTTAAGATAGTTGATTTAAAGTCTTTGTCTGGTAAGTCCAATGTCTGGGATTCCTCAGGGACAGTTTATTGTCTGTCAATTTATTTTGTCAATTTATTTTCTTTTTCCTGTGAATGGGCCATAGTTTCCTCTTTCTTTGCATGCTCATCATTTTTTGTTGAAACTTGACATTTCAAATATTATAGTATGATAACTCTAGAAATCATATTCTCTCTCCTTCCCATGATTTGCTCTTACTTGTTGTGGCCTGCAGTCATTCATTTACTTAATGGCTTTTCCAAATGATTTTGCAAAGACTGTATATCTTGTCATGTGTAGTCGTGCAAGTCTCCCTTCCATTATCTCAGCAGTCAGCCAGTGACATGCGAGATATTTCCTTACATGTCTGGATCCAAAAAGACAAAAGAGAAAAAACTTTGTGGTGTTTGCAGTTTTTGTGATTGTGTCTGAGCTGGAGCACTTCAGTGCTTAGCCACACCACCTATAATTCTGTCTAACCCTCACCTCCTGTTATGTGGAGCCCAAAGAGGTATAAGCATAGGATCACCTCAGGTTTTCTCTGAGCATGACTTCAGACTTCGGCATGTGCTTGGCATACCTGGGATTTCCTGGCATACCTGGGAGCCCTTCCAAGCCCTTATTCCCTCAAGTATCTTCCTCCTGGGCCTCCTTCTTCCCAAGGTTTTTGGTGTGTCTGCCGCTTGTCCCATTTGCCATCCCTTACCCTAGGTGGCTCTCAGTAGTATAATGCCTTTAAATGCATTTGACAAATGCTGCTCAGGAGGCCATTCCAGCCATAAAAGAAGTCCAAGAGAGGCAAAACAAAGGCAGGCCTCTGGGGTGATTCCTCAGGGAGCCACCAGACAGACTAAAATGCACAACAACAATTCTTTGATAACAGGGTCTGAATTGCTTGCTCTGGCACCAGCAAGCTGTACCACCAGGAACATGAACAGCTGTCATCATGGCCACTCGCCAAGCTGGGGAATGAAGGATGGTAGATGAGTAAGTAAAAACACCATACACTCTCTTACTGAAATTTAGCAGCCTCTTCTTCATTAAGCCCTCCCCTGGGTGTTGTAGGTTTTTTGAATTATATTCCTGATTCTGACAGTTTTTGCCAGCTTAATGTTTTCTTCAGTGGAAGAGTGGATCATTGAAGCTCCCTACTCCACTATTTTTGGTGACACTTGCCCTCCAAATTCTCTTTGATCCTAGAGTCCATGATTTCATGAATCACCAAGACCTTGGGGTCCATGGAAAGATTTGGAGGAAGCTCTTAATTTTAGACCATGTCCATGTTTTCATCCTGTTTTGATAGTGCCTATTTTTCCACATAATTTTTAATATGACATCATATTCTAATATACAAATATATTATAATTTAGTCAATCATTTCCCTAAAGTTGACCATTTAGTTATTCCCAATTTTCCACTATTATAATTAAAACCATATTAAACGTTATTTTATGCAAGTCTGTGTGTGGATTTTGAGGTTCTTAGAAGTGAAATTATCAGGTCAACATTTTAAAAGTTCTTGACATATTTTGAAGCAATTTATATTCTTATCAGCTCTGTTTGAATGACCGTATGAAAACCTTCCAACAGTGAAGCCCCAAGAAGCTTCATTTCTTAACAACCTCCTCCAGGTGATTCTTAGGCTCATGAAAGTTTAGAAAACTATTCAGATAACATTATCACTAATAGTGAACTAGTGGTTTAAATTCTCCCCACTGTCATGGTCCTCTTATCTTCTCCTTCCCAATGAATGCTATTATTATTGGTGAGTGTTTGAATGAAATTCCTTAATATTCTGATATTGTGTCATTAATACACGTGCTTTCTTGGTGAAAAGACTGAAGTTCCATATTTTCTTCTAATCTACCTCCATGGGCCTGGGTTTCTCAGTCTGTGAAGCAAGGGAGTGGACTAGTACTAGACCCTCTTTATCTTTCCCTGTCTCTTCCTTTTCTCACCCCGTGATGAACGCCTTTTGCTTTACCTGCCCGCATACCCCCTGCTTCTGAGTTTGGTCGTCCCTTCTTCAGAGGACTATTCCTCTCTTGACTCCTTTCATGTAGAGAGGCTGCTCAATTCTTTTGGGACCCAAAATAAGACTGTAGGGCAGCAGAATTTGCTACCCCAAAATGTGTCTTTTATGCTTGATTAATTTTAAGAACAAAAGACTCAGGAAGAAAATTTGACCTCCCCCTTTGAAATTGAACTGCCTAAAGGAATTGAAGACAAAAGGCCTGTTCCAGGAAGGAGCTAATACCATAGATCACTATAGTATAATATGAACTAGGTGTGGTAGACAGAGAGGAACCTAGCAAGGCCCATTTGATCAAAGTCCTCTCCATGTCCCATTGTCTTTGCCAGGCATGGCAAACATTTGTTTACCAAACATTTGCTTTTCCATTTCCATGTGAATTTCCTTCCTCCTCTTTGAAGTCCCAAACCACTACCCTGAACATCCTCCTTTGTCTTTAGCTGAAGATAGCGTTTAATGTGGTGACTTCAGCCACTTTGGTGAGTTACTCAGTCTTCCTGGGTTTCTCCTATGTATACATGTTAATAAATTTGTTTGCTTTTCTTCTGTTATTCTGTCTCATGTCAATTTAATTCTTAGACCAACCAGAAGAACTTGGAAGGGTAGAGGAATATTTCTTCCTCCCCTACAAGACCTGTCTCTGGATTTTTGGACACAAGATCAAATCTATCAGGTTAATCTCTCTGCCATAGCTAAAACTAATAAAATGTAAATCTCACATCCTCTGCCATGTAGAGAAATTCAATTTTCATTAAGGAAGAGTGGAACTGATGTGCAGAGCAAAACACTGATATGAGATGGGAAGAAAAGGTCCTGACAGTAATTTGTTCCCTGGTTTCAGTTATTCCCAAGACCCAGAAGCACCCATACTTTCCTGAATCTTTCATGGGACACCTGATACTTTCGAACAAACTTTTGGGCTTACTCTATTTCAAGTTGGATTTCTGCCATTTGCGTGCAAAGGATTCCTAACAAAGAAAGTTTCTTTGATTTTCTTTTTCTCTCCATGGCATTATGATTGCCTCCTTACATCAGACTTGGGGCACAAGCTACCAATGGTGAGAGAAGGAAAAGAAACTGCTTGAAGTGGTAGCATAAATCGCCCAGCTTGCGGGTCACTTCTATTTATCTCAGAAGGGCAAGACTGCTGTTGGCTGACACTTTTTTCTCTAGAGCTAAGGCATCAGGAAGCTTGAGGTGAAGAGGAGAAAGAATTGTATATCAGCTGTGCTCAAAGTATAATTTCTAGCTAGAGGAAGATTTCATTTAACAATTATTTATTGAGGACAGTATCATGTCCTCTGTCCTGGACTGAATTCAGACCCTCCTTCTCACTCTGCAGCATTTTTGTAGCTCAACTGCCTCCCCTTGGCTTGGAGTCACACCTAAGGAAACAGAAGTCTGTAATCCCAAAATTAATTAAAATGATTTAAGCTTCATTCACTGTCTTCATGAAACAAAATGTTCAGGAAAAAAATTAAACTTCTCTTTTCTCTCCTTTCTTCCTTCTCTCTTACTCAATATGCCTTGTATGTAGCAGCTTCTCTCAAACTCTCTCTTCTCTCTCATTCTGAAGTCTCCCAAACTCATAAACTCAACCCACGCATGCTTCGTTTTTCTTTTTTTTTTGCTTCTTCCTTCAACCTCCACCCCCTCCCTTCTCCATAACTCTGCCAGCTCAGAGGTAAAGACTTTTGGCCCATCCAGCATCTCTGGTTATTCTCATTATCCACGGTTCTGGTCTGAATAATAATGTCCCAGAAGCCAACTGCAAAACAAAACTCTCCTGCATGAGTGGAGGTGTGGGAGAGGTCGCGAATATTCAATCACTGATGCTCTGTCTGCATCTTTTGCCATATGAACTAACTCTGACCCAGGCCTCCACCTGAATTCAAGTCTGTTGGGGATGAGCTTTTCTGCCTTATAGGTAAATCCAGGACATAGCTCTTTTTAAAAAACCTCTTTCAGCAGCTTTATAAACTGAACTCCCTGTACTGAGCCAGGCAAAATTGTTCAAAAAGGGTAACTTGTTATAGCCCTACAGACCTTGAGGCCTATTCCCTGCCCAGCTAGGTCTTTTTGGAATATAAATGATGTGGCGTTGTTTCTGTCTGGCCTGAAGAATTACCTGCTAAATAAGAAGCATGTTGTTTGCTTCCTGCCAGTGAGGAGATATTATAGAAGTCAAGTGCTGTGTGGCCCACCATGTTGTGTCTGTCTTCAAGATTGCAGCCAAAATTAACAGAGATTTTGACCCAAACATTTAGCATTTACCTAGCTTTCCCTTCCCCTCTCCCTCTGCCCAACTCCTGTTTCTCATGTGTCCTCACCTAACATACCCTCTGTTTCCAAAAGGGGCTGGGGGTTGAAGAAATGCGTATTCAATTTCCTCATGCATTTATTTATTCATTTTAAAATTTCATGAATACTGTTCTAGGCACTGAGAGTAAAGGAGGGAAATAGAAGAGAGAGTGCCTGCTCCAGAGCATGTATATTCCATCAGGAGGAGAGAGGAGTCAGACAATAAACAAGTAATTAAAGAAAATGACAGAGTATGCTATGAAAAATTAAAAGGCTGATGCCTGTGATATTATGATTTATAATAAATATATATTTTGGTCTTTGTCCATGGCTCCTGGCTTACAGCTCCTAAAACCTTTGGAATTTCCTGAGCAATAAGAACAATGGGAGTATCTTTTGTTATAACATTTGGTCTCTGGTTCTCAGTTCCTAAAATACTTCGGAGCCATAAAGGAGAAATGGGTGTCTTGTTATTCGTAACAAGCTCCTTTCAACCACAACTGAGTCTATGTTAATGAGGTGACTTTGGGAAATACCCTAAAGGTAGAGGGGCTGGTTGCCTAGTGAACCAACCACGAATAGAGGATTGGATCTTTCAGTCCCAACCCCTGATTTCCGGGGAGGGGAGAGGGGCTGGAGGTTGAATCAGTCACCAATGGTCAATCATTTAATCAATCATGCCTATATAATGAAGCCTCCATAAAAACCCAAAAGATGGGGTTCATAGAGCTTCCAGGTTGGGGAACCAGAAGGCTTTCATGTGCCACCATACCCCATCCCGGGCCCCAAACTTTACAAGGACAGGAGCTCCTTTGTTCAGGACCTCACCCCGTATATCTCTTCATCTGGCTATTGATTCGTATCCTTTAGTATCCTTTGTAATAAAGTGGTAATCTAGACAGTAAACTGGTTTCTGTGATCCACTCTAGCAAATTAGTTGAGCCCAAAGAAGGGGTCATGGGGACCTCTGATTTATAGCCAGTAGGTCAGTAGTACAGGTAATAACCTGAACTTGAGATTGGCATCTGAGGTGGGGACAGTTTTGTGGGACTGAGCCCTTAACCTGTGGAATCTGATGCTATCTCCAGGTAGATGGTGTCAGAATTGAGTTGCCTTGCAGGACACCCAGCTAGTGTCCAAGAATTGCTTGATATGTGGGGAAAACCCCAAATACAATGGAAATTAGGTGGAGAACACTTAATGCCATAATGATTTTTTGGGTTGCAGCTACTTCCATTTGGGTGGTCAAGAAAGACCTCTCTGAGGAGATGATGTTTGAGCTTAATAATTTGAAGGACTTAGTTCTGTGAAGATCTAAGAGAAAAGTGTTCCAGAAATTTACTGTATAGAAAACCCCATGCTGAGCACATTGAGAGGCAGAGACTAGGTTTTGAGTAAGACTAAGCCCCATACCTCCTGATACTAACATAAGAATTGCCTGGGTTAATAGAAGTCGTGAAATAACATCACAAGCCAGTATATTGTGCGGAGCCCTGACTAAGAGAGAAAGGCATAAAGGTAGCCCCTGGGTCAGGGTAGGGAAGGTGGCATGTACCCTACTCAACTTCCTTGAGGAATAACATGTCCCATTCTCAGAAATAGCATAGAGCCACAAATGTCTATGGAATCAGATACGTCAGTTTTGAAATAGCCATTTTTCCATTTGTTTATGATGCTATTAAAATTGCAAATATATCATCTTTATAGAAAATAAAAGCAGAGAAAAGTGAATAGCACTTTGATATGATTTAATTGATGATGACGCTGTGGTCCCATCATCTCGGCCCTGCAGTGTTTATGGGGAAATTCCTCTCTCCTGGCTTCTTGTCTTTATGTGTAGGGGCGTCAGAAGCATCATTCCATCCTCTCATTCAAATTCTCTCCGGGAGATGACTTTGGGATAAGGAGGTGTGCACATGTGGTCAGCAATGCGCTCTTCCTTTTTTGGGTCAACCCAGCATCCTGGTTTCTTCCTTCATGCTGTGAGTTTGTCAGAGGCAGGCCCCATTCAGGAGGCCTGCAATTATTCAACACTGCTTGTGGCTAGGCAGGGAAGCCCTGTTTAAGGTTTAGTCTTAGGAAGCTATATTTTCCAGTATTGACTTTATGGGTAAAAAAAGCCAACATTTGACTGTCCATCTGCTTTGTCTATTTCTCAGTGGTTCCAAACTTAGATGGGAAAAAAATAATGCTATTTATTTGGCCTACCTCAAACCCCTACAGAATTTTGCTTATTTGCCAGCAAGATCTTGATTGTCCATATTGGACTCAAATCTTCCTAGTTTTTATTAATACATAAATTTATTAACATATTTATTTTAGTATTTCAGCCATGGCTAGTTATCGCTTATTTCTTGGAAACTGCAATTATTTGCAAATGATTTCAAAAGAGATTTTTCCCTCTCATTGGTGACGTCTCACTGTCTAAGGTTAGTAGAAACAGTTATGCCTTAGAGAAGTGTTTTTCAAACTGCAGGTCAAGACCCATTAGTGAGCCATAATATCAGTTTAATAGGTCATGACAGCATTTTAAAATGATAGAATAGAAACTATCAGAATGATTGCACACAAAGGATTGTTTTATGAAAATTTTGTTTTAGTTATATTTGTGTTAAGCGTGCATACGTGTGTGTGTGTGTGAGAACTGGGTAACAACATAAAAAGTATTTTGTGGCAAAGACTAGCTAGTCATTTACCAATGAGCACACAAATGGGCAACATCTCACAGCCACTTTTGTTCTCAGGATTGGTTGTGTGACTGAGTTTTAGTTAACGGCATGTTGGTGGAAGTGATGAATATCCCTTCTAGGTCTGGTCCATAAAAACCCACCACACAGTCCTCTACTCTCTCACTTTCAGTATACTACCTGGCAGCTAAATATTGGGCCCAGGACAACCGTGTAAACACTATGTTGAAGACGGCAATTTTCATCAATATGAATCTCTGGATGACTGTGTAGAATAGACCCACTCCCTACTCCTAGTCACCAGTGGCACTCTATGAGAATGAGAAATAAACTTCTAATATGTTACACTACTGGGATTTGGGGGGCTTACCTGTTTCAGCAGACAGTGTTACCTTAAGTAATAGATCTTTCTTATTATGCATTTGAAAGCTGCCGGGAGAACTTGAGGACATTATGTTAAGTGAAATAAGCCAGACTCAGAAAGACAAATATTGCATGATCTCATTTATGTGTGGAATCTGAAAAAAAGTTGAACTCATAGTAACAGAGAGTAGGATGATGATTACCAGAGTCTGAGTGATGGGGGAAAGGGGAGATATTGGTCAAATGTTACAAATTTCAGTTATAAGATGAATAATTCTGGAGACCTAATGTACAGCATGGTGGCTACAGTTAATAATGTACTGTATACTTGAAATTTGTTGAGAGTAAATCTCAAGTGTTCTCACCACATTAAAAAAAGGTAACTATGCAAAGTGATGTATATGTTGATTAGTTTTGTTGTGGTAACCATTTCACAATGTACACATGTATTGAAACATCACGTTGTATGTCCTAAATATGTACAAGTTATATTTGTCAAAGAATAAAGCCATTGTGAAACCATTAATGATTCAGGACCCTGGACAGTGACATGCATCTTGCCTCATCATCCACCTCCCTGAAGAAAGAGCTGTCAGGTAAGCCTGCAAATTCTCCTAACATATGGCAAGCCAGACTGATATGTCTCTTACTCTGCTGCTCTGGTGACCCCAGGGAAGCCACATTTGTTGAGGGGGATGGGTGTTGGTACCTTCGATTGGCTGTAATTTGTGCAGTCAAATGAAAAGTGGAAAAGCCACTCTAAGTTGGGAACGAGTATGAGCAAAAGCATGGAGTTAAGGAAACTAAGTACATTTGGTTACAGGGAGCACATCCATATGAATGCAACACAGAGTTTCTCTGCTGTATAAGATAGATATCACCTTTCACAGATGAGAAAACTAAAGTACAGAGGGATCAAATCACTTACCCAAGATCCCACAGCTAGGTAATGGCAGAGCCGGGGTTGAACCTCGGCAGTTTGAGGTTGTAGTCTGGGCTGCTAGCTATAATGCCCTGGAGGAGTGGTTCTTCTATTGTTCATTGTCTCTGCAGTATGCTAGATATTATAGACAGTTGGCCTTCAATTACCAGGAAATGGGGGCTGTTACTGGCATTCAGAAACTAGTTTAAATGCCAACTTTATGTTAATATATGTCTTTATTAAACTTAACTCCTTCATAGGAGACAACATGCAACAGGGCAGGAGTTATGAAACGCATCCTAGAAGAAGGCTTTCTTCTTCAAATGAAATCTTATGTAAAAGCTCCATACCTGGCACGTGTAGAAACAGAGATGCTGTGGTTGGAGCAGGGCTAGGAGGCCTGGAGCTCCACTCTCCCAGGCAGCTCTTCCACACTATCCCTCTTCACCTTCCTCAAGGCCTTTGTGGCACACAATTTAAAAACCATCAGTACAGAGGACAGTGTGTGAACTTTTGGTCTAGATAGCCCTGCCTGCCTGCTCACTTGCTTTGTGATTTTATTTATGCATTCCTTTATTCATTGCTCAATAAATATTTATTGAAGACTGTGTGCTAGGCACTGGTCTGAATCATGGCCCCATGGTTTATCAGCTGTGTAACTTTGACATCTTACTTAGTCTCACTGGGTTTCAGTTGCCTCCTCTGCAAATATACACAGTGATAACTGCCTCATAAGCCTCCAGGGTCATAAGAGAGTATACAGAGGATCCGTGTGGCACCCAGTGCAGCTCCAGGCCCTTGGTGCGTGGGCTCAGTGGATGTTTGTTTCTCCTTCACTTGCTATGCTGATCTTTCAAGTACGAGGTAATTCAGAGTTAAACCATTTTACAAACATGTGTAGCACACACACAGAGAAATATTTTTAGAACAAATCTGTTTCCATTCCTTGCCCTTTTCTTTCTTTCAAACCTGTGTCACTTTCAGCTTAAGATCATTTCTCAATTCCTGTTCTTAGCCACCCTTTTAATCAATCTTCTCCTCATTTTCTCAGCCTGCACATCCCCAGCTCTCCCTCTTATTATCTTCTCCAGAGCAGCTGATCCCAGCTTCTCCCTCAGCATCTGCTGAGCCCTCACTCTCCATAATCCCTTTCTTCCCAGAGTAGCCAGCATCCCCCAGTTAGCAGAGGATTCCACCTTCATCACTTCTGGGTAAAATTTTTCTTCCCTGCTGGTGGAGGACTAAACATAGCCTCACTTCAAGAGTGGCCATTAATGATTGGAGTTAGTACTGAACAGGCTTTCAACAGTTTCCACTAGCAACCATTATAGGATGTTTCAAATCTCGTCATTGAAGTCAGCATAGAAAACTATATACATTTTAAGTTTTCTCTAAGGTCAAATGCTTCATCCATTGCACAGATGGTGTAATGGCTAAGAATGGAGGCTTTGGAGCTAGGCTCTCTCCATCCAAATTCTAGCTTTCCTTCATCTTAGCTGGCTTAATTTCTTTATGCTTCGGCTTTCTTATCTGAAAAATGAGCATATAATAGTACCAATCTCATCATACTCTTATGGTGTATAAATAAGATAATTTATTTAAAATGCTTAGAACATTGCTTGACATATAAAAAGCAGTCAATAAGTGTTATCTATTATTATCATTGTTATTTTTTTAAATGGTACTCTGGATAGTGTTTCCAGCGCTCTGCAAAGTGGATGGGTAAAGCTCAGGCAAATTATAAGAAATTAAACCTTTGCCAGGTGTGTGTAGGAGAGAGAGAAAGTGGAAGGAGCATCTAGAGGATAAACCCTTCATGGATTCCTTTAGCTCTTACCACTAAGCAGAGGGATGGTATTCACTCTTTGGATTTTCCCTGCCTTCTCTCTAGGTTATGGTGGGTATGCACTTGTGATTGTAGAACAAGAGAATAAATGAATGCATGAGAAGTGAATGGACAAATCAGTGAATCATTAGTAATGGAATGAACTAAGCAGCCATATCCCTTTTAACAGTCTTTGATGCTCAGTTTATCCTACTTCACCCAAACACATAGGTCTACTGTGTTTAGCCCCTTCAAGTTAAGAATACTGTTGGTCACTACTGTTGGGGTATTCCAACCCCATCTTCCTCCCATACACACCAAAAAGGGGATTCTCAGCTTGTGGCTGTTCTTTCTGGGCTTTGTGATTCTGCCCAAAGTCCTCTGTGCTCCATAGGTGTGCCCCTTCACTTCCCTTCTTCAGGAAGGACAGCGGGAACCTCACCTGTCTGTCGTAGAGAAAGCTGATGTTATCAGCAGGTCCTGGCATTGTCCTTTCAAGAAACAAAGATGGTGCCCCGTGGCTCTGCTTTCCAGAAAGACTCGGGGACAGTCACAGGAAGACTGGGACATTCAGGAGTAGTAGGACTGAATTTTCTTGCAAGAACTCTTGGACTCAAGTTTCATGATGGAGAGAATGTTCATGTGAAGGTAGAGTGTTAGCATATGGGCTGGATATTTCTGTTCTGTATTGACTCTAAGGTAAGCCCTGTTTTTCTGACATGGCATTGACATAAAGCACAGTGGGATGAGACAGTGTACAGGGTATAATTTCAGAAATCTTTCAGGAGTGACCTGGTACAGGGACTTCCCTTCTGTTTTTCTAATGCACTGGAAGTGGAAGGAGGCCATGCTTGCAATTTGGTCAGACCAAAGTAGATAACAATTCAGTTGAGCATAGAACACAGTGAATTTGGACTATAGCAATTGTGACAATCTATTGCTATACTCAAGTACCTTTTCTTGTTTCTTTCAACCACCAAGGATAAAGTGACAACCTAGCACAAAGGGTGAAATAGGAGGAGTTGTTTATAACTTTCTGTCAAGGTGCTACATCAACTGTCAATTGCTTCAGTGCCACACTAACTTAATGGCACTTATTATAAAATTTGCAGATAGTGCAAATCTAGGATGTAGAGTTACCCACATGACTGACAAGCCCTGTCAAAAATTACCTTGACATATTGAATCCAACAAAATAAATGCAAGAGGGGTCAGTGTAAAGTCCTACCCTTAGATCCAAACCATCAATTGCACAAACGAGGCTGTAGATTACAGCAATTCAGAGAGCTGGCTTGGGGTTAGACACACTCAATCGAATCCCACCACTTAAAGTATTGGGCAAATTGTTAGGCCTCTATGAGCTTCCATTTTTCTCACATTTGGTTAATTATACTAGCCTTGAAGAATTATTTAAGGATTCTATAAATTAACGCTTAGTAACGCCTGGAACTCTCATAAGTACTCAGTGAATTGGTTCCCCTCCCTCTCTCCACCCTCTACTGGCTCCTCTAACCCTCCCAAGCTCCAAGGGAGGTCACACTCTTGTTTTGTAATCTCTGTATCAGGAACAAGGTGAAAGGAAACCAGGGTCTGCCCCATCTCATTTCAGGGCGTGTTTTGTTTCACTTCCTCCTATTATTTACCTGACTTAGGATTTTGACCCTTGGCCATTGTTTAGCCTATTGGCCATCTACATCCTTATTCTTTACCTCTCTCTCCATGATGTCTTCCTGACATGGCCTTGATGCTTACAGGGTTTCTCCCTATGGAGGAAGTTAAGATGGGGTGGCCAGCACTTGGGACTAATGCTCACAACACCTCGGTGATTTTTTGCCGTCCTCTTGTCAAGCTTGTTTTAACGCCACCTCCAATAGCTTGCTCTCCCACAGCAAAGAGGAGCACCAAATGGGGGTGAGATGCGAGTTGGCAGGGAGAAGGGAAAGGAAAGAAAATATAATTGCAGCACAAATAAGGCACTTATGCAATTTTGTAATTTCTATAAATGCAATTTCAGAATATACAGGCAATTAAAATCCACAGTTATAGAATGACATCAGCATCATGGCGGAGTGAGCTTCCCACATTGAACTCTCCCCCTCTAAGACACAACAAAAAGGACATTCATATTCCAACAGAAGCTATTCACATAACACAGGGGATGTCTGAGGCACCCAAGCAGCCATACACCCGAGGACAGAGGTGCTGGAATCCCCAGAGTAAGTGGAAGGAGGTAAGAGGAGCTCCTTTCCTTTCCCAAGGACTGCAACCCAGGGACTGAGACCACAGGCTCTCAGAGGAGGGGGAGGGGCAGCTCGCCTAGTGAAAACCAGCACTCTCAAAGACCACTCACAGCCCGAGGGGATCCCCCTACGGAGGGAGCGGAACTGGGTGAGGGTAGTTTTGGCAAGCTAGCCCCTCAGAAGAGCAGAGAGCGACAGTGAGGCGAGAAACCTCTGAGATCAGGGAGGCTTAAGTAAGCGCCCCTCCCCCACCCGGCCGGCCTGCTGGCACTTCAGCTCAGCAGCACTTCAGCTCATTCCCATCCCTAGAGGCAGTGGCGCCCGGGCCCCACCAATAGGGGCAGCGTGACTGCCCCACTCCCACAGGCAGCGGCCCCCAGGTGCCCGGCGGGACCAGCACCTAGGCAAGCCTGTGCCCCCCGCCCCAGAGGCAGCAGCAGCTCACACCCCACCACGCCACAGCCCCAGCTGCTCTGGCGGGACCAAGCCAAGGCCCAGCTCCTTCGGCTAGATGGTGCCCTGCCCCCAGCTCCTTTGGCTTGACCGCCCCCCACACCCCTGGCTCCGCTGGCTTCGCCTTAGCCTGTGCTCAGGCTCCAGCTGAATTGGCGCCAGCAACTTCGGCCCACTGCACTCCAGTTCCAGCTTCTCTGGCCCAGCGGCACCCCAGCACCTCCTTCTTTGGCCCAGCTCACTCCAGTTCCAGTTTCTTTGTCCCAGTGGTGCTCCAGCTCTTCCTTCTTCAGCTCAGCGCACCCCAGTTCCAGCTTCTTTTTTTTTTCTTTGGTGAGGGGATCAGCCCTGTGCTAACATCTTCCAATCCTCCTCTTTTTTTGCTAAGGAAGACTGGCCCTGGGCTAACATCCGTGCCCATCTTCCTCCACTTTATATGGGATGCTGCCACAGTATGGCTTGACAAACAGTGCATCGGTGCATGCCTGGGATCTGAACCAGCGAACCCCGGGCCGCCGCAGCGGAGAGCGCTCACTTAACTGCTTGCACCACTGGGCCAGCCCCCAGTTCCAGCTTCTTTGGCCCAGCGCACTCCAGTTCCAGCTTCTTTGACCCAGCTGTGCTCCAGCTCCTCCTTCTTCGGCTCAGTGCACTCCAGTTTCAGCTTCTTTGGCCCAGCGCACTCCAGTTCCAGTTTCTTTGGCCCAGCTGTGCTCCAACTCCTCCTTCTTTGGCTCAGTGCACTCCAGTTTCAGCTTCTTTGGCCCAGCGCACTCCAGTTCCAGTTTCTTTGGCCCAGTGGCGCTCCAGCTCTTCCTTGTTTGGCCCAGTGCACTCCAGTTCCAGCTTTTTCTGCCCAGAGGCACTCCAGCCCCTGCTTCTTTGTCCCAGTGGCACTTCAGCTGCAGCTGCTTCAACCCACCCACACCTGAGCCCCAGCTGCTTCGGCCTAGCTGCGCTCCAATCTCAGCTGTTCCCACACTCCAGCTCCAGCTGTTCCCTTGCTTCCCCCCACAGCAGCCTCCACTCAGCCATGCCTCAGATCAGCCAGGGGCTGGTGAGAGTGCCCGCGGATTAAGGCAGGCCAGAATACACAGCCCTTGACCCCCACCCAGCGGCAGCAAGAGGAAACTCTGACCATATATTTTCACTATGAGGAAATCAGCTAACACCGACAGGCACCATGCAAAAACATATTAAATCTCCAGACCAAAAGGAAAATGACAAGCACCCAGAAGTCAACCCAGAAAGCACAGAAATGTATAACCTTAATGACAGAGAATTAAAAATAGCCATCATAAAAAAGCTTAATTAAATACAAGAAAACACAGACAGACAATTCATTGAAATCAGGAGTTTCTTCACAAAAGAGATTGAAACTGTAAAAAAAACCCCAATCAGAAATCTTAGAGATGAAAAACACAACAATAGAGGAGATAAAGACAAATCTGGAAGCCTTAAGCATCAGAGCTGACAATACGGAGGAAAGAATTAGCAACATTGAGGACAGCAATGCAGAAATGCTCCAGATGGAAGAAGAAAGAGAACTAAGACTAAAAAGAAATGAAGAAACTCTCCAAGAAATATCCAACTGAATTAGGAAATCCAACATAAGGATTATAGGTATTCCAGAGGGAGAAGAGAGGAAAAAAGGAGAAGAGAACTTGTTCAAAGAAATAATATCTGAGAACTTCCCAAACCTGGGGAAGGAGCTGGAAATACCAGTGAATGAAATAAATAGATTTCCTAAATATATCGACACAAAAATACCCTCTCCAAGGCATATAGTAGTAAAGCTAGCAAAAGTCAAGGACAAAGAAAAGATATTAAGGGTAGCTAGACAAAAAAAAAAAAAAATGACATACAAAGGATTTCCTATCAGGCTCTCAGCCGATTTCTCGACAGAAACTTTACAGGCTAGGAGAGAGTGGAATGATATATTCAAAATTCTGAATGACAAAAACTTTCAGCCAAGAATTTTTCTATCCAGAAAAAATATCCTTCAGATCTGATGGAGAAATAATAACTATCCCAGATCAACAAAAGCTAAGGGAGTTCATTGTCACAAGACCCCCACTACAAGAAGTGCTCAAGAAGGCCCTCATGCCTGAGGAAAAAAAGAGAAAGGGGATTCAAAGTTTTGAACAAGGAGGAAAATAGGTCGACAAAACCAGAAAAATTGCAGTCCTCTACCAAAATAGATTAGCAAACACTTAAATGTAAAACCAAAGATCAAGAGAAGGTAAGCACCAAGCATAAATATAACCTCATCATGTAAAACACGAACTCACAACACAAGAAGGAATAAGATGTGACAACAATAACTTAGAAGGGGAAGAGGAAAGGGATCGAATCGACTTAGTCTAAGGGAATAAGAGGCCATCAAAAAATGGACTATCACATCCACAAGATTTTTTATACAAATCTCATGGTAACCACTAGCCAAAAAATCAGAACAGAATCACACATGATAAAGAAAGAAAACTAAGAGAACCCCCATACAGAACTACCAAACTAAATTGGTAGTCCAAAACACAAAGGATGAGAAACAAAAGCAATGCAAAAGAACCAGAAAAAGAGTGATAAAATAACAAGAACAAGCCCCCATATATCAATAATTACCCTAAATGTAAATGGACTGAACTCTCCAATCAAAAGACACAGAGTGGTGGGATGGATTAAAAAACAAGACCCAACAATATGCTGCCTCCAGGAAACACATCTTAGCTTTAAAGACAAACACAGGCTCAGAGTGAAAGGATGGAAGACACTGCTCCAAGCTAATGGCAAACAAAAGAAAGCAGGTGTTGCCATACTTATATCAGACAAAGTTGACTTCAAGATAAAACAGGTAAGGAGAGACAAAGAGGGGCAATATATAATGATAAAAGAGACACTCCACCAAGAAGACGTATCACTTTTAAATATATATGCACCCAATACAGGAGCGCCAAGGTACATAAAGCAACTATTAAGAAATCTAAAAGGAGATATTAACAACAACACAATAGTAATAGGGGATCTCAACACCACACTCTCATCAATGGATAGATCATCCAGACATAAAATAAATAAGGTAATAATGGACCTAAATGAAAAACTAGGTGAGATGGACTTAATAGACATATACAGAGCACTCCATCCAAACACAGCAGATTACACATTCTTCTCAAGTGCACATGGAACATTCTCAAGAATAGAACATATGTTGGGAAACAAGGCATGCTTATATAAATTTAAGAAGATTGAAATCATAACAAGCATCTTTTCAGACCATAATGCCATGAAGTTAGAAATCAACTACAAGGAAAACACCAGGAAAATGATGAAGCTGTGGACACTCACCAACATGCTACTAAACAACCAATGGATCATTGATGAAATTAAAGGACAAATCAAAGCATATCGGGAGACAAATGAAAATGAAAATACACCGTACCAACTCATATGAGATGCAGCAAAAGCGGTCCTGAGAGGGAAACTCATAGCAATACAGGCCCACCTTAACAAACAAGAAAAAGCCCAAATAAGCAACCTCAAACTACGCCTAACAGAATTAGAAAAACAAGAACAAACAAAGCCTAAAGTCAGCAGAAGGAGAGAAATAATAAAAATCATAGCAGAAATAAATGAAATTGAAATTAAAAAAATAGTAGAAAGGATCAATGAAACAAAGAGTTGGTTCTTTGAGAAGATAAACAAAATTGACAAACCCTTAGCCAGACTCACCAAGAAAAAAAGAGAGAAGGCTCAAATAAATAAAATTAGAAATGAAAAAGGAGAAATTACAACAGATACCACAGAAATACAAAAGATTATAAGAGAATATTATGAAAAACTATATGCCAACAAATTGGACAATCTAGAAGAAATGGATAAATTCCTAGACTCATACAACCTCCCAAAACTGAATCAAGAAGAAATAGAGAAACTGAATGGACCAATCACAAGTAAAGAGATTGAAACAGTAATCAAAAACCTCCCAAAAAATAAAAGTCCAGGACCAGTTGGCTTCTCTGGAGAATTTTACCAAACATTCAAAGAAGATTTAATACCTATCCTTCTCAAACTATTCCAAAAAATAGAGGAAGGTGGAACACTTCCCAAGACATTCTACAAGGCCAACATCACCCTGATACCAAAGCCAGGCAAAGACAATACTAAGAAGGAAAACTACAGACCAATATCCCTGATGAACATAGATGCAAAAATCCTCAACAAAATATTGGCAAACAGAATACAGAAATACATTATAAAGATCATGCACCATGATCAAGTGGGATTTATACCAGGACACAGGGGTGGTTCAACATCCGCAAATCAATCAACGTGATACACCACATTAAAACAAAATGAGGAATAAAAACCATATGATCATCTCAATAGATGCAGAGAAGGCTTTTGACAAGATCCATCATCCATTTATTATAAAAACTCGCAACAAAATGGGTATAGAAGGAAAGTACCTTAACATAATAAAGGCCATATATGACAAACCCACAGCAAACATCATACTCAATGGGGAAAAACTGAAAGCCATCTCTGAAAACAGGGACAAGACAAGGGTGCTCACTCTCACCACTCTTATTCAACACAGTACTGGTGGTTCTGGCCAGAGCAATTAGGCAAGAAAAAGGAATAAAAGGAATCCAAATAGACAATGAAGAAGTGAAACTCTCACTGTTTGCAGATGACATGATCTTATATATAGAAAACTCTAAAGAATCCATTGGAAAACTATTAGAAATAATCAACAACTACAGCCAAGTGCCAGGGTACAAAATCAGCTTACAGAAATCAGTTGCATTTCTATATACCAACAATGAACTAAGAGAAAGAGAACTCAAGAAGACAATCCCATTTACAATTGCAACAAAAAGAATAAAATATCTAGGAGTAAATTTAACCAAGGAGGTGAAAGAGCTGTACAATAAAAACTGTAAGACATTACTGAGTGAAATCAATGATGACATAAAGAAATGGATAAAGATTCTATGCACTTAGATTGGAAGAATAAACATTGTTAAAATGTCCATACTACCTAAAGCAATCTACAGAGTCAATGCAATCCCAATCAGAATCCCAAGGACATTCTTCACAGAAATAGAACAAAGAATACTAGCATTCATATGGGGCAACAAAAGACCCCGTATAGCTAAAGCAATCCTGAAAAAGAAGAAGGCTGGAGGAATCATAATGCCTGACTTCAAAACGTACTACAAAGTGATAGTAATTAAAACAGCATGATACTGGTACAAAAACAGACACACAGATCAATGGAACAGAATTGAAAGTCCAGAAATAAAACCTCATATCTATGGGCAGATAATCTTTGACAGAGGAGCTAAGGACATACAGTGGAGTAAGGAAAGTCTCTTCAATAAATGGTGCTGGGAAAACTGGACAGCCACTTGCAAAAGAATGAAAGTAGACCATCTTCTTTCACCATACACAAAAATTAACTCAAAATGGATCAAAGACCTGAAGGTGAGACCTGAAACTATAAAACTCCTGGAGGAAAATATAGGTAGTACACTACTCATCATCAGCCGTAAAGGGACCTTTTGAATTCCATGTCTACTCAGACAAGGGAAACAAAAGAAAAAATAAACAAGTGGGACTTCATCAGATTAAAGAGCTTCTACAAGGCAAATGAAACCAGGATCAAAATGAATAGGGAACCCACCAGCTGGGAAAAAATATTTGCAAACCATATATCTGACAAGGGATTAATCTCCATAATATATAAAGAACTCACCCAACTGAATAACAAAAAAACAAACAACCCAATCAAAAAATGGGCAGAGGAAATGAACAGACACTTTTCCAAGGAAGATATACAGATGGCCAATAGGCACATGAAAAGATGCTCAACATCACTAATCATCAGGGAAATGCAAATCAAAACCACACTAAGATATCATCTTACACCCGTTGGAATGGCTATAACCACCAAGACAAAAAGCAACAAATGTTGGAGAGGTTGTGGAGAAATGGAAACCCTAATCCACTGCTGGTGGGAATGCAAACTGGTGCAGCCTCTACGGAAAACAGTATGGAGATTCCTCAAAAAATTAAAAATAGAAATACCTTCTTATGATCCAGCTATCCCACTACTGACTATCTACCCAACAAACCTGAAATCAACAATCCAAAGAGGCTTCTTCACCCCTATGTTCATTGCAGCATTATTCACTATAGCCAAGACATGGAAGCAACCCAAGTGTCCTTCGACTGATGATTGGATAAAGAAGATGTGGTATATATATACCATGGAATACTACTCAGCCATAAAAAAAGACAAAATCGTCCCATTTGCAACAACATGGATGGACCTGGAGGGTATTATGTTAAGTGAAATAAGCCAGAAAGAGAAAGACAAACAGTGCGTGATTTCACACATATGTGGAAGATAAACCAGCACAGGGACAGATAGAACTGTTTGGTGGTTACCAGGGGCTAGGGGCTGGGGGTGGGGCACAAGGGGTGGAAGGATGCACTTGTATGGTGACTGATAAACAAGAATGTACAGCAAAAATTTCACAATAAAAAAAATCCACAATTATCACTTAAGTAATAGTATCTTGTTTTAGCAAACTTTTACTCAGATTGCGTAAAAAGGTTCATCGTAGGTACCTCATCCTAAAAAATGCGTGTGGTGAGGGACTGCATGGCCCAGGAGGCAGCATTTGGGATTGGAAATTGGACACTTGGGTCCAGCTGTGGCTCTGCCATTGACTTTCTGTGTGACCTTAGGTAAATTGCCCTTTCTGGGCCTCGGATGTCTCATCTGTAAACTAGAGATAATACCACCTATCTAGCAGTGCATGAGGATTAAGGGAGAGAATGTGTATAAATTGCCTACCTCAGGGCCTGGCACTCTGAACAGCCCCCTGTATGGGTCTGAGAAGCTTTATTAATAAATTGAGGATAATTAGGGCTCCTTGAGACCTCATTGCTGCTGAAAATGAAGATATGCTTTGAAACAGGCCCTATGAATATAAAGTGTTGTTGGGGTTCAACACAGGAAAGCAAGCTTGCACACAGCCCGTGCTCAGCAGACGTTTGAAGCCAGTGATGATGAGATGACAGGGTGGGGGGACCTCTTTGTTTGGTGCCCCCGAGGAGCTGAAGCTTTGGGAAGAGTTCCCTGTCAGCTCTTTGGGTGTCTGCTTCATTCGCATTTATGTTCAGGTGACCTCAAATGCCAAAAAGACGTTGTGGGCTTGACCACAGTTCACTGTGCTGTCCTTCACCAATTTAAAACCACCCTCCCGGTGTCTGATTCTGTGGAAAAAAGAGGCAAATCCATGGGTCTGCAGCAGCTCGGGCTGGGGTCCCAGCAGGGACAACGTGGGCGTAAAAGGCATAGAAATTAAATCTGAGGCCTGGGATCCCATGGAGTCAGGGAGAAGGCTTGTCACCTGTACCTGGCTTTACACCTGGCACAAAGGTGGTGCTTAATAAATATCTGTGCCGGGAAAGAATGAAAGAGAGCAAGTCCTGAGCTGGTGGGGGTGGGGGACACTCTGAGAAATCAGTAGAGCTGAGTTCTGCTATCAGTTTTATAATTCTGTAAGTACTATATTTAAAATAATTATATACATGGCATGGCCAACCAACTTTGGTAATTTTAAGTTTTATTGATAATAATGGCTATAATTTATTAAACACTACTTATAAGTCCTGCACTGTGCTAAGCACTTTACAAATATTATTAAATTTAATACATACTACAAGCCTGTGTCAAACCAAACCCCATTGGTTACCTACCCTTTAGCTACACCTCCCTCTTACTCGATCACTAAACTCTGACTTTTTTTTTTTCTGAGCTGCAATGTGCCCGGCCCCAAGATATGAATTCTAGTTGGTCTAAGCCAATAATAACAACCCTATTCCCCAATTTCCCAGCTCCCTTGCTGTAAGAGTTGCCATATGCCCTGGTTCTGGATAATAGGAGTTAAAGAAAAATCCAGTACAGGGACTACTGAGAAGCCTTCTATTTTCCTGTTAAGAGGAAAGATGCAGCTGCCTTGAAGATAAATGTGATATCTGGAGCTACGTAGCCATTTTGTAAGCCTGAAGCAATAAGAGTGAAGGAAAGAAAGAATCAGGGAGATATTATTGAGGTACTGAACCAACACAATTAGCTACCACTCCTAGAGCTCTTGTTGAGTGAGAAAAACTGTATTCCTTTTTGTTTAAGACACTTGCATCAGGTTTCTTCACTTGCAACCAAGTGGTGCAAACTGTGTGCTGTAGAATACTATCATTTTCATTTTTGACTGAGAAGATACATTTAAGTAACTAGCCCAAGGTCACACAGCTGGTAAATTGTGTTAAATTCAAATGTAGTTCTATTAAAATTTAAAGTCTGTCTACTCAACCACTATGCTATGTTTAAACTATCAGTGTTGTTAACATAAAGTATGTTTTTCAGCCCCTGGGAACTCTAAAGAATAGAACAACACAAGAGCAGAGCAGAGAAGAGAAAAGCAGGCTTCCCAGAGCCTTTAATATATCTGGGCCCCAGGCCTTTCTGAATCTGGGATGCTGAACCCCAGCAAGAGGCTGGAATGGCCCTGCAGACTTCTTTGCTATCACGTCTGGGAGTTTCTCCAGCAGCTGAAGGAGACGTGGGGTGAGGTCAGGGAGGGAGCAACTGCGATTGAGGTTTTGATGTACAGGCTCTGCTGGGTTGGTGAGGGAGCATGAAGCAACGCTGGGGAGGTAGTCTGGGGGCTGGCTTGAGGCCCAGCCTTAGCATTGACATAGTGGGCCCTGGACATCCAGCTAAATCCCTGCACAGAGTCAGGGGGCATGGCAACTCAGGGAGGATGCGACAGGAGCCAGAGGCTGTCTCTTGCTTATAGCATTCTTATTATGTAAACAGAAGGGAGAATCTGCTGGAGAACCATACCTGAGCGTGCACAGATAGTGACAGGAGGCTGTGGGCCTGCCTGAGGGCTACAGGAGGCAGCTGGATCCTGCAGTCCCAGCGTTTTCTACTGGGAAATGAGGGCAAGGATACTGTCACTCACCCCCAACTATGACTAGGCACGGAAGACCAAAGATAAGTACATTTCTGTACAATATGCCAGACTCTGAATTAGGTACTTTACGCATATTATTTCATTTAATTTTCACTACAACCCAATGAGGTAGTTGTTAATAATTTCAAGTCGTCAATTTTTAAAAATTGAAGCTCAAAGAGATTAAGAAACTTTTCCAGGCTCCACAGCTATAAAATGGTGAGGTTGGAATTCCAGCCTCCGTCAATCTCTTTCCAAAGCCCATGGCTGCTACACAGACTCTCACAAAGCTCAGGGTGGAAGGAAACAGACTTATTTCTTCCTGCACTGCAGAAAAGAAGGCAATTAGTGGCTTGCGGTTCCTTGTGTTTGAGCTCTGCAGAGGAGAGGATTGATGACAATTCTAGAATTAATAGTGCTTGGCAGCCGTCACCACAGTAGATGGCAGGATTAGAAAGAGGAGTTCCGAAAACCTGGGCGAGTGAAGGCAGCCACTTTTTCTGAAATCACTATGGTTCTGATTCGGACGGTTGTGTACAGACACATTTTCCCCCTGCGTTTCTTCAGTACCCAGGAGCTCTGACCTGTACCTGTGTCTAGGGACAGACTGGGGGTGGAGGCAGAAAGGAGTACTTGAGTGTATCACCTCTAAGGATGAGAGCAGAGGCAGCAGAACAGACACATAACTGAGTACAACCAGGGTCAGGTGTGGTCCTCGAGTGGTTTTTCTGCTTTGTTGATCAGATTCTTCACGGCTCTGAGTTCGTGAAACAGAATCTCCATTCCATGTCCCTGAGTCCCTCAGTGGGCTTGATTCCTAGACCTTGTGGCCAAAGCTCCTCAAGATGGAGGACATGTCCTCCCCAGGCAGGCCCCGTGATGCCCACCCTGTCTTGAGCGATGTCTGATGCAATCATGGTAATTCATCTCTCGCACCAGGAGGTTTTGGCTGTGTTGCCCTCCCTTTTCCTTCACCAGACCCCTGCCTTGTGGTCCCTCTTGCCCTTCCCTTTGGAGCCCTCTGTTCCCTGCCCTGAGCTCCAGGCCAGCTCTCCCACTGGCTCTGTAGCAGACCTGCTCCACTCTGCGTGCCCCTCACCACTCACCTCAAAGCTGACCTGTGCTGCCCTCAGAGTCCCTTCCCAACCCAGAGCCGGCCCATTTCAGTGCCCCTAGCTCTCCATCAACACCACCCCATCCTGAAACTGACCCCATTCCAATCCCCCATCCACTCTATGACCCCCTCCTGCTCCCACAGAGTTCTGCAAGTAGGGAGGGCGAGGCAGTAAGTCATTTGGGTGAGAAAGATGGGAGAGATTAGAAGGGATCAGGCTGCGCGGGACTCTGGATACACCTCTGCAAGGATCATTGTTACACACGATTGTTAGATTCCAACATACAAGGGCTACAAGGAGGGTTAAGTTACTTAAAAAATTGTTCTTTATATATACACAAGTATATACTTTCTTAAATAGTTTTTCACAGTGCTTTTAAAAAAAATACACACTGCTTAAAAAATTAAAAGTTAGCTAATTTATAGCAACAAATGAAGCAGAAAGAGCAACACAGTATATTTACAGACGTTTGTTTCGTATCACACCACTATGAAAATATCTAGATGCACCATTATGGGACCAAAATCTAGTCAGCATATACTGAGGCGAATGGTTCCCAGCTGCACCATTTCACATTCTTTGCACTGAATTTTGGGTCATGAAGCCCTGAAATCAGGTCTTCTATGCAGCATTTAGGCTTAGCGTAAGCCACCCTGATCATGCTGGTTAGGAACAACAATATTGGGGTTTTTAAAAAAATTATTTCTAAAATAACCCTTATACTTAAAAAAGTTCAAAGCAGTACAAATTGAGGTAAATGAAAACCTAGGCTTTAAATCTAACCTCCTAAAGGCAAACACTTTTAACCATTTCTAACTTTACTTCTTGTTTTGGTTATTACCAGAATTGCAGATGAGTCACCTACTGTTTCCCTACTGTCAAAGATGGTGAATTTTGGAGCCAGCCCTGATGGCCTAGTGTTTAAAGTTCAGCACTCTCACCGCTTCGGCGGCCCAAATTCGCTTCCCAATCTCAGAACCACACCACCCACCTGTCAGTAGCCATGCTGTGGTGGTGGCTCACATAGAAGAACTAGAAGGACTTACAACTAGCATCTACAACCATGCACTGGGGCTTTGGGGAGGAAAAAAGGAGGAAGATGGGCAACAGATGTTAGCTCAGGGCAAATCTTTCCCTAAAAAAAACAAAACAAAAAAAGATGGTAAGTTTCAGTCATTTGCACTCTCCTCCACATTATTCCACGAGCTCCAAGAGGGCAGGAAACCTGCCTGTCAGCACTGTGGACGTGCGCAGCATTGTACCTGGGACGCAGAGCAAGGCTTGCATGTGGAGGGCATTTAATAAGTAACTGTAGAATGAATTAAACAATATACTCAAATATGTATTTCTGATTCAATAACCTTGACACAGTCATCCCTGGGAAAGTGGGCACATCAGAGCTGATGCACCATCTTCTACCTCTTCTGCGTCAATTCCAGTATATCATTATTACAAGATTATACCATTTGAATTCTATTCTGTACCTATAATTATGCTTATCATGTTTTATCTGCAGATTGACTCCAAAGAATAAAATGTCACCACCAATATTATATATTTTTCATTTATTGAGAACCAAATACTAATGAATTTATATGACGCTAACTCTGTGTAGTTCAAAGGAGAAAGTTCAAGCCCATGAGTCAAATGAATTCTCCTCGTACATTCTACCACACCGTTGTAGTTTGCTTCATCTTTGCACTGGGATTTTCTCACATTTGTTTGTTTTTACTGCAGTTTCTAATTCTTTCCTTTTTTTTTGTTGCAAAAAACAAGTGACTTCCTTTTTAAGTTACTAGATCCTTCCAGATTTTAAATACTATGTGTTGAGTGAAATCCATTATTTTCTTAGAGATAGTCATCTTGGAGTCCTTTGACTTCAAATTCTAACTTGAGACAATTGTTTTATACTCCCTGTATAATTGTCATCTAATATGTCTTTTCACGGTATCCTTGGAAAATTTCTATTTTTTTCATATACCTCCCCCCATCCATTTTTTTCTTAACTTCTTTTTTAGCTTCATTTTTCAATTTTCAAGTAAATTCTCAAGTCATTTTTTTCAGAAAGACTGTGGGAGATAAACTCTTTGACTCCTTGATGTTCTGGAACAGACTCAGTCCCTGTGGTAACTGATTGGAGCAGGAACTGCCTTCAAGGAGGCTGCAGGTGTGGATCTGCTGGAAGGCAGGTACACCTGAGAGAATGACTTTGGGCGACTGACCTTCAATTTGCCCTCTTTGCAATAAACATTCTGGAACATGCTGGAGACGTAACCAGTTACTCACTCCTAGTGGGCTGGCAGGAAAGAAGCCAGAGTAGGGAAGAGGGTTCAACACAAAAAAACACCAATACAAAAAAACATTCCGTTTCGAATGGAATGTTCACCTGAACCAGGTGGTACAGCAGCTGCAGTTTGCGTTCAGGAAGATGTGCAGGCTAGAGAGTTTGTACTCTGGCTGGGTGTGCTGCTGGCCTGTGTTCTGTGTGGCTGTGGTTTGCCTTCTACCTACATGGAGGGACCCAGATGCTTTGCTTGTGTCCGCTGCCTCTCTCCATCCATCTCTTGGGACAGCCATGCCACTTGGTGTAGTGTCACAGGTTCCATTTTCTTAGCACCTCAGAGGTCTTGCTAGATTATATTCTAGCTTCCAATATTGATGATACAATGTCGACAGTCGATCTAATATTTGTTCCTTTGTAGTTGATCTGTTTTTGTGGGCTTTATTTTCTTTACGGCAGCTTTTAGGAGCGTTTCTTTATCCTTAGTGAAATTTTACACTGATGTATCTGTATATGTATCTTTTTTCATTCATTCTCCTTAGATTTTGGGGGACACATTTCACTCTGAAGATTTAAGTCTTTTTTTTTGGCTTTGAGAAGTTTATCTTTTTACTTCCTCAATTGTGTCCTCTTTTCATTTACTGAGTTTAGTTTTTCTGGGAAAAACTAAGTGTTGGATACCGTGGTTTGGTGCTTCATGTCTTTTCTCTCATGTTTTATATCCTTTTTCTTTTGTTCCACGTTCTTGACAGTTTCTTTAATTTTATCATCGAGCCCTGCTGCTAAATTTTTAATGCAGAAATCACATTTTAAATTTCCAGTCAATTATTTTCTGAATATCTCATTTTTTAGCAGCCTATCATGTTCCATTAATGCAATATCTTTGCAAATATCTGAGGATATTAATAAAAACCATTTTAAATTTTCCTTCTTTTCCTGAATATTCTTTGTTTCCTCCAAGGTCAAATTTTATTTTCTTTTTAGAATTTGTTTTGAATTAGTTTCTTGTTTTGTTTTCTCATCTTGGTCTTTCTTTTTTAACCTGTTGATTTTCCTCAAAAAGCTTGTGACCCTGGATTTCCTTATGTATTTATGAAAGAAAGACTAGGTCAATTAATAGAGATGCTGGCATAGGTTTCCTCTACTATTTCTCCAGTACCTGTGTTCCCAAATGAGAAGGGCTGGCCTTGAGCTCTATGTACTTGTGCAGAGCATGTCGAGTGAAAGATTACCTTGTGGGGTATATTTGCAGGGAGCAAACAGGCAAGCTCATCCCCCACTCCATGCTTATAGTAAAATAAGGAGAGATTTACTCTAAGGTGGGCAGCCAACTCCCACTGGGAGGCCTGGCCTCTCCAAGCAGACTCTTCCTTGAAGAGCACGTCTCAGTTTTTTGCTGGGAGCACATACTGCCATTACCAATTGCTCTGTGTGCTCAAGGACTGATGGTAGAAACAGAGAAAGAAATCTGAGTAACTGACTTGCACATTCAGTAGCTTAATTGCCCTGATTATTGCCACACATCTTTCTTCTACTCTCAGTGTCTGCTAATTCGGAGCTTGGACCTACGCTGAGTCTCCATTTGGGAGCACAGCTCCTACCTCTACTGCAGCCCTCCATGAAGAGTGTTCTGCTGGCAGCTTCTTGTGTTCTGGTGCATCATCTTTATGATCTGGCCTGCTTTGTGTCCCCTAGAAATTCACTGAAATATCCACTCCACTCATCCATACCCAGACTCTCTTGCTCTCAGAGCTGTTGTGAATTTATTCCTTTTTGTAATTCTTTCCTATTATTTTAGTGGGGTTCGTGTGTGTGATCAGTTTGTTATTTTGAACTGAAAGCCCAAATTTAATAAAATATATAAAGCACCTAGTATGGTGTCTGACATCTCACAGGTGCCAATAGTTAGCAGCTATGGAAATACTGTTATTAAGCTTGAATTGTCAAAATATTTTTATTTATATAGAACCAAATCTACCTCTTTATAACATCCAATCAGGGATCTATTTCTGTCTCTGGAATCACATGAAGTAGATCCCTTCACCTTTTCACACAGGAGCCCTTCAGGACACCACTATTGTGCCTTTATACCTTCTCTCCTCCAAGATAAATATTCCTAGTGCTTGCAACACCTCCTCGTTCAGGCAAATTCTGCACCTTCTCTTCATTCTGGTCATTCTCCTCTAGACACGTTTCAATATCTGAACAGGTCAGTCTGTGAAGGACATTCAAAGGGAATGGTAGAGGACACCCCACACTTTGGCTCCTTCACAACTTCTAGAACTTTCCAGGAGCCTTGGAAAACCAGAGCAGATGCCTGATGCCTCACCTCCTACTTAGTATCTGAATGATGCTATTGTCACACTCTGCCATTAGATTGTGATGGCAGAGGATAAGGATCGCATATGTCTTGTCCGTCATTGAATTCCCAAAGCATAGCACAGTGCCCACTGTAGATGCACAATAATATTTGTTGAATGAGTACATAGTGCAGTGAAGCTAAAGAGCTCTAGACAAATGGCTTACCTGCTATCTCAGCTCCACCAGAAGTGGGAGTAGGTGCTTGGATAAAATCACTTAACATTTATTGAATGTTTCATTTCTCATATATATAAGTTTATGGGCAAAGTGGCCTGACCCCTTTATTGGAAATCCATTTTGTCTAGAGAAAACTGTGTGATAGAGCTATTTGGTCTGGGGATCACTGTATGTCAGTGAAAGAAAAATATCTCCAAGAAAGAACAGAAGTGAGGTCTCAGGGAAATGGGAAAGTAGTGGTATGCCCAAGGTCACATCCTGCCAGTGGGTTCCACAAAGGTTGGTTTAGAGCACAGCATTTTCCTCTTGAGGCCCAAAACAAGGAAACAAGCTGAGCCAGGAACTGTCTGGGAAACTGAAGGAGAATCAGGTCTACCAAACTGTGGGAGTGAAGGAAGGATCAGAGCCAGGATCTGACTGGAGAAGTCAAAACTGGCTGTGGACAACAGTGAGGAGGAAGACAATGGTCCAGGTGGCACAGTATAGGGCTGTTGTCTAGAATGCTGGTGCATGTTCTTTGCTTTAGCAAGCTGGCTGGAGAATGTCAGATGAGTTATTTACCTCACCATCCTGGAGTGGGTCAGCCCAGATTTAAGGGCAGAAGTGGAAGGGATGGGCTAAAAAGAGGTGGTCATCAATTCTTAAATGGAAAAGTCACCTAAAAAGCATTTGATGTCAGAGTTTCTGGAGGCTCCCAAAGTGCCTGCCATATACAAACATCAGGAGCTATTTTTTCTTTGTTGGGAAATTTATTGTTACTTAAAAGAAAATATTTTTCTCATGTCAGATGACTTCATAGTTAGATAAGCAAATTATGAAAAATATTGAAAATGATTAAGGAGTAAGTACTTAATTGTATCTAAAAAGTACCATCAACCTAATTCCTAGAAAAGAACCCAGGAAAAAATAGCCCATTTTGTGTTGGCCTGGAACAAGTTCAGTTCTACACAGTGAGCAAGAGTACCACCGCCAGTTGTTAATGTGGCATTCTTCCGGGCATTACACAAAGCGAAAGTCTTCCTTCTTTGAAGGCAGAACCATGTCTGATTCACCTATGAAGTATGCCTACTAAACATCCAACAAATGTTGAATGAGTAAAAGTGTACTTAGTCTCTGTTCTTTTGTTCCAGAAATTTCCAAACAGGTTACATGCTAAAGTGAGTATCATTCTGGGATATCACAGATAACCCAGATGAGTAGGCATCATTCATTTACATGATTTAAGAGGTCCAGATTTGCGGTTGAAATTGGGTTTAATTTTTATCATCACTAGTTACCTACATCAAAGACAAATTTAGATTTTTACAAGGTTTAAAAACCCAGATTTACATGATCCCAGGTGGAAAATAAACTCTGTTAAATGTTTCTCATGTGACCCTCTTCTGGAATGTGGATTTCTTTGATTACTCCTGGAAGATCATTTATTTACTCACTCAACAAATACTTATTAAATACCTAATATGGACAAGTGTATAGGTCCTGAGGATATAGAAATGAATGAGGTACATCTCTGTCTTCAAGGACTTTATAGTCTAGTGAGGGTGTTACCTATAAACCAGCACTCCAGAATATCATGAATTGCTAAATGAGATGTATGTATAGGTGTTATGGAAGTACAATGGAGGAAATAACTAATTCTGCCTGGGTTGAGGACAAAGGGTTAGGAAAGATTTCTAGACAAGGTCACATATGAATTAATTATTGACAGAAAAGCCAGAAAAGCCAGAGTTCATTGGGTGGACAATGTGTAGAGGGCATCTCATGCACAAGTGTGACACGGAAGGGCCTAGAGCAAAAAAGTCATAGAGAAAGAACTTGAAGATGCTAACATGTGATGTATACACAGAGAAGTAGCAAGGGATGTGGCAGGAGAGGGAGGCAACATCTAAGTTATGAAGGAGCTTGAAGGCCAAGCCAAGGAATTTAGACTTTATTCTTTAGGCAGTGGGAGCCTTTGAATAATATTAAGCAGAGAGCTAAGTGTTTAGATTTAGTTTTAGAAAGATTATTGTGATTGTTTTAAAGGGTGTATTAGAGACGATGAGGCAGTGATTGAGGAGAAAGAAAGAGGGAAAAGAATTCAATAGATATTTAAAATGTAAATTACTAGTTTCCTAGGACTGCAGTAACAAAGTACCACAAACTTGGTGGCTTAAAACAACGAAATGTATTCTCTCACGGTTCTGGAGGCTAGAAGTCCAAAATCTAGGTGTTAGTGGGGCCGTGCTCCCTCTGAAACCTGTAAGGGAGAATCTTTCCTTGGCTCTTCCTAACTTCTGGTGGTGGCCATCAGTCCTTGGCATTCCTTGGCTTGTAGCTGCATCACTCCAATCTCTGCCTTTGTCATCACATGGCATTCTCTCTAAGTGTCTATGTCTTCAAGTGATGTTTTCCTCTTTCTATTAAGATACCAGTCATTGGATTAGGGCCTGCCCTAATGACCTCATCTTAACTTCACTACATCTGCAAAAATTCTATTTCCATATGAGGTCACATTCACAGGTACCAAGGGTTAGGACTTCAACAAATCATTTTGGGGAACAAAACTCAAGACATAATAATAGACTTAATAGTGCTTGGCTTGGAATTGACTGATTGAAAGGGGGTTGAGGGAGAGACAGGGCTTGAGGGATCCCCTATGTTATAGGCTTGTGTAGATAGTGATGCCGTTAGCTAAGATGGATACATTTAGAAAGAAAGATTTTGAGCTAAAATGATAAAGAGTTCAGTTTGCAAATGTTGAATTTGAGATATCAGTGGGATATTCAGGTAGAAACAGCCAACAGACTCTTAAATATAAGAATTTGGGTATTAGTAAAGAACCTTAGGTCAAAATTCTAATTTGGATGTCATCAGTACAGAGAATTATTGAAGCTGAAGGGGCAAAATATGTTTAAGGGTGAGAATATCTGTTGAGAAGAGAAGTGGACCATGGCAACAAGTTCACTCATATGAACTAGTGTTATTTGGTGGCCCCCAGTGAACCACACTTCCTAGTATTCATACTCTTGTGTAGTTCTCTCCCTTTGCATCTGGTCTGACCCTGTAATGTGCTTTAAGCAATAGAATGCTGTGAAAATGATGCTGTGCCAGGTCTAGGACCAAGGCTTAAGAAGGGTCAGTGGCTCTACTTTGGTGCTCAGCTCTGAGGGAAGCCAGAGCTATTCAAGAAGTCTGAACACCCTGTGAGAAGCCCAACCTAGCCATGTGGAAAGCCGTCATGGAAGAGAATGGAGGCCCCTGGCTAACAGCCACAGCTGAGCTCCCAGTCAACAGACAGCAGTAGCTGCCAGCCATGTGAGTGAGGCCATCTTGGAATTAGATCCTCCAGCCACTATTGAACCACACCAGCTGAGGCTATGAGATAAGCTCGCTTCACCAAGCACTGCCCAGATTTCAGAATCATGAGCACATGAATAGAACAGTGGTATTTTAAGCCACTAAATTTTGGAGTAGTTCATTATGCAGCAATAGATACCAAAAACAAGTATGTCCCTTGACTAATACGTATATGAACCTGTTTATCTCCATAGATATATGCTTGCCTGTATTTCTGAAGCTGTTATTTTTTTCCTTTTGAGACTCTCTTAGAAACAACTTGAATGGAAGACACTTGAGACTCAGAAAGATGAGGCCCCTTAAAGACTGTGATCAGTGGTGTATTTTTAAATAGTTTCCTATTTATAGATCATGGTTCAGCATTCTGATGTTCTCTTTTAAAATGTTATGTCTAAAACATGCATTGTCTAGGAAATGGAATTATATGTGACAGTTCTGCTAATGTTCATGCCCTTTAGGACCCAGGGAAATTATGAAGAATCTTTAAAAGAAGGAAAGAAATAAAACAAAGCAAGACAAAAGAGCTTCAGAAGCAGAAAGGGGCTTAACGTGCCTCTATTTACAGGATCTTTCAGTAACCCTCTATTCTATATGTGTGGCTCACCTTTTGTTGAAGTTGACTAACATCTATCCTTCAGTTGCTACAATTCTTTCTGTTCACCTGGCAACTTGAGGTATTATGTCTCATCATGTCACTCTAATTATGTTGCAGCGTGTGACCTCAGTGAAAAGAAATACACATGATAGAGCTTGATTTATAATTCTGGGCTTGACCTGATCTTCTCACCATTAAACTAAGAAAACGTCCTCTGGACTGTATTGCTGTTGGATGGGAAAAAAATCATTGTGCAGAGATGCCCTATCCAAAACTGTAGCCATTACTCGTACGTGGCTGTTGAAAACTTAAAATGTGACTAATCTGAATTGAGATGTTCTGTAAATTTAAATACACACTTGATTTTAAAGATTTAGTATGAAAAAAGATTATAAAATATCTCCATTTTTGTATTAATTGCATGTTGATATAATTTGGATGTATTGGACTAAATAAAATATATTAAAATTAATTTTATCTGTGTCTGTCACTTTTTTTGTGTGCCTACTAGAAAATTTAAAATAACTTATCGGGCTGGCCCAGGTGGCCTAGTGGTTAAGTTCGGCATGCTCTGCTTCAGCGGCCCAAGTTCGGTTCCGAGGCGTGGACCTACACCACTTGTCTGTTAGTAGCCATGCTATGGTGGTGGCTCACGTACAAAAAGAGGAAGATTGGCAGTGGATGTTAGCTCAGGGAGAATCTTCCTCAGCTAAAAAAAAAAAAAATTAAAATAACTCATGGGATTCACATTTGTAGTTTGCGTTATATTTACATTGGACACTGCTGGTCTTGAGTGCTGTGTTAAGGATGGATGTTATAAATAGAGATGCAGAATTGTACATTCAGGCTGATATCACAACAATATTATGGGTTTTCACATTGATGGGGTTCCTTTATTGTGGCCTGACAATCTTGGGTAACTTCAATGGCTAGGCCAGACCCTTCTATTCTAATTAAACTATCAATGCCTCCACTGGCCCCACCACCTTCAGCAATGCACCTCTACTCCTACTTTGGGGAAATTAGAAACCATCAAAGAGGTACTTTCTCAACTTCTTTCCACAAAACCTACAAACTTTTTTTTTTTTTTTTTTTGTGAGGAGATCAGCCCAGTGCTAACATCTGCCAATCCTTCTCATTTTTTGCTGAGGAAGACTGGCCTGGGCTAACATCTGTGCCCATCTTCCTCCACTTTATATGGGACACCGCCACAGCATGGCTTGCCAAGCAGTGAGTCGGTGTGCACCCAGAATCCGAACCGGTGAACCCCGGGCCGCTGCAGCGGAGTGTGCACACTTAACCGCTTGCACACCCGGGCCGGCCCCCAAACTTATTTTTTAAATATTATTAAAAAATAATTAACTGTCTAAGCAAAAAATATATATAATGAATTGAGAAGTCTATAACATATGATGAAGCAAAATGTATGACAACAGTAGCACAAGGGCTGGGAGGAGGAAAATGGAAGTGTTCTACTCCAAGTTTCTTTGACCATGGTAACATCACTTAAAGGCAGACAGCGACAAGTTAAAGATGTATACTATAGAATCTACAATGACCTCAGAATAAAAAGTATAATTAATAAAAATGCATACTGTGAACTCTAAACAACTACGGAAAAAACATACTGAGATATAGCTAATAAGCCAAGAAAATAGATAAAATGGAATTGTAAAAAATAAACAATATAAAAGAAGGTAGAAAAGAGGATAAAAAGTACAAAAATAGATGGGATAAATCAAATAGTAAGATTGTAGACTTAAAAACAACTATCTACTCACAGATGAAATGATCGTTTATGTAGAGAAAGCCTAAGGAATCTAAAACAAAAACAAAAACAAAAACAAAAAGGAGCCACTAGAACTAAAAATTAGACTATCAAGGCTGCAGGATACAAGGTCAATGTATAAAAGTCCATTGTATTTCTATATACTAGATATGAAAAAGTATAAATTGAAAAAAATACCATTTACAATAACATCCAAGAAATACTTAAAGGTAAATTTAATAAAGTATGTATAATACCTGTTTAATGAAAACTATATAATATTGCTGAGAGAAACTAAAGAAGACTTAAACAAATGGAGAGATATACCATGTTCATTGATTGTCCTCAAATTGATCTTTAGGTCTACAGAAGCAAAGCAATCCCAAGAGAAATCCCCCAGGGCTTTTTATAGAGTTTGATAAGCTGTATCAAAAATTTATTTGAAAATGCAAAGGACCTAGAATAACAAAGATCATTGAAAAAAAGTTGCAATAGAGGACTTATACTAACTTCAAGTCTTGCTCTAAAGCTACAGTAATTAAGATAGTGTAGTTGTGATACAACTATAGATCAACAGAACAGAATAGAATCCAAAATGAACCTTCACATACACAGTCAATTGATTTTTTACAAAGTTGCCAAGGCAATTCAGTGGGGAAAGGATAGTCTTTTCAACAAATGGTGCTGGAACAACTGGATATATCTACGGAAAAAAATGAATTCTGAACCTTATCTCACAACATACACAAGATTACCTGGAAATAAATCATAGACCTAAATGTAAAAGCTCATGTTATAAAACTTCCAGAAGAAAATATAGGAGAAAATATTTACAACCTTGTGGTAAACAAAAATTTCTTGATAGGTAAATCATAAAACAAAAGTTGATAAATTGTACTTTGTCAAAATAAAAACTTCTGCTCTTTGAAAGATACCATTAAGAAATTAAAAAAGCAAGCCTACAGACTGAGAAAAAATATCCACAATACATAAATCTGACAATGGACTTGAACCATGATTGTAAAAATAGTTCTTACAACCCAATAATAATAAGATAGACAACCCAGTGAGATATTGGCAAAATATTTGAATAGATACTACACCAAAAAAAAAGATACATGAATGTCTAATAAGCACATGAAAATATGCTCAATACCAGTCATCAAAGAAACACAAATTAAAACCACAGTGAGTTATCACTTCACACTACACTGGCTAAAATTAAAGAGTCACAATACCAAGTATTGTCAAGGATGTGGAGAAACTGGAAGTCTCACGATTACTAGTTGGAATTTAACGTAGTACAACCACTTTGGAAGTTTCTTATAAAGTCATACACTTACCATGGACTGAGTGATTCTAATTCTAATTCCCACAGAAATAAAAAGTTATGCCCACAAAAAGAACGTACTACACAAATTCTCAGAGCAATTTTATTTATAATAGCAAAAAACTGGAAGCAAATCAAATAAACATCCAAAGGTAAATCCACGAACAAACTGTGGTATATTTATATCATGGAATACTCCTCAGCTATTAAAAGGAACAAACCATACATGCAACGTCATACATGCAACATCAAATTGTTCTCCAAAGTGATTGTACCAATTTGTATCCCACCAGCACTGTATGAGAGTTTCTAATGCTCTATACACTTACCACACTTGGGATTTTTAGATTTAGTCAGTCTGATGGCTATGATACTTAAAACAGTGTTTAAAAAAATAGCAACAGTACAGAAATAAACAAATTGATGGCAGAGAATAGAGAGCCCAGAGATAGACTTCCACTTTGGTGAGACCCCGGCATATGACAGAGATGGTATAACAAATAGTAAGAAAAGGATGGATTATCTAATAAATAACACTATAAGACTAAAAATAACATTAATCCCTATCTCATAACATACACAAAATAAATACTAAATAGATGAAAGACTTCAGTGTGAAAATCAAAACTTTAAACTTTTAAAAGAACATGTAATGACTATCTTTACCACATCAGAGTATGGATGGAGGTTTTGGTCAGACACAGGAGGTATCTGCCATAAAGGAAAGGATTGTTATAGCTGACTACATCACAGTTTAAACTTCTCTCCGGCAAAGAGTGCTATAAACAAAAAGGAATTTCAAGCCTGACTTAGAAATTTTTTTCAACATACTTACTTACAAACTCTTTCAAACCAATAATAAAAAACGCAAAAAAAAAAATTCAATAGAAAAAAATTGGGCAATTCACAGAGGAAACCAAAATGGCTATATAAACATATGAAAAGATGTTGACTCTCACTGGTTAATAATAAGAGAAACAAAAATTAAGACAACTCTATGATATAATTTCTATCCCTCAAACTGGTAAACACTTTCAATTTGATGATCACAGGGGACTGGTTGCAAGGGACTCTGCTCTGATTGCAGGGGACTGGTCCTCATTCTTGAGGTCTCAGTTCAGGGGACTCTAACTCTACAAACACTGCCCAATCCTGCTCTGGCTCCATGCACTTCCCAGGGCAGAAGTGTTTCTTTGCTTTGTTCCTTACTGTTAACATCCATAGCTTTTCTCTCTGATTTACTATTATTTGTTTATCCGTTTTTTTGACTAAACCATAGCACATGGAAAACACACGAGACAACATCTTTACTTTTTGTGTTCTAACTCCTGGCAGTGTACATGGCTTGCCAAGGGCTCACAATGAGTATTTGCCACATTGAATACAATCCTTTTTCCTTCCAGAAAAACACAGAGGCCAATCACCAACAAGTCAATCTGAGTTTTTGTAGTTTGGGCTTACGACTTATAAATTATGGATGAGCCTGCTTCAGGAATCTACATATCAAGGGATACCAGAGACGTTGTTGATTATTAGAAATGAATGCATGGAATGTTTCTACTGCTTATCTGGATTCTCCAACACCCTGTACTTACTCCAAAGAACATTTTCTCCTGGTAGGCGAGACTACGCAGAAAAGTGATACGAGGCTGTTCAGGCACCAAGAACTTTTCCATCAGCGTTAATAATTTGAATCTTATTTGGAACTGTCTACCACGTTAGCCGGTGGGTCCTGAGGCCAACTTGACATTAATTTTTTTAAAAATTCAAGATACTGATAGGGACTGGAGTCATTTTAAATTAATTATGACAAAGTTCAATGTGGCAGAGGAAATTAAAACCATAGCTTTGCTCATGTGCCTCCCATATGGAATTGTTTTGCAGATCTGACTTCATTTTTAATGCAGGAATTTTAGGGGGACTTTAGGGAGATGGAGAAACAGGGAGGCAGGGAAGCAGAACGTTACCACTTCTGGTCAATTATATCCCGCAGAGGAGAAGGCAGTAGGGAGTGGCTTCTGGAGTTCGAGTGTGCGTGTGTGTAAAGAAAGAGAGAGGGAGAGGAGGTAGGTGGTAGGGTAGTGGTGGGATGAATGATCTACTGTTATTTGGTTATGTATCTGTCTCTTGACTAAACCATACACAATGGAAAGCAAGGATATCTTCCTATCAATTGGAAGTTGGCACTTAGAAGAGAGATTGGGGCTGTAGATACAGATGTAGGAGTCACCTGCAGAGATGTAATAGCTGAAACTGAGGAAGTAGATGAGACCATGGAGAAAAAGAATCACAGGGCTTGGGAAGCCATTCATTCAACAGACCTTTTCTGAGCGCATCATAGGGCCAAGAACACAGAATCTGGAGCAGACAGCCCAGCTCTGCCATTTCCTAGCAATGTGGCCTTGGGCAAGCATCTTGAACTCTGTGCCTCAGTTTCCTCATCTATAAAATGGGTATAATATTAACAGTGTGAATTTTAAAAATTAATAGAAGTAAAGAATTCAGAGCATACCTGACACACCCTATATGCAATATGTGTTTGTTGTTATTATATAAGGGTTAGGTATGCCTGTTACAACAGTTGTTATGCGGGCTGGGCACTGAGCTACCTTCTGTTAACACGATAATGAATTACGTACATCCTTATTCTTAGTGAGGAATCTAGTAGTGGAGACAGCAAGCAAGCAGCCTATTACAATAGTGTGATCTGTGTTGCAGTGGAGACTAGCGAAGGGCACCTTTGGGACTGCAGAGGAGAGGTGCCATCCCAATTACCAGGTATCAGGAACTACTTCCTTTTTTCTTTTCTCCTGCCTGTGCTTCTTCCTGTTCCATCCACACAAGGCTCCTGGATTCCTCAGCAGCCCTGAGGCCTAAAGGAGCTGGACATCTCTGCTTCCCACTGCCCTGCAGGCTGCAAGATGCCTTTGCTGGTGCTGGGTAACACAAGGCTACACCTCCTGTCTCCCGAGCTTTGAAGCTGCCCTTCGGCTGACCAACCTTGGAATTCAGTCTTGCTCAGAATGCAGTCAATCCCTTCTTTGCTCTGGTTTCCTTTCCTTTTATCCAAACTGCCTTTTGTGGTTTCCATAGAGATGAAGGCTTCTGGCTGGCCCCATCCCTGTGGGAACTTCAAGGAGATTAACAGGCACTGTTGCCATATTCTGTTTATTTCTCACTTTCTGGTTTGATTAAAAACTTACAGTTCCGGGTCTTTATCTCCCTGGGGCAGAGGAGGGGAAATTCATTGCTTTGTTAGTAGAATACATATAACGCACAGGTTTGATCTGTAGAAAGACTTTCCCCTACCCTCCTTGTCTGGGTCTGTGAAATAAACGGACAAAGGCAGATTAACAGGAGAAAAGGTATACATATTTATTTATTTTTAATACTATGTGCAAAGGGGCATCACACACAAAAAGGGAGGGATGTAGGCAACTTTGAGGAGAGTAATTGATTTTTAGGGAAGATGAGTGGGCCTTTGGAAGAATGGATGGGAGATATGACAATCTGTGCAAAGTTTGTCTGGGTGTGGTGTCAACTTCTAGCCTCCTCTCCTGTGATAACAGTCAGTCTTCATATTGATGAAACCCCAGGCGAAGGGATTTATGACAATTGAGTTTCTTTTGGAGGATCTGTCTTTAGGCAGATGAGGGGAGTTCAGAGAAAGTCTCTCTCTGCATTTGCTGTCTCTCAAGTGCCTTCAGCTCAAAATAGTCAATATACCAAAGTGGTGTATTTTGGGATGGCACGTCCTGAACTCCTTCAATGCACTAAAGCTCACCCCGTTCGTAAAGGTGCAGCTGGGTCCAAGTCTGTGTGGTTCCAGAGTCTACACTCTCTGCACTATCCCTCCGGCAAAGATGGTCCTGGCCGAGGTGGCAGCATCTCTCCCTATCCTCACCAGCTAAGAGACAGGAACACGTGAGGGAGGACTGCAGGGTAAAGACCACCCATCTGAGGGAAGAGATAGCCCCTCCTCCCACCATGAGCCTTTCTGAGTGTCAGGATGTTTGAATCCCATGCACTCCTCAGAGCTAGGCGTGCTCCCGTAACACAACGTGGAGAATCTCTCCCTCTGTGCCTTGGAGAAGGTCTTCTATGAATGTGTCTGAATGTCCTACTTATTTTTATATTGCAACACTGCCATTTTGGAAGAAGGCTTTCTGGGGAGAGTTGGCATGGGCAACTGAAGGAATCATGGTGGGCACAGCAGATCCTCTGAGCTGGGAAAAGAACAGAAGCATGTGCTACCAGGCACTGTGCTTCATTTTCTTTTTAACAAGGGTTTTTGTAAAAATTGATACAGAACAGATTCCATCTGTGTATTCATTATCTATTGCCGTAAAACAAACTGCCCCCCAAAATAAATATTTATGATTTCACAGTTTCTGTAGGCCAGGAATCCAGGCACAGCTTAGCTGGGTGGTTCTGATTCAGAGTCTTTTATAGGCTGCAATCAAGATATCAGCAGGGATGGTGGTCTCATCTCAAAGCTTCACTAGGGGAGGATCTACTTTCAAGTCCATGGGCTGTTGCCAGGCCTCTGGTCCTCACTGGCTGTGGGTCTGAAGCATCAGTTCCTTGCCAGGTGGGCCTCTCCATAGGCTAAGCTCACAACATGGCAGCTGGTCTCTCCCAGAGTGAGCGAGCAAGAGCACGAGAACAAGAGAGTATCCTGAAAGCTACCGTCTTGTTGTAACTTAATCCCAGAAGTGACAACCCATCACTTTTGCCTTTATCTATTTGTTCACAGTGAGTCACTAGGTCCAGCCCACACTCCAGGGGAGGGCATTGTACAGGGTGTGAATACCAGGAATCAAGAATCATCTGGAGGCTGCTTTCCACAAGGTATAATTTTATACATTAAAATGCACAGATCTGAAGGATTTAAGTCAAAGAGTTTTGACAACTGAATGCACCATGTAACCACCATTCAAAATAAAATATAGAACATTTCCATCCCTCTAGAAAATGTCCTGATGATCCGTTCCAGTCAATTCACCCAACCTCTGCCACCCCCACACACCCACACATCCCACCAACTGTTTTCTTTCTTCTATCACTGTAGATTCATTTTTCCTGATTGTGGACTTCATATAAATGGAATCACTCAGTCTGATTTTTAATTCCTGTTCTTTCCACCACACTTGGTTGTGTGGAAATAAGCAAAGACCACCCACATGAGAACAAGTAAAGGCTATTTATTCAGAACTTGCTCTAACAAAAGAGCCAGCCACATCACTTGCATTTTGGCAGAGACTCAAAAGCAAGTAGGGGGATGGGAAAGCTTTATAGAGGGAAAAAGGGAAAACTTCAAGTGTGCCCCGATTGGAGGCTGTTGGCCTGGCAAACAGAATAACTAGAAGCAGAGCATCCTATATAACTGGTTAGGGGAACATGTTTGGCTTTCTCTGGTTGATTCTAAGTTGAAAGTAAGGGCAAAACTTCAGGAAGCTGTCAGTTATTGATCAAGTCCTGACCATTTGAGACCTTTTGCTATAGAGGTTGTGGTTTGATTTCTTGGACTGGTTGCTGCAGATTGTGGTTTGGCTTCTCAGGTTGGTTGCTGCATGTTGTGGGTCAGAGTTCTATTTTAATATATGGTCTGGCCATTGTCTATACAACTATTCAGTTTTTCAGTTGCCTTCAAAGCAGTGAGGAGAGAGATCCTGGGTGAATTTGTCATACTCATCAAGCAGTGTGTGGGAGGAACAGCAGGAGGGAGTGAAGGCTTCATTTACAGGTAAAACCAACATCTATCAAACATGTTTGATGGAAACCAAACAGGACAGAAGGACATGGCCAAAGCTGAGGGAAAAAATTCCAGGGCCTGGACTCAAAAGCCGTCCCAGGGAGGGTGATTGCTAGCCATTTTGAGGCACCTGGAGACTAAAGGATGAATGCTAGCAACTTGCCTTCCTTCTTTAGAGAGATCAACCTGCGTGGGTTGGGGTGTGGGATGGGTCTTGATCTAGAGAGATTAGGAGGAGGCTCCCACTGGGCCTGAGGATCCACCAGAACTAGCAGCCTTAGTGCCAACTTGGATTTCCCACATCTCACAGACTGAAGAGCCATTCAGTCCATTGAGGATAAATTCTTGGGGATATTTGAAAAAGGGAGGCAGAAGCTATCCCCTAGACCACTTGTTTTCAAGGAAATCAAAGAAACAGAGACCTGGGGAGAACAGGCTTCCCTGAAGGGGAAGTGGAGGTGGCCATTCAAGAGAAGAATCATCACATGTGCCTTTTCAAGACTCCAAACCAGGTATGGTATGGTGGGGAGAAGGACCCGTGGGTTCTACTCCTCATTCTGCCGTGTTTTACATGGACAATACAAATGTCACAGAAACTTGAAAAATTATGACAGGAGGACATTCTGGTTCTGTGGTATTATCCTGGGGTGGCACAGAAGGAACCACCACCTTCTCCATCTTTCCAGGCTGTTCCATCTAAATCTTCGTCATCTCTGCCCATTAGCACTTTACTCAGGCCTGACTTTAGGGGTTTTTTTTTATTTGCCAAAATCTGCTTGGAAATTCAATTGTATTTTCAATTTCTTATATTGGTCCTCCAAGAAAGAACTTGGCTTGTAAACTTGCTACTCAAAACATAGAAATGTTACTTCTTTCTCCAGCAATAGATAGCTTTAAACACCTAATCTTCACGAAGCAGTTTCTTTTTTATTTTTACAGAGAGATCTATGGCCGCTGATAATTGCGTTGGGATTTGAAATACAAAAATGATAGATTCTTTTGTGTGTATGTGCTTTGTCTTTGTTTGTTTGTTTTACAGAACTACACTTCAAATTCTGTGTCTATTATCACCTCTACTTCTGAAAGTCAGCCTCTGGGGTGGGAGGGAGCCCAGCAGGGCCTTTCAAACTTTCTTCTGCATGGAGAAAATGGAGGCCAGCAGGGCAAACCAGCGTTCTGCCCTCTTACCACCTTCAGGCACATCTCTGTCTTCCCTTCCCTCTTTCTTTTCCTTCCTTCCTCCACCTTTTCCTCCCTCCCACCGCCCTTCCCTATTTCATTCCCCTTTCCTTTCTTTCCATCCTTCCCTCCTTTTCCTTGTAACTATTTCTTGAGCATCTAAGATGTGCCAGGCACCATGATGGGCATTGTGTACAGACACACGGGAAGCAGAGACCAACATGTGGGACAAGAAACAAACAGGTAGATTATCTTAATGATGTAGGAATGTACAATATGCAGCAGAAGCCCAAGATGCAGGCAGGCTTGAGACTGCCTGGAGGGATCAGGGAAGGCTTCACAGAGGAGGTGCCCTTTAGGCTGAGACTTGAAGCAAGAGCAAGAGTTTGCAGCTGGATACATGGGGCAGGGAAAGATGGTGTCCAAAGCAGAAGTAATGGCACGTGCAAAGGCACAGGGGCCTGTGAGAACTTGGTGTTTGGGGGACCCACGGTGGCTCCATGTTGCTCAAGTATGAAGTGCTAAAGAGAGTAGCCAGAGGTGGGATGTAGGGATCTGTCCTGTCATGAAAGGTCCTAGAAGCAATGCTGAGGAGTTTTGATTTTTATTTTATGGATAATAGAGACCTACTGAAGGATTCTGAGTGGAGGAGTGACATAAATCAGCTCTGTATGCTAGAAACATTACTCTATCAACAGTGGAGAGGGTGGATTAAAAGAGAGCTAGACTGTGGGCAAGGGAATATGCGGGAGGCTAACATAATCCTCAGGACGGGATGAGAGCCCAAATGATGACCATGGCAGTATGATGAAGAGAAGGGGGTAAAATCAACAGGCCTGATGAATGACTGGATGTGATGGTAAGCCTTAATTACCAAGGTGAGAAATGCTGGGGAAGGATGGTGAATTAATTCAGTATTGGGCTTGTTGAGTTTGAGGAACCACAGTCCAGCAAATCTCCAGTCCATTCTCTGTGTAGCCCAAAGTGTTCATTCTAACGGACATATCTGATCATGGTACTCAAAAAACATTTTAGGACTCTCTTCCTGACCCCAACCTGCCTTTCCACCACTTTCTACCACGAACACTTACTTCAGACCCACCTTGGGGCTCAGCCTGGCTCAAACATGCTAATGCACTTTGAGGCAGCTGTGCTTTTGTTGATGAGGTTCCTGATGCCTGAACACCCTTCCTGCCACCTACTTTGCAGCTGAAACACTTCTGCTCCTTTAGAATTTAGAAAGATGGCTTTAACCCTCCCTAACTTGGGTTAAATTGTTTATTTCTTTATATCAGATTTATCATGTCTATATTTTAATACTCAAAATAATCTCCCTTGTCACATATATGTCTCTTTCATATGGTCTCTTTGATATACACCTGTACAACACATTGTGCTATAAAATGCCTTTATAGCACTTATCAGATTGTAATTAGATAACACATTTTGTAATTAGTTGCTCACTGTCTCTACATCCCATTATTTGTCTAATTATTGTCTGTCATATCTGCTCTTGTATCTCCAGTGCCTGATACATCATGGGCATTGCATATAATTTTGTTGCAAGCAGAATAAATGTTAGTTCTATCCCCTTCTCCTTCTCCTCTCCCAGATTTGTAAAAGGAGAAAGTAACAGGGGTGGAGGGATCGCATCTCAGTCCCTCCCAGCTGAAAGGAACCCTATGGATCATGCTGGCCAATGCATGGACCTACTATGTTTCTGCCATGTGCTTGCTCAGATTTCTCCATGGCTGCCCATTCCATAATCGTAGCAAAGCTTGGTGAGTAAGGAGGACCTGCCTCATGAGAAGCTGAGCTCTTTCTGTCTGGAATGTCTCCTCCACGGTCCACTGCATTAAATATTAGGAGGTCTTAACCTTGGGTCCACAGAAATTTCATCTGGGCTTCTTTTTTTTTTTTTTTTTTTTTTGAAAGAGTGTCTCTGAGCGAACATCTGTTGCCAATCTTCCTCTATTTTGTATGTGGGACACCACCACAGCATGGCTTGATGAGTGGTGTGGAGATCTGTGCCCAGGATCTGAACCCACAAACCCTGGGCCGCCAAAGAGGAGCACGCAAGCTTAACCACTACGCTACCAAGCCAGCCCCACAGTTGGGCGTTTAAAAACACACAGGTTAGGTGCCATCACATGTGTGGCATTCTCTTTTAAAAGAAGCCCCAATCAGTAACTCACCCAAATTAAGTCAGTTCTGATTCATTAGGTCTGGAGAAATACCCAGAATAGGTATTTTTAAAAAGGACCACACTAGGCTTGGTGATTCACTCCCAATGAATAGAGTAGGAAAAGGAAAAATAGAAACCTGGCAAATACTACCTCAACCAAGTGATGAAGATTAACGTCATTAGTGATGTCATAAGGCCGTCATGCACCCCCTTGTATGAAGTAACGAGACAAGCATCTCAACTCTTTGTTATTCTTTCCAAAACCCATAGCCCTCGACAAAACCAGGAGAAAACTATCAGACAAGCCCAGATTGAGGAACTTTCTACAGGATGTCTGACTGTTACTCCTTAAGACTGTTAAGGTGATGAAAAGCAAGGCCAGATTGGGAACTGTCACAGACCAGGGGAGACGGGGAAACGTGACAACTAAATGGAATGTCACACGTTGGTTGGATACTGGAACAGAAAGAGGACTTTAATGGAAAAACTGGTGAAATCCATGTAAAGTCTGGAGTTCAGTTCATAGTAATGCATGAATGTCAGTTTCTTAGTCTTGACAAGGGTACCATGGAAACGTAAGATGTTAACAATAGGGGAAACTGGGTGAGGGGAGAGTGGGAACACTCTGTACTATCTTTGCAACTTTTCTGAAAATCTAAACTTACTCTAAATAAAAAGTATATATTTTTAAAAAAATGCCACAAAGGTTCTGATATGCCCCCAAATGTTGAGAACCACAGTCCTAGGCCATAAGAGCAGTCAGATCAGACTCAAATAGATCTGGGCAACAGTCCTGGCAAGACCTGGGGCAAGACATTTAAAGTCTCTAAACCTGTTTCCTTATCTCTAGAAGAGAAATAATACATCCTTAGGGTTGTTATGAAAATAAATTAGGATGGCAAAAATCTAAAGTGCTTACCCCATGCCTGGGATATAGTAAGTGCTCAATAAATGAGGATAATAAAAATAATTATTAGTAGCTATTCTTCGAAGCACCAAATAGTAAATCTAATCACTTTTCTGTAATCCAGCTGATTAAGATGTTTGTATGGAGTCTTCAAGGATCTAAGAGGGAAAGATAAGAGATTTTGAAAGAAGCCCTATACATTATATGAGATAATATAACAAAGAGCCCAACACAGTTCCTGGAACACATGAAGTGTTCCACGAATGTTTGTTAAATCTGCAAATGTAGATTCTGAGGTTGAACAGAAGGCAAGACACTGAAGGAGCCCTTGATCGCAAGGCAAAACCCAGCAAGGTGTGAAGTGTTTTATCAGCTTCTACTCGGTTTCATCTCTCCTCCATTTGATGGAAGCAGGATTTCACCTGGCCGAGAGCCTGTGGGCATCCCAACTCCTTGGTTCCACTGCTATACAGCCCCTCCTGTCCTGAGAGAAATACCAGTCCTTCAAGGTTTAGCTGGAGTGCCACCAATTCCAGAAGCCTGCCCTTCCTAACTCCAAGGTTCTTTGATACTTTTCTTCTCAGGAAAGCACCTATAAGATTTAGAATACACTCACAGCCAGTGAATGTGGAAGCCCATTAGAGACACACATGGATTGTTCAGGCAGGTGAGTGGGGGGCACCTCTAGGACAGAGGTTCTCAATCTTGACTTCACATTAGAATCATCTGGGCAGCTCTGAAAAGTCCCAATACCCAGGCTCTACCCCACTAAATCAGAATATTGGGGGATGAAGCCCAGGAACCAGTATTTTTCAAGTTTCCATGAGCATATTTTAGGTGTAGACAAGGTTAAGAACCACTGCTCTGAGGGCAGCCCTGGGTCAGCTGCCCAATAAAATAAAAACAGGCCATCCTGAGCTTCCTCCCAAGCATCCAGTCTCCTCTCTCCCAGGCTGGTGTCTACCATGCCTCCCCACACAACCTCAGTGCTGGCCGTGCTCCGACTCAGCAATTTTATCCATACAGACACCTGGTAACTGAGCTGATTTTACCCTGCAATCCTGGCTTTACCTCTCAGGCTAGACACTCACTCTAGGCAGGACCCGAAGTCTCCACTTAGCTCTTCTGCAACAAAAAGATTCACCTAGCTTTGTACGCTATTGTTCATAATTCTCAAATTATTTCAGGAAAGTCTTGCTTCCTTAAAGAAATTTTAAACTCCTCAGAATCAGAATCCTAATCTATTTCCAGGAGGGACTAGCATATAGCTGAGCATATAGTAGAGAGAACCTCAACGTCTTTATCTATAAAAAGGGGATATTTGTAAAATTATCTGTAAAATGAGTATAACTGTAAAATTTATAGACATGCAAATTATATCCAATTTCAAAGGAGATGTTTGAGATGATGCAAAGTGCTCAGAATGATCTGGAACACTGCAAGTGCCCCATAAGTGGTGGCTATTGTTGTATCAGTTGAAACCTAGGCAATATGACTTCCAGACCAGTGCTTCTTCTAGATCTTAGCAAGTGGCTAAAGTGACCAAGAGACTCAGAACTCTTAAAATTATGATGTGGAAGTGCTGAATGATTGGCTTCACTGATAGGCTACTAATTGCAATCTCTGCTCAGGAAAAGAACATTTGACCAGTGAGTTTTGCAAGGCCAATTACCAGGAGAATTTTATATCAACATGACCTACCAGAAAGCAACAGTACCTGAGTCATTTAGAGCGCTAGTACTATGACACAAGGACTCTATGAGCCGTATCTGCATGCCTCTGGACCTCATGCAGGGCCAGTGCTGAACTTACTCAGTGAAAGACACACTGGCTGGGGCCGGCCCTGTGGTGCAAGCGGTTAAGTGCGCGTGCTCAGCTGCAGTAGCCCGGGGTTTGCAGGTTTGGATCCCAGGCGCGCACCACTTGGTAAGCCACGCTGTGGTGGCGTCCCATATAAAGTAGAGGAAGGTGGGCATGGATGTTAGCTCCGGGCCACTCTTCCTTAAGGAAAAAAAAAAAAAATAAGACACACTGGCTGCAGTCAGCCCTCTCTCCTCTCTTCATTCTGCCTGGCTCTTCTGAGAAGATTGTGAGGATCTGCTGTTCTGGGCAGTGTGCTGTGTGGGCAGCTTGTTCTGCCACTGAGCAAGAGGAAGGACACATGCTTCGTGTTTTGTCATCAAAGGAAACAACTCTCAGCTGTTGCAGTGTTGCCAGTGCGGAGAGAATGCAGAACTTCCCAAGTCCTACCTCAGTTCGGTCTCTCCTGTTAAGAAGAATGAATAGTTGTCAGAGTGGAAAGAGCAGGGTCACATTTGTCGGAGCATAGAGAGATCCAGGAAAAATAAAGACCATAAGAGAGCTCAAATTCATCAAAGTGACTTCGAGTCCTCCCCAAGAGAATATTTTCTATTACGCTGGGAGAGGTTGCAGGTGAAATTTTGGAACCACTGTTGATGCCTCAGGGAAAGTGGATGGAAGAGAAGGTTCAAGACAAAGGAGGCCACTATTATGCCATCTGTTTTAGTTAAGGTGATGCTAGCTGCTGTTAATAGCTAAACTCTGCAATCTCAGTAGCTTAACACAATACAGGTTTACCTCTCCCTGTGACATAGTCTGCTGTGGGTAGCATGGCCCAGCAGCCTTCCATATCAATATTCAGGGACTCAGGCTCTTTCCAGCTGGTGGCTCCGCCCTCTACATGGAGGTCAGAGTTTTTCCCATTCAACTGGTGGATGGGGACGAAAACTATGGGAACGGCACATCTGCTTCTTAACTGCTTCTGCCAGAAAATTCTACATCATTTCTGGCCGTATTCCATTGTCCAGAGCTCAGCCATACGGCCACATTTGACTGCAAGAAAGCTGGGAAATGTCATCTAACTCTGTGCCCAGGAGGAAAGGGCAATGGACTTGATATAACAAAACAGTAAACCAAGAACATAAAGTTAATTGAAATAAAACGGCCAGATCACAATGCCAGACCAAGCCTCGCTCCTCCTAAACTACTGGTTTTGTTTTCTTTCAAAGACAGTCTGAATCTTCTTGCTGATTCTTTTACTATCTTCACTTTGGCCACTACAAAGCTCTGCTGTAGAACTTTACAACATGTGCTTGTATGTATAATTTTTTTCTTCTGGCCTTATATTTCAGTTCTACATTTATTTCCTCCTTTCTCAGATTTCTCTATCTATTTTGGGGAGATGGGTTTGCATATAAAGCAGATGCTTTTGGGTCCCTGTTTTTGGGGTGAGCCCCAAACCAAGCTTCAAAGTCTAGCTGTTTGTTATGGATTTTGTGGTTTTTTTCTGGGCTTTTCTGGGGTCTAGTTTCGTGAATTGATAGGAAGGGCATTTGCGTTTCTGTGTGTTTGGGAAGGGAAGGGGGAAATGAAGGAAGGAGGAGCTGTGTTCCCTGGTGCTTGGGGAGACAGTCAGAAATGATGCCCAGGGAGTGAAGGCATGGTCTGGCCCCAGCCCAGATATAAGCCTCTGTGAGAATGCTCAGGGCCCCGGGCTGCAGGGGTTGGCTCAGGACAAACTTCGTAAAACAAGGCAGTAAGGTGACAAGTGCAAGGGAGTGCAAGGGCCTAAGTCCCTTCCATGGCCAAAAACCACCGTGCAATTTTGGCAATGAAAATGCAGCAAGCCTACCCCTGGAGAGTACTCTCAGGGCGTCACCAGCCACAGAAGCAGTAAGATGTGGCTCAGCGTGGAGCAAGGACACAAGAGTGTGAATGTGTCCTCTTCCCTGGTGGGAGAATCTCTCAGAAAGAGCTGTCTTAGGTTTGTTGTTGTTTGGTTTTGTTTTGGAAGGTTGCTGAGGTTCCCTATCAACAGGTAGAGAGAGATTGCCACTGTAATTTAGAGATTAATTCTGATGTGAATACGACCTCCTTCATACTATCAAGCTGGCGAGAGGCTCAGGACATCCCAGTTTCATTCATTTTTGTAAGTCACTTCAAGCCTTTTGAAAATGAAATGGGGCTTGTTATGAGTTGAACTGTGTCTGCCAAAAAGATATGTTGAAGTCTTAACCCCCAGTACCTGTGAATGTGACGTTATTTGGAAATAGGGTCTTTGCAGATGTAACCAAGTTGAGATGAAGTCATTAGAGTGAGCCCTAATCCAATGTGACTGGTGTCCTTATAAGAACTGGAGAAGAAATAGAGACAGACACGGGGAAGAAGGCTATGTGAAGAGGAGGGCAGTGATTGGAGTGATGCACTTACTAGCCAAGGAACACCGATTGCCAGCAACCACCATCAGCGAGGACTAGGAAAGAAAGGATCCTTCCCTACAGCCTTCAGAGAGAGCATGGCCCTGCCTACACCTTGATTTTGGACTATTGTCCTCTATAACTATGAGAGGATAAATTTCTGTTTTAAGAAACCCAGTTTGTGGTCATTTGTTATGGCAGGCCTACAAAACGAATTCAGGGCTGTTAATAATTATTAAAATGTGAAAGTAGAAGCACAGGAGGTATAAATATCTGGCATTTATGTTTTACAAACACTTTTGTATCTACCTTCTCTTGTGAGCAGTAAAGAATAGAGGATGTGACGAAAGAAACCTCTTTGGTCCTTTGGAATTAAGGGCGTGCTCTCCCCTCAGACAAAGCAATCAATTACTCATTTAGCCGCTCTAGCCAATTTCCCCATGATGTAATTAATTAAAAGATAAAAAAAAATAAAAAGACTGCCCAGACAATCTCCTTTCCAAATTGGAAATGAATGCCTGTATTTTATTTCTTTGAAGTCTAACATGAAATCTCTGCCCCCAGTTTGTCTGCTGCATTTCAAGTATCAGAGAGGGAAGACAGCATTCAGCAACACCATGGGGAGAGCAAAATACTTCTATAAGACTAGCAGCTGAGAAGGAGGGAGTCTTTTACTCCTTCCTGTACCAACACCATTCTGGTGCTTCACACGGTGTAACTGTTCAATAATTACGCGATTAATTCGTCTGCTTTACCTATTCTTCTCCTGCTAGAATGCAAGTTCCTTGAAAGCAAGAGCCATTTTTTCTTTTATTTGTAGTCAGCTTTGGAAGCTATTGTTTCTATCTCTCCAGCATGCTTTCCTTTCTCCCCTCTTCTGGTAACAGGGTCCCATTTCCTTTGGGGACGTTTTCCTCACTCCATGTGGTCCAGGTGGGCTTTCACTAATGATAATTTCCTCAATCCAGAGGGAGTGGGCATGTGACCCAGATAGGGCCAGCCTTACTTCAATGTTCCTTCCAAGCCATGGATTAGTCCAAGGGTGAGCACGTGATTCAGGGTCAATCATCAGAGTCCTTCATAAAATTCTCTGAATTGGAGTGGGTAGGGTAACCCTTTTTCTTTGATTCTGAGCTGAAAGAACCTATCTTTTGGACTGAAGCAGTCCTCTTTTCCGATACCAAGTAAACCTATCTACAGGAAAAAAGAAGGAGGCCAAGACACAAAGAAGATCAGAGACAAGCAGTGATGTGCAGAGTGAGGAGTCTTGAGTCCCCTAATCCAGTTTCTAGGCAAGGTCTTAGCTCTTGAACTTCTTCCTTTGATTCTGTCACCTTCCAAGGACCCCTGCAAGCTGTGTAATCCAATAAGTTCTACTTTTTTGCTAAGGTAGTTTGAGCCGAATTTCTGTTGCTCACTACCAAAAGAATCCTCAAGTACACATGGTTATATACTTGACGGCCATTGAAAACATTAATAATAGAAAGTATTTTTATATGCTTGCTATGTACCAGGCATTGTTGAAATGCTTTATGTACATTAATTCATTAAAAAATAACTTCATCAGGTAAGCACTGTTATTATCATCCCTTTTTTAGGGATTAGAAAATTGAGGTACAGAGAGGCCACGAACTAGTAGGTAGCAAAGCTAGGACATAAAACCAGGAAGGCTGGCTCAAGAACATGTGTTCTTAACAGCTATGCTATTTTGTTTCTTAAAAATCAGGTACTTGCCAATATTTCATAGAATGAATGAGTGGCAGAAAAGGAAATGTAGGAAAACCATATTGCTTTGATGGCTGGAAGGGGGACTAATGCGGTTCCACACATGAAGGCAGAGGAACAGTCCTGTACTAAAAGATTAGAAAGAATCAAATGTCCATCATCAGTAGGAACTGGGTACCTTAGTACCCAGACTATGGTCTCTAAATGCCATTTCTCACTAATAGGAACCAGGGCTTCTTCTAAAAATGGCAGTTTCCAGATCTGAGGCAGAAAAATGTACAAGTAGAGTTTAGAACATCACATCATTCTAGAATGCAAGGAATTTATTAAAAACCACTATGCCCTTGTGAAAAGAATTCAGGAAGTAACTTGAAGAGGCTCCCACTGGCCAAAGATGGGATGATTTGAGCAACAATAAGGATAATAACTACAATGGATTGAAATACATCAAACTGGTTTAAAGCCATGATTTTATTGTATAATGATACCAAGAAAAGCTTCATTGGTCATATTTGGAGAATGGTCTAAAACCAACTCATTCATAAACTGACAAATGAAAGAAACAACATTTTTCCTGTCTCTCCTCTGGCTAACATATAGTCAATAGTCAACAGTCAGGGGAAGTTTCTCTATATATAAATAAAGAAGGAAAGAAAAAACTAGAGGATCACTGGTTCCAACCACTAATTAATGGATCTAGCCAATGATCAGCAACTACTGCCGACATCATGGAAAGAGAGATAACCAAACCTTATATGCCTCCTGAAGGAAGTCCCCAACACCACCTATTAAGGTGTCTTGCCAAAAAAATCAGATGTGAATCTGAATAAGTCTTTCTACATAACCACCAATTTACGGTAAATACGGAGGGCAGGAAAACAGGTTCAATGACGCCATATGGATGCAATCAGCAAAATCAAGACTGTGGGAAACTCTGGAGGACAAACAGCTTGTTTTCTTCAACAAATAATTGCAGGGCAGAGGAAAGAGATGGAGGAGGGTATTACTGGGTCAAAAGAGACTTGTGAGATATGAAAATAAATAACAATGAATGGATCTTAGTTGGAACCTGATTCAAGCAAATACACTAAATTAATAAAAAGACTATCTATTGACAGAATACTTATTGTTATTAAGGAACTATGATTAATATTTAGGTGTGATAAATATATTACAGTTATTTTTTTAGAGTCTATCTTTTAGAGATACATACTGAAATATTTATGAATGAAATTATATGTTGTCTGGAATTTACTTCAAAATAATCCATAGGGTGAGAGAGAAGTATGTGGGAGTATAAATGAAACAAGGTTGGCCATGAGTTGAAAATTGTTGAAGCTACGGAATGGATACATACGTCCATCATACTATTTTCTCTACTTCTGTATGTGTTTGAAATTTTCAGATAAACAGTTAAAAATGTATTCCCACATCAGTCAGGACTGGCTTGGAAAATGGGCACAACAGATGCTGCGTACTGATGGATGGACATGAGTAAGGCCAATTACAAAGGGTTGTAGACCTGGGAAAAGAGCCAGGCCAACATGGGAATTGGGACTTAGCATGGAAACTTGCATCCTGTGATTGTCCAATCCTTTCCTCTCATGCTCACACATTTCCTCTCATGCATCTACTTAACAATCCACTCCTTCTCCCAGACGCTACCTCCTTGAGCTATGTATCTAATCACCTTCTACCGCCACTTGCAACCCCCCATTTACTACTGACTTTGTTTCCTCCTCTACCTCTATGCTTGAGCATAAAGATAAGGTGGTGGGTAGACCTGTATCTGCTTAATGATTGGGCCAGGATGAATAAGTGATGTTGGTTGTATTAAATGGCATTGAGTTCCTAGAGTTTAGTAAACCTCTTGCTGGCAAGTAGGAACTTCTACTTCTATATTCCCTCACAAATCCTAGTCCACTTAGCATTTCATCTTACAAGCTTTTTAATCTCACAAAGTGTGAAATGAATCTATGGTTAATTTAGAGGGCTGATAGTTTCTAATTTGATTTCATGACATTTCTGGTCACCTCACTTTTTCCACAGAGTAAAGAGTAGCTCCTATTCCTCTCTGTTTCATATGTACTATCTCCATAAATCCTTATAATATACTAGAATTCTTGGTACTAGGAATTCTTGGTACTATGGAATTCTTGGTACTAGAATTCCAAGGCAATTTAATGCCCAGAGGGATGGATCTGCAAACCAATCTGGAAATAACAGTGGGTGAACTAAATTAATTGTCTTCTAATCCCATAGCCTGGTTTCTCTAAATCACATACACAGTCTAAACCATTGTTTCTGGAACTTTTTAATGGTACAAACCAGTGGGGTAAGGGGAAAAAAATCCCATAAAATTACAGAGTACCTTTTTTACCAATTGCCTCATTCAAATCTGTACCCCGCTCCTCAGACCCTGTCCCGTCGCTGTAAAGCCACATCAGAATGGATGCAAAGAATGGCTTTGCCTTAAGATAGCTTATCATTTAGAAATATTATAGAGACAAAGGAAAGAAAAAGTAAGAATTAACTCTTATTAAGCATTTTCAGTGTTCCAGGCATGACTGGTTATCATTATTTACATGCATTAAGTTATTTAATAATATAAGAGTTTCTAAAGGATTAAATGAGATAATACAAGTGAAGTGCTTAGCACAGAGGCTGGTACATAGAAAATGCCAAAAATAGTAGTGCTCCAAGACAAAAAATATAATAATAGTTTTTATTATTAACTATGAACTAGTTAATACCCTCATTTTACAGATAAGAAAGCAGAGGCTCAGAACCATTCAGTAGCTTTCCTAAGATCACACAGCCAATAAGTAGTAGAGTTGGGTTTTTTGTTTTTTGTTTTCTGAGGAAGATTAGCCCTGAGCTAACATCTGTGCCAGTCTTCCTCTACTTTATACATGGGTCGCCACCACAGTATGGCTGACGAGTGGTATAGGTCCGTGCCCAGGATCCAAACCTACAAACCCGGGCCCCCAAAGCAGAACATGCTGAGCTTAACCACTACACCATAGGGCCAGCCCCTAGAGTTGGGGTTTTAACAGGGGTTTCCATGAGTATAAATCTTATGTCAGTCAGAGTTCAACCAGAGAAACGGAACCAGGAGGAGATATAGAGTAAGAGATTTATTACAAGGAATTGGCTTACACAGTTGTGAGGACTGTCTAGGTAAGTCAGAAATCTGTAGGGTAGGCTGTCAGGAAAAGCAGGCTGGAGTTCTTAAACATGAGCTGATGCTGGAGCCCACAGGCAGAATTCCTTTTTCTTCAGGGAAGACTCAACTCTACTCTTACGGCCTTTCAACTGATTGAACCAGGCCCACCCAGATTATCTAGGATAATCAACGAATTATGGACGTTGATCACATCTACAAAATATCTTCACAGCAATACCTGGATTAGTGTTTGATTGAGCTCAGTAGAGACTGTAGACTAGCCAAGTTGACACATCAAAAGACCATCACAATGTTCTTTCCATTTTGCCTTCTAAATAGAAATTTAGAGCAAAAAGTTGCCTTAGGTCTTATCAATACCAACTTCTACATTTTAGACAGGAGAAAAATGAGGCTTAGAGCTATGCAATGACTTAGCCAAGCTCACACACCAAAGCCCAGGCCTTCTGGCCCCCAGCACAGGGCTCTTCCCATGGCACCAAATGCATGAGCTCATTCAGTAAGCATTTGCTGGGTGTCCATCCTGTACCTTGTGAAGGATGAGATATGACATAGATCATCACAGATGCTGTAACAGGTGTGTGGGGGGGGCACACAGTAGAGGCACAAAATGAGAAGGTCAATCCTACCTTGCAGAGGAGCGTGGTCAGGAAGGACCTCTATGAAGGAGGTGAAGCTGAGACTTGGAAAATGTGCTGATGTTGGCCAGGCAGTCAGCAAGGGGAAAGACATCACTGACAGAGAAAGCAGTGGGAGCAAAGGCCTGAAATAGCGTTTACTTGAGGTGAGAAAAGACAGAAAATTGACTGAAGTCCTGCCTTCAAGGAAAGCACAGACCTTTTCACATTATACACAACAAAGTCAGCCAAGGCCCACCCATGGTGCTTCCCTGGGCCCAGGTGGCCCCTGACTTTATTTTGAGAACACCATTTTTCAGTGTTCACCATAATGAAGAGTTGAATCTTCTCCACAATAGGACAGGACCGGGGCATGTCTCTGGGGACTTCACTCTGCCTCGGGCATTGTCTGCACCCCTGGCTGGAGTGGTCATTGCTCTGTTCCATGGGACACTTTCACCTGGCAGAAAGGAAGTCCTCAGTGACGTAGTACAGAAACATTTGCCACCCTCTGACAATGGGGGGCCATGAAGGCCGACCCATTGCTGCCCAAATGTGCAGTGAACACTTTGAAGCAACCAAACATCTTAAGGAAATTGCAGCTGGCTTGGAGACTGCTTCTACACAGAAGACTTCAAGGATAGGAGGACCTTGGCTCTCAGAATTTGAAGGGGTGTGTTCCCAGGAGAAGGACAAAGGGCAAATGGGGCTCCCGTAGGCTCGGTGTGGTATGGTAAAGAGCCAGCATGCAAGCCCATTACACACCAGTTGCGGGACCTCTCTGAGTCTGGAAGGAAGATGAGACAAACCCTCCCTCTCAGGGTTGCTCTGAGGGCTATGGGAGGTAATGCGAGGGCAAATGTCCAACCTGGTGTCTGGAAAATGTTTGTGGAATTTAAAATCATGAAAAATCTATACTACATGCCACCCCCTAACTCTCCACAGTTACCTGTAGTTAGATACATATTCAGGGAAAGTTCAAAGGGAGATTAAAGCTATTTTAAAAATAGCCCCCCTGAACTCACCCACTCATCTACCCTCCAAATAAATTAGTTTACCCAGCTAGGCAATCCCACAGCATCCCTATATATCCCCTATCATGACACTAATCAGACTTTCTTGTAATTCCTAGCTAATTCTCATGCTTCCCTAATGGACCATAAGCTCTGAGAGGGCAGGGACCCTATTCATCTCATTCCCCACTGTATTCCCAGAGGCTAGTAAAAGCCTGGCACATGGTAGGCGCTCGGTATTCGTCAAATGAATAAAAGAATGTGGGAGTGGGCAGCCTCAGGTGATTTGTTTTGGTCTTCTGGACCCCTGGCCTGGCTACTAGCATAATCAGATTTGAGAAGGGCATCCAAAGGAGCCAGAATCAAGTAATGGAAGACCCAGACCCAGCTTGGCCTCCAATTCACCTAGAAGACCTAGCCGATCCCCTGACAAGGAGAGGGTAAGAAAGGGATCACTGGATAAGAGCTTCCCATAAGCAGGTTACAAGTGTGCTGGGATATTGATCCCCTAAGCCCATCAGGCAGGGCCGTGGATAGCTAGAGCTCACAGGTTTTTCACTTTCAACCAGAACAGCCTCAAGCATTTATCCCAGGGTCCCAGGTAAATATTTTCAGGCATGACATAAAATGGAGAAAAAGAAGCTGGGAAGCACAGTACTGGTTGAATAAGGATATGGTCCCTGGCCTAGGGCATGATGAGGTCTTACTTGGGCATTTGAAGGCCTACAAGGACACTTCAAGGGCAGGGCTAACTAGAGAAGATTGAACTGCCCAGGAAAAACCATTGGGAGGAGGATAGCGCCCATGGGATCTAAACCGTTGGGAGGAGGATAGCGCCCATGGGATCTATCTGTGGTGCTCAATCAGCTCCTAGGCAGGTTGAGCTTGTCCCTTCTTTTACTTGGCCCTGATCTGTGCTACTTTGATCTTTTCCTTTCTTATAGGACTTGGAATCATGATCTTTACCTTATCTCATTAGGCCATTGCAACCAATCATGAGAAATTCATATGTGATCCAGCCCAGAACATTTGCCACACCTGAGGGTGTCTCTGCCCTCAGCCATGCAGGACTGTCCCTCCTCAACTCTCCTCCTCTGGACCATATCTCCTGCTGTATCCATGGTTTAAAATGTGGTAACTAAAGACTCATGGGACAAAAAGCCAACGGGATTGCTAAATTGGGGGAGGGAAGTACAGTTGGCTATGGCTACATGGGCCTCTCTGAGCACTAGTCTGAGCTCTAAGAGAGAGAATCCCAGTCCTGTATGGAGTCTGCCACTGTTAGTCGGGATGGGCTAGGTTATACTCTAGTAACAAACAATCCCAAAATCTTCTTGTCTGACCAGTAAAAGTTAAGTTCTTGCTCTAGCAGTCTGCTGCAGGACTAGGTGGCTCACCAGAGCAAGTGGTCCTCTGTGTGTTGGCTCATCATTCCAGGCTTCTTGATCTTATTGCACCTCCATATAAAATTTGCCTCCATGTGTTGGAAGTTATGATGAGGAAAGAGGGAGAGCTAGTGAGTTGACCACCAAAATTTAAATGCTTTGGTCCAAAAGAGACACAAATCCCTGTTGTTCTCATTTTATTGGCTATATCTGGCCAATACGGACAACCATGCCCAGCTTCAAGGGGGCGGGGAAGCACAATCCTCTGTTTACCTGGAAGTAGACGAGAACCAGATGTTGGTGATCACTTGTATCGTCTACCACACTGCCTAGCATAGGGCCTCCGCGTAATGAACTTCAAATCAGACACGGCTTGTTTGAGTCCCAGCTCTGCCACTCACAAGGACTAGTCACTCCATCTCCCTGAGTCTTATTTCTTCTCTTTGTGTAAAATGGAGATGACACTGTTCTTCCTGTTGAGACTCAAATGAACTAACGTAATTGCAAGTGTTTTGAGAACTGTAAGCATTAGCTATTAATTGTTAAAATTAATAGAAGCCCTTACAAATTTAATAGAAGAGGGAGCTGAGGTTTCTAAATAGAGAAATGACGAAGTACAAAAATACCCTTAGGGGAACTATTTCCAGCAGCTATGATTGGAGAAAGGATTAATTTTTCATTGGGTCCTTAGTTCTTTCTTCCTTGTATAGTTATTTTTTATACTTCTTTTATTCATGAATTGTTGATTGACTCTTCAGGAACATGTTTAAGGTTTATGGGACAATAAATAGCATCCCTCTTCTCTACTTGAGTTTGGGAATCAACTGAAAAATAGAAAGGAGTCAGGCTCAGGGAGAATAAAATATTGGTTTTGTTAGTAATAAAGCTGACATTAGAAAACGTGACAGTATGTGCACCAGTGGATTTCTTAATACTGAATCCTAGAATTAGACAGACATACCTCGTAAAATCATTTCAATATAATCTAAGTGTAATGAAAGGAATGTTTGCAGGGAGCTATGGAAAAAGGGAAAGGGCAAATCACCTCTCAGCGCTTTGGTGTAAACTGTAAAATGAGTATAGAATAGAATGCTGGCCCACCATCTGTGGGTGTGTGGTTGTGCACTGCACAACTCCAGGAGGTGTTATAGTCTATGTGAATCCCTCCCAACCCAACCCAGAGTCTTGCAAGTCACAGCCTGAATGGTGGCACACAGTCACCCTTGTAGAAAGAATAGATAACCTTTTGGGGGTTTACACTGCTTTGAGGCTCTGATGAAAGACAGGGATATCACTATTTCTAGAAAGATGTACATACTTACGGTAGAATTCTGCAAATAATTTCAGGGGTGACCCAAATTGCCTGAAGCCCATCTCTGAAGAGCTAGTTAAAAATTCCTTGAGAAGATGATCTCCAAAGTCCTACGTAGCTCTGATATTCTATAATTCTAGGACAACCTTCTGGTTAGATGGCAGGGTTTTCCTGGCAACGACCTGGGGGCAACACATGAATGATAAGGTTAAGACCAAATACAAGATATGCAGTAGCCCAGAGCCCAAATGGCCGAGACTGAAAAGCTCCTGCAAAAATCTACAGTAGCCATTAGGTAGGCTTTGGAAATGATGGACTATTTCTGTCTCTTTTGACATTTAGGAATTGTGGTTATTTTTATGTTTAAAGGGAGAAAAAGAGAGAGATAAACAACTCCTGTGGTTTTTGGGCCATTGGCATTTATTTGGTAACAGGCTTTGTTGCTGCAGGGTAACTGCGATCTGCATCACCTGCTGGCTTGCCATTCTGTTGACCCTCCAGTGGTCACTGTCCCTCCGACTCACCTTGGAGCCCTGCACCTGACCCGGTTTTGCTGCTGAAATCATGTGGAGGAGAACATTAGACAAGCAGGGCTATGTGAGGGCTGACCTTGACTGAGCTTTAAGATCTCCTCCCAGGATGTGGCAGACCCCCGAGAAGACCCAGGTGGGTATACATTAATCTTTCAGCCGCTTCATGTCTCTGAACAAAAGTGCTTCATTCCCGGTTAATTTATCATGAAATGATAATGCAGTATCTCGAAGTAGCTTTTTTAAAGACTTCACTGTTAACATGAAGCGCATCCTCATCTTTTTTTTGGGAAGCTTTTCATTTCCCCACAGATGTAGGAACACCGAGAGGGCAGACATAGAGAGTCACAGTCATTAATGTCCCCAAGGACACTGGAAAATGGGAGAGGTGAGAATGTGGATGGCAGGATATTTTCTCCTCTGAAGGACTTCCCTCTTCTTGGAGGCCTTGAAAAGCAAGAAGGCGGGACAAAGGCAGCAGTAACCTGGGAGAACTCTCGAGGAAATTAAGATCCTCCATCCTCTCAGCTTAGATTGGGCTAAACAGACATTTTAAATAGGTGTTTAATTGACCAAAGTTGGTGCCTTCCATCCTATGCAATGGTTTGAATCAGTTGTTCTCAAGCTTCAGAATCACCCAGATAGTTGTTAAAATAGTTGGTTAAGATAGTTGGCCCCACCCCCAGAGTTCTGACTCAGTAGGTCTGGGGTGGGGACAAGGATTTGCATTTCTAACAAGCTCTCAGGCAAGGCTGCTGCTACTGGTCCAGGGATTACACTTTGAGAAGCACTGGTTCAACTTTTCACAAATTTCCATTATCTATATTCACTCCAGGGTGACAAAGGCTTGAGGAGGATATACAGAAAATCATGAAAGCTGATGCCCATTGGGCAGTGGAGGAGAAAGTCTGGGGTAGGGGAGGTGGTAATGAGGATCCAACCTCTGGGCTCCGGGCACAGGCTATTGATTGTATTCAGCATGCAGCATCACCAAATCTTCAAACTCATATCTCTAGTTTTTCTCTACATAATACTCATTTATTACATCACATAAAAGCAAATAAAGATGTAACCAAAACCATGTAGCCCACCACACAGATCATGGCTATTGTATAAATTTCGCCACAATGCTTGCCGTAAGGAAATTTCCTAGGCAGAAAAGAAGGAGTTATAAGGAGAATGGAAGAAGAAGACGTCACAATATGGGGGTGGGAGACAGGGTTGTGACATTTCAAGAAGGAAGGCATTTAGTAGTAATACATATTTGTTGATGAGTGAATAGATGCATAGATGTGTAATTTAAGAAAGTCAAATTCAAAGCTGTTGAAAGGATTTAGAATGTTATAAACTGAGTGCCTTTAAAGGCTACAAGCTCATTGGTTTTCAGATCATGAGGATTAATAACCCTACTAGACCTCTACTCTTTCATACTACAAGTGAAAGACTGTGCTCAGCTCATAGCAGGACATTTTGAGAGGCTGTCATGTGTTTCTGTGAACTGTGCAGATGATGACGGTTTTAGAAAACTTTATAAGTGGAAAGTTGTCTGTGTCATCGTGTTTTGGATGATTGCTTCTGACCACCATTGGAGAACTTGGGTCCACCTGAGTGTCTTCCTCATACTTCGTCCTGATCCTCAACTTTCCCTCGACCTTCAGATTATGATCACACCTGGATCCAGGCCGGCCCAAGGTACACATGGAGTTCCCCCTCAACCCTCAGTCTCTACCTGCCCTTCTCCTGACGTGATGGAGACTGGGATCTGGCCTGGGGAAACACAGTGATTCTGAGAACCAAAGAGATTTAAAATGTCTTTGCTTGTCAAACAACTTTTGATTCTTTTTCCTGCAGATAATTCCTGACTTCTGGCAAGATTGTTTCTGGATATGTTCATTTTACGGCTGCATATGTCTTAAAAGCTGAGAGATGGCTTATGGCACCCTATCTCCCCTGGCTGTGGTTCAGAACTGCCTGAATTTTATCTTCGTCACATCCTTTTGATGGGTCACATTGGGGTCACAAACAGTGATTTCTATGGGAAGTTTGCTTCAGAGCCCTATAAAACTCCGAGTGAAGGATAGCAGACCCTTTGCATTAAATTTTAGTATTTCACTGTTTTAATAGGCTCGGTTAACTGTGCACATGGGGTGCCTGGCTGCAATCCACGTCTTTTTCTGAAGCCAAGCAGTTCATGCAAATGAAATCAGCTGGGATCTACAATGAGCTTTGAGGCAAACACTATTTCCTTAGTGAAAAAACCTATCCGCAGAAAAGCATAATAATTCTGTTTTTGGGTATTAAGTTGGGCACACTCAAATCCAAAGTTGGTTTCTTAAGAATGTCATGCTCTGTATATAATATTGCTAATGAAAATAATGGTTACTTTATATCAAGTATCCTCTGGCCTAAGCACTTTGTGTATGTTATCTGATTTAAGCACGACACTGGGGGCAATAACATTTGCCAAATGGTGTGGATTTCCATGGACCTCTATGCTTTATGCAGATTGTTCAATGGATCTTGTCAATAACTCTGTATCATTACCCCTATTTTATAGATGAGGAAACTGAGGGTCTAAGAGGTTAGGATACTAGCACAATAGCACACACATTAAGCGGCTGAACCAGAATTTGAACCCAAATCTGTCCAGGCCAAAGCCCATATTCTATCCACTAGGCTACCCTGGCTTCAGCAGAAGAAAGAAGGTCATGCCATGAGCAGCTTAACCACGCCCTAACCCTCTCCCCTACCCTAGCACACTTAGGCACAGTTGGCTCAGCCACTTGCATTCTGGCCTGAGGATAGTCAGGGCTCCCATTAGCTGGTGCACACACAGGGAAAACAACGTCTGACCCCAGCGTTTCATTAGAGGTGCCATGTGGTCTGTTAACAGATATGGCTCTAGGCTTACTCACTTTGGCCCTTGCTTTTTAATTTCCACAAAAAACACTCTGCTGTATTAGGCAAGGGGAGCTGCAGAGCCTGACTGACAAACTCGTGTCCTTCTGGGGTCAAGTCAGCCTCTCATGTTTCTCAAGCATCCTGGGCCCCCCAGCAGGGTGCCAGGCAAGGGGCTGTTTCCCTGGCCCAGGAAGTCCTCAGTTTCTTTGTCTGAAAAACAAGGGGATTAGACTAGGGCAGTATTTTTCATACTGGAAGGTTTCTTTCATAAGAAAAAAATTTAAAGACCCTCAGTGTTGATAGAAATATTTTTTGTTATATGATGCATTTGTCACATCTGTTTGCTTGTCTGTTTTTCCCCCTTAGACTGAGATCTACATTTTATAGATTTCTGTGTTCTCAACCTATAGCACGGTGCCCGGCCCATAGGAGACACTCAGGCAATATCTGAGGAATGAAGGAATATATGTATTAATGAGTGAAGGGGTAGATGGATGAATGGATGTATGAACAATCAGGAGAGTTGCTGAAGATGTGGGAATAATCCAAGATGTGGTGGTAGCTGATCTCTCGTGCCAAAGGACCATGAGAAGAGAGAAAGAAATGGAATATAAAGACTTTATTCCAAAAAAGGCAAAGATGTGCCAATGTCATGAAGCCATCAATGAAGGCAGCAGTCTCAAACAGACCACACGTAAGGTTTATTCATTCAATCAATGCTTATTAATAGGGACCCATTTTACATATATGAGTACATGCTAGCACTGTGCTGGGAGCTCTAGAATCAGAAGTGAGTAGGACATAGTGTTTTCCCTTAAAAAGTTCACAGTTAGGAAGACAAATGAACATATAAACAGAATTATTACAATATAATGAATCTAAAATAGAATGTATCAATCAGTACTGGCCAGTTAATGCTGCAGTAACAAACACTCCCCAACTTTCGATGTCTTTAATCAACAGAGCTCATGCTATATGTCCACGACCTCCACTCATGTTGTTCTAAATCCAGGGCCCAGGCTGACACAGCAGCCATTGTCTGGAACATTGCTGGTTGCTGTGGCAGAGGGAAAGGGAACCTGGAGCATTACTCATTAGCACATCACTTTCACTTAATTTAATTCATCAAAGTCACAGGGCCATATTTAATTCCAAGGGGGCAGGGAGGCATTTAACTCCAAGAGGGCAGAGGGAGAACTGGAAACATCTGGTGAACAGTATTAACGGTTATTGCTCAGAGGTATGAACAAATTGCACTGGGAACATGAACAAGGGCATTGCCAACTCTGAGTCAGTGCTGGGGGCCTGTTCAAAGAGGAGCTTGAACTTGAGCTGAGTCATGAAGGGTAAACGCTCATCACACTGATGCATGGGATCTAGGAGGCCAAGACTTAGGCTTTGGTCTGCAGGTAGGTCGATCACCTTTGTGCTTTGGGGAACCGGTTGTCCTCACCAGTGTGCAGCATGCAGTGCATAACTCCATCTGCAGTAAGTGTAGTGGTTTCAGCTTCATTGGAGACATGATGATGACGCTTAAAATCACAAGTGTTTATTGAAGCACTTACTCTGCACCTGGGGAGGTTTACCAGGGGCAGAAACATCACCTGGGTAGCCCATTCACAAAGGATCACAAGTTTAGACTCTTGATGTTATGTTCAAAAGGGTTATAAATACAATCACAGAGATTCCCTGAGAAGAGAGATTCATCATACACACTTGTGTCTAATTTCTGGACACAGGCTCATTGAATTAATATTTTCTAGAATTCCTGTAATTATCTTACATTGTATTTTTATACTAAATTGATGTCATTAAATGTATATATTTAAGCTCTTCCCCAATTTATCTAATATTATTTTGCTATTCATTTTATATCCAAGATCCTTAAAAAATGAAATGGCCTGAGCCCCTCGACCTGGGCGAGGCCCTTGTAGGTACTAGATACTGCCTTCCACCTCATTCGCATCATTTCATTCATGTCTCAAAGCAACCTAAAGGCACAGGTATTATTATCCTCATTTTACAAATGAAGAAAGGGAGGCAGAGAGGCTTAACTAAACTTAAACCTGATAGGTGGATGAACTGCCATTTGAACCCGATTCTAGCTTGAACCTAAAGCCCCAACACCCATAATCACTGTGCAGGCTGCTTTAGACAGAATTTTCTACATCTCAGGGCCGCTGATCCCTCCCCTGCTTTTTTTTTTTTTTTTACCACCACTCCCACCTTTCTCTTGGAGCTTCTGCTTTCGGTTTCTGCTCATTCTGGAGCTTCTGCTCCTCCTGACCCAGATGGAGTGGCACATGGAGGAGAAGCAAGCCCAGAGAATCAGCATTTTGTCGAGCATAAAGTCAAGGAGTCACACAGTTGCACTAGAATCTGGTGGTTCCCATAGCAACAGAATTAACCAATCAGTTAATCGACAAGAAGCTGTTGAGTATCACCTGTGAACTCAGCCCAGTGTTGCAACTGAGCCAACTAAGGAGGAGTAGGGAAGAGGGAAGTGGGCTGGGAGCAGGAACACGAAGACAAGGAGACACAGGCCAGCTGTGGTGTGGGCGTGGCTAGCTCCAGCGACCAGGCTCCAGGGGCTGGAAGTTGGCTGTGACTCAGACATCATTCTGAGCTACCTCGCACTACTCTGGACCCCACACAACTGCTGGCTGGTCCATTGTGTTTGGGTATTTCAACAGGAACCCGGGCAGCTCCTAAATGTCTGTGGAAGAGGTAATGGGGCAGCCATGTAGTTGGTGTGGGCATGGGCTAAAGGTTTTGCTGTGAAACTGCATTTATATAGGAAGCATATGACTTTGACTTAAATTACGTGTAATGTGGGGCAGTTGGGAGGTGGGCCTGATGAAGATTCTGGGGATTAAGCCACCCCCCGACTCCCACCGACAAGTATTTACTAAAGATCTTTCAGGCTCAAATCCCCGTGCCTTTCACTGGGGATTTTATAGGCAGAACAAAGATTGAGGAGAATGGAGCACAATCTATGGAATGGTCAATTTAATACATTTATAACTTAAATGTAAATTTAAAAAATTGAAATATACCAAGATAACTGCAGTGCAGCTCTGATGTCATCTCCACTTTTTTCTCACCAGGCATCGGGTAAAACTCTCATCAGGAAAGGCTGGGCCCTGGTCTTCCGTTGTACCCACTGACCCACAGCAATTCTTGGTGGCTCGGTCACTTCCTTCGGTCACAGATGTCACACCAGTCATGGAGGCAACTTTCTCTCTGTGACTTGTAAGGGACGGAGCCTTTGCCAACCATATTCTCAGAGTGCCAGCTACTTCTGCCTGTTTAAAACTAGAACTGAGGAGGCAGGAGAACTAGTTCTCATCACACAGAGGAATCACCTGCAGAGCTTGGGAAAATGCAGTTTCCAAGGCTGCCGAGATTCCGTCAGTGGGCCAGAGGAGAACCAGGAATCTGCACTCTCCAAACACCCAGAAGATCCTGAAGCCTACGGGACCACCGCTGGGAAACACTAGTGTGCATGGTGGTTGAGAGCATGAATTCTAGTCAAGCAAGTCTGTGCTCACCCCTTTCAAGTCTCATCCACTCGATTTTCAGCAGAGAGAAGAACACCCTCTCTTGGGTGGTCCAGTGGCCACTCGAGGCCCTGCAGCTAGACAATGGCAGGGTGGGACTGGTGCTCAGGTTTGCTGACCCTAACTCTGCACTTCACCTTGGTGGCAGAGCAGCTCTAGAGGCTGCGGTATGACCCCTCCCCAGGTCTGCAGCCACCACAGGCCAAGTGGGGGTGCTGTGGCTGTGAGGAGTAGAAACAACATATAGGTGTGCTTGTCACAGAAGAGGCACTCAGAAAACATCCAACGAGTGGATGATCAGACAGTAATTATAGTGGTATTATTTTTGGGGTCCCTTCTCTGGGCTTGGGCCCTCTGCTAGTGCTTCTGAGTCCTGCCCTGCAGGAGCTGGGCCTGCTGTTTATCCATACAGTGACCACTAGTGTGACAGCCTCCATCTCTCCTCATCCCCATCTCAGGACAAATCAGTGCATAAGACTCCCTTCATCCAGCCTCTCTCATCCTCCACTCTACCTCCCTATTCCCTGTCTCAGCCCTCATCTTCCTCATCTGTAAAATGGTCATAACCAACCCTCTCTCACTTGCTATTGGAAGACAAAATGTGATGACACCAGTCCTATAACCGCCTATAAAGGACGTTTCTGACCTCTTTGGTCTCCTGTCTGCTAAGAATGGCCTGTCACATTAGTAGCAATTAGCCCCAAGGTCAGAATGGGCTCTGCTGGGAGTCGGGGGTATGTATGGTGCACAGAGCCATCAGGGATGCTCAGTCCTGGAATCAGGGCTGGCAGCCCAAGAACGTCCAGAGGGCCAGTGCTGGTGCTGCCTCACAGGCTGCGAATGCAAATGCCTGCAGAGCCCTGGGGATTTGTCTTGTCTTGGAATCGGTGAAGGAAGTTAGAGATATGTGTGAGAGCAGAATGTGGGGGTCAACAGACCTCTGGCAGGTCCTGAGGTATGGGGTATCCTTGGGTACCCTCATTGTTCCTACAGTTCCCAAAGGCTCCACAGTCTTCCTAATCAATAGATGTTAGCAGATTCTGATGTCTCTTCTGGGACAGCTTCCCCTTCTCCCTTCCCCTGCTCCAGTGTAGGGGTAGGCGGTACAGCACAGGGCAGGGATTCTCGAATGTCAGTGTGCTCTAGAGTCACCAGGAAGGAAATGTGGAAATGCATATCCACAAGTCCCACCCCAGAGCTCCTGATTCAGCGGGTCTGTGGAGAGGCCCAGGGATCCGCCTATTTAACAAGCTCACCCAGGTGTTCTGATGCAAGTGGTCCTCAGGCCACAGTGAACACCAACAGGACCGGGCTTTGGAGTCAAGCAAACCTGGGATTAGATCCTGGCCATGTGACTTTGCACTTTCAAGCCTCCATTTCCTCGTCTGTGGAAGGTGCAACCCTGCTTGCTAGTGTGTGGTGAGGAATCAATTGTCAATTCTGATGAAATGCTTTAGCCAAGTGCCTACCACAGCAGGTGCTTGGTGCAGGTAGCTCTATTCCTGGGCGAGCAGACTTCCCTCACTGACCCCAAGCCTGCATACCACCCAAGCACATGTCCCTTCTTATGCTGGGACTATCCTTGTGTATCCACTGCCTGACCGCTGGCTTGTTCTGGGGGCTGCAGGAAGACGGAGGGGAGCGGGGATGGAGGGGAGCTGAGAAGAGACAGAGCCCGGCCCACTCCTCCTTACCGCACACCACAGGCTGCGTACTTTCATCTTACATACCTTTGTGCCTTTGTTCCTACAGGTCCCCTGCCTGAGATGCCACCACTGTCCTGGCTTCTTTATCTAGTAAACTAGAAACGATGTTTCTAGGCTCAGTCAGCACACAACCTCTTATGTGAAGCTCCCCTCTCTCTGTTCCTAAACATTTTCCCAGGGTATTTCACACATACCCCTTGACAGCACTTGTCAGATTATGTGGGGATTTACCTCTTACTCTGGTCCTCTACTTCCAGGCCGTGAGCCCTCAAGGGTAAAGACTGGGCCCAAGTCACCTCAGTATCTGTTACAGTGCCAGCTACAGAGGTGTTTGTTGAGTAGAGAAATGAAAGAATGATGCCAGGCTGATTCTGCTGCAAGAATCTCAGGCCTGACCTTTCAAAGAAGAGGATCGGCCTGCCATGATGGTTAAGAGCGCAGCCTTTGGAATCCAAATTCCACTTCCTCCTTTAAAAGCTGTTTGGTTTGGGGTGAATTAATCTCTGTATGTTCACTTTCCACACACGTACAATTGGGATTGACAGTGTCTATCTCATATGCTGGTTATGGGCATTGTGTTAGGAAAACCACCCAGTTTTCCTCCTTTACTTTCACACAGAACACTTCACTTCTGACACTTCTGGTCACCAAATGTGTGCGGGTTTTTCCCACACCCACAGGCAATTCTTTGTGACACCAGCTGGGTGTCCTACAATTTAACTCGATTCTGACACTGTCTACCTGGAGATAGCATCAGATCTCACAGGTTAAGGGCTCGATCCCACAAGAGTGCCTCCCCTACTTCAGATGCCAATCACAAGCGGTAGGTCCCCAGGTTACCCACAACTTGTGGGTTACCCAAAACCACAACAGTCTGACTTGGCTATAAATGGGAGATGCTCATGCCCTCCTCCCCCTTGGATTCGATTATTTGCTAGGTGGTCACGGAACTCAGGGAAACACTTACTTACGTTTACCAGTTTATTAAGGGATAGGATAAAGAGTACAGATGAACAGGCAGGTGAAGAGATACATAGGGCAAGGTCTGGAGGGTCCCAAGCCCAGGAGCTTCTGTCCCGGTGGAGTTGGGGTACATCACATTCAGGAGCTCTGTGTCAGGAACTGGGGGCAGAGACCAATATATTTATTTTCCATTATCTCAAAGGCATCAAATGAGTCAGTGCCTATGAAGTATTTGGCACAGTGCCAAACTCGTGGTAAATTCCCCACAAACTCCAACAATTTTAACTCTTGTCAAATGGCCTGGTCAAGCCATACACAGTACAGTTGATTTTGTGTGTGTGTGTGTGTGTGTGTGTGTGTGTGTGTGTGTACTCTTTAAATTCTCCCCCGTGAACATATATTACTATTCTAACCAGGAAAACAGGTATGCACCTGCCAGTAAGCCCCACCCACCAGACCAGACTTCCTTAGGCTTGGATTCTAGATCCTCAGCAGCCTAAGTTCACCAGGCTCCTTTGGAGTCTGTAAAACAGATGGATTCCTGTTGTGAAGTGACCACTAAGAGCTGGAGAAGGCAGTAAAAGATTAGCGTCTGAGAGTTAGATTGTAAGGCAAACACAATGGACTCTAATCAAATAACGAGCACTACTAGGAGGCTTCACCTGTGCTGGGGCACCGTAGCTCTCCACGTGTTCCCTCATTTAATCCTCACAACCGTCTTCTGAGGTAAGAGATATTATGCCCATTTTTCAGTTGAATATTGAGTTGTAAGGAGCTTGAGGAACTGCCTCAAGTCATGCAGCAAAATCACAACCAGGAGCCAGTCTGCGCGCCTTCAGAGTCCACCCTCTTAACCCTCTTTAAAGCCACTTGAAAAACAAATTCCTTCTAAGCCAGTAGCCCTTGACTGAAATGTTCTATGTTGATAGAAAAATGTTATGTGTTTGAAAATTATGATGCTCTCCTCCTTCCTGACCTATTCAGTCCTGAAATCGTTAAGTGGTTAGAGTGAGGCAGGTGTCCTCGGGGAGACGCAGCTCGTTGCGGGGTGTCGGCACCCAGGACGAGTCAGGAGATGGACAGACGGTCAAGCCGTGACTGTGACTCCGCAGGGCAGCGGGACAAGGCTTGGGAGAGGTAGCACTGAAGGCAGGACTTTAACTCATATATTTTCGTATTGTTTAATTTTTTTTAATGAATATGCAATCACGAATAGGTTGCATCATCTTTATTTTTAAAATAAAAAATAAAATAAAACAAAAAAGAGAAAGGGGGAGTAGAAACCGAGAGGAGTGGTGACCTGTTTTGGGCTTCCCCTCCTCGCCGCCCCTGCGAGGCTGGGAAGGGGTGAGGTGGCACCTGCCGCCAGGAGCAGTGACCTGCATCCATGACAGTCAGCGCCCACGCAGGCTTGCGCAACGGGCGGGGGCCTGGGGTTCCCCGGGTAGCTTCTCCTGCCTCTGCTCCACACGCTCCGAGATTCACGCCCACAGGGTCCATCTGGCTCGTCTCTGGGGCTCTCTGAGTCAGCGAGATTGCTGAGTAGTTTTGAAAATACCCAAGTCATCCACATCTCTCCTGTCTTTGCTGACAAAACCAGGAGATTAAGGGCACGGTGTCTGGCTGCTCTTGGAAAAGGTGGTTTTCCTGTCTTAGCAACGACCTTTCCATGATACTTTCCCAGCCAAATGTCCCACCATTGGGTTCTATGAAGAGACTCTAAATTACTTCCCTTGCACATAGCTGTTGTGAGTGGGTTTCTATTTGAGGTAAGATAAATAGCTACTATTTGTTGAACTCCCATTGAGGGCCAGGTGCATTATCTCATTGCATCCTCACAACAGCCCTGAAAGGTAGACATGGGTACAGAGAAAAACATTTTAAAGGACTTTGCCACCGTCACCCCTTGTAAGTAGGCACCAAACCAGATTTTCTGATCAAAACCCAAATTGAGCTTTTTCAATATGCCAAACTGCCCTTCTGTTATGCTCCAATAGTTTGGGATTTTCTAGTTTTCAAACATAGTTTACTTTGTGAGCAAAGAAAATGCTGTTACACTTTTTTGTTTTTAAAAAAAGGGATTGTTTTCTGTGTGCCGGCACTATGTTTAGTGCCTTTATTTAGACAATCACCTTTAATCCTCACCAAACCCCCATGACTTTTACATTACAGATGAGAAAACAAGGACTAGAGGAGGCATGAACCAAGGTCGTACAGCTGTCAGTGGGTGACCTTGAGGCAACTCCAGCAGCTTGTCTTAAGCACCCATTCCTGTAACCACTTGGTTATGTCCCTCACCCCAAAACTAAGGGAACAGTCTCACTGGACTGTGAAGGTTTCATGAGCTAGGTATATTTTTAAATGCCAGCTCACAAGTGTTTGACAAATACTAATTTCTGTCTTCCTTCTGTCTGGGTTCCAGGGATCTAGTGTGGAACAGTATGGGAGAGGACTTAGATCCCAGAAACACAGACTTCAGACTTTAGAGGCTGTTTGGTCTGAGCCCCTCACCGAGCAGACAGCCCAAGGAAGTGAAATGATAGGTTGAAAACAAAGCCTTAGTCTTTCTCAATTTCCCCTCCCTTTCCACCACCATCATTCCCAGGAAACCCCATGAAACCAGGGGCCTGTGGGTTGGTCAACTCTATATCCCCACCACTGGCCACAGTAGGAGTTTGAAAAGCTCTTGTTGAATGAATGAAAGCCAACCTCATCTTGCAACTGAGCAGAGTTTGAAGTCATGAAGGCTCCTCACAGGATCTTTGTATCTAGGGAAAACCCGACCATCTTTGGCTCCTTGCCCCAACTCATCCATGCTCGGGGATGACTCACCGGCTTGGTAAGGAGCCCGGTTCCCCAGCTGATGTGCTGCACAAAGACTGCCCCAGGCCAAGTGGGGGATTAACCACCTGGCATAGACTGCAGGCCTGGAAGCAGTGGAAAGAGCCCTGAGCTGGGAGTCCGTGACCTGGGGTCTTATACTCTCAGCCTCCTCCTCTCTCTAGGCCTGACTATCCTTGGCTCTAAAAGGCAGGAGTGGACTAGAGGAGCTCTGACCTTTATACAGAGGGCTTTCTACAGCAGAAAGAAAAAGTGAGGGGGAGTGTGAATTCATGGGCAGTGGGAATCGCTGCCCCAAGCTGGTGTCCATCTTCAGCAAGAGCTCAGAATCGGCCTCCAGGAAAGAAGACCTAACATTTATTGAGCACTGTACTAGACGACTTGCTTTTGTACTATTCCATGGGTCCTCAAAACAAGCTCATGTGGAATACTCTTCAGCAATAAAAAGGAACAAACTATCAATATATGCAACAACTTGGATGGATTTGCAGGGCATTATGCTGAGTGATAAAAGGCCATTTCAAACAGTTATATGCCATATGATTCCATCTATATAGCATTCTAGAGATGACAAATTTATAGAGATGGAGAACAGATTAGTGGTCAGGGTCTGGGGACAGGTGGATGGAGGCCTGACTATAGAGGGGTAGCATGAAGGAGTTCTTTTGTGGTTATGGAACAGTTCTGTATCTTGATTGTAGTGGTGCTCACACAAATCTAGAAATGTGATGAACTTGCATAGAACTGTGCACACACACACACACACACACAAATGAGTGCATGTAAAACTTTACGCATGGTGAAATCTGAATAAAGTCTGTAGACTGTGCCAACGTCAGTTTCCTGGTTTTGATATTGTACTACAATTTTGTAAGATGTTACCATTGGGGAAAGCTGGATGAAAGATAGAGGGAAGCTCGCTGTACTATTTTTGCAACTCCCTGTGGGTATTTATTTCCAAACTAAAAGTTAAAAAAAAAAAAGCCTGTGAGATATTACTATCTCATTTTACTGAGGCTTGTGGAGGTCATATGGATCTAGCAGGAAAGTAAGGATTTGACTCCACTTCTCCTCTGAACCCAGAGTTACAAGCTTCTCCTCCACCATAGGGCCTCGCATGTGGAAAGGGAGCTGTCAGAGGCTGGCCCATACAGTCCCAAGTCCTTCTCCACTTTAGCTTTGGTGCTTTCTCTGTGGAGCTGTCCAGTGCCTGATCCTGCCAAGGGAGCACGTGGAGTATTCATTTTTTCCACCCGGGCAGTGAGAGTCTATGACTTAGCCAGCTCATTTGTGGGCAAATCCTTTTGGAGGGACTCTACATTGCACTCTTATTATACTTCTTTACTCACCTTCATCAAGGCTTCAGTTGAAGGAGAAAGAATGACCCTGAGGACCTGCAGTTTGATTGCTCTCAGAGGAGTAAATGCACTTCTTCACCCACACATTTACTTTCTCTCAGCTCCTTCCCATCTCACTTCATCTTGCTACGTGCTGGCACTTGCTAGACTGAGCTTGGGGTGGAGATGTCTACTAGGAAGACACTAAGACAAGATGCCTGAATTGAACAGAGCCTACAGCTCGTTTGAGGAGAACCAGGACAAGTAGAAAAAAACAAACAAAACAGCAACAGTTAAGGCAAGAGAGCATGTGGGTTGGGGAAGCAGCCACCAGCTCTCACTCTGGATTAAAGCGGCTTCAAGGGGAGGTGATGTTTAATGTGCAACTCATCGTGACAAGATAGTAAGTACTCATAGACTTGTTGAGTTTCAAGAGGACAGAGAATATGCACCTAGTTAATTCTGATGAAAGAGACGGATACCCTTTCAGAAATGTTAGACTTCAAGGGAAGAGAATCCCAGGCCAAAGACAGACATTGGCAAAGACACGAGTAGATTCAAGTGCATGGGGCCGGCCCCGTGGCTTAGTGGTTGAGTGCGCGTGCTCCGCTGCTGGCGGCCCGGGTTCGGGTCCCGGGCGCGCACCAACGCACTGCTTCTCCAGCCATGCTGAGGCCACGTCCCACATACAGCAACTAGAAGGATGTGCAGCTATGACATACAACTATCTACTGGGGCTTTGGGGGGAAAATAAATAAATAAATAAAATCTTTAAAGTGCATGCCCTGGGGTGGGAACAGACATGGGTACAACAGTCTGTTTTGACCTACTCTGTCCAATTTGGCAGCCACTGGCCACATGTGACTACTGAGCGCTTTAAACGAGGCTAGTCTGAAATGAGAAGTGCTGTAAGTATAAAATACACACTGGATCAAAGATTTAGTACCAAAAAATGTACAATATCTCAATACTTCCTATGTTGATTACATATTGAAATAATGATATTTTGGTTAAAATAATTATTAACATTAATTTCAGCTGTTTCATTTTACTATTTCTATGTGGCTACTGGAAAATTTAAAATTACTTATGTGGCTCTCTTCATTTTCTAATGGACAGCCTGTCTAGACCATCCTTTTCCTGTCTGATGCTTATTCTTTTTTCTGCTCTCTTTTACAGCAGCCATAGTTTTGGGTAATTTATTTTCTCTTTTCTTAAGCGAAGCTTCTCTTGTCTCAAGGGGTGATATTATTTATAAAGTACTTTGAAAGATGGTAAGGAGCCTCAAGGACCTCTGTGCTTAAGAGTGCTTCCTTTGTAACAGACAGTTTAGATATTCAAAATGAACAAATGCGATGAATGTTAAAACGTCTTTACACACAGCTCTCTTTACCTCGGAAATTACCACCAGAACATTTCCTTTTAAATTCCTGAAGTTTCCATGGAAGCCCGGGTTCAGTTGGACTCTGCTTCCTGAGGTAATGCAAATCACATTTCTGGGGATTTGGAAGTGATTTTTGATAGCACTTTAGTTTCTCTCGTTTTTCTTGAGTCTGAGAAAAGACACATTGAAACATTGGAACAGGGCTCTTGGAAACCGTATGATGATTTTCCTTCATTCACGGAACTTGACTTGCCTCTCCTTTCCCTGAGGGCTCTGCAGTGTCTAGTGTACCACAAAGGAGCATTTATTTGTTCCTTCTCTTTTTTCATCTCACTTTCAAGAAGGGAAACTGAGAACATTGATGTTATCTGAAGGGGGAAGAGGTAGGATTTGAATCAACAAATTCTCCACTATGCAGTTCATTACTGTAATTCGGCTTCATCAGGAGAGGCACAGAACTGCTGGCCCAGCTCAGCAGCCTCCGGCTTAGCAGTGTCTCTCCCTACCCACTGCCCTCGCCCCTGGGTGGTGGTTATGGTGGTGGCAGCTCGGGGGGAAGCATCGTAGACTAAATCTCTTTCCTGGCTGGGCACAAATTGTGAACAGAAAAGGCATCACCGCTCTCCTCTTACTACAATGGCATCAGTGTTTCATCAATAACATGCCCAACTGCGGGGTTCAGATGAGGTGCTGTATGTTAGAATCCCTAGAAAACAAAGTGACGCTCTCAGTTGTAAATTAGCATGGGTGCAGCTGGAGAAACCACCAACCAGAAAAGTTTCTGAAAGGCCCCCAGTTGAGCCCTCAGTCACTCAAGTGGGAGAAGGAAATGGAGGATGCATTGTACTCGGCCACCTTGAATTGGGCAAAATGGAGGAAGCGCTGGTGGAGACTGATGATCGGCCTAGGGGACAGTTCACTTCTAATCTGATGCTCTCATCCACACTGGGCATTCTCAGAAGATATTCATGGCAGGTATGGGGGTACAAATAATTCCCTAGTGTCTGGGTGTCAGGCTGCAGGCCACGTGCTGGGAATATGGGGACAAGGAAGGCACCACCCCTGCCTTCAAGGGGCTCCCAGGCTGGTGGAGGACAGACAAGGACACCATGGCAATACTGCAATGTGCTTAGCACTGAGGCAGCGTGTAATCTCGAGCACAGGAGGGACATCTGAATTGGGGTCAGATGACGGGGAGGTCACAGAGAGCTTCCTGCAGTGGATGCTGGAGTTTTTGTGTGTGTGATAAAATACACATAACATAAAATTTACCATCTTAACCATCTTGAAGTGTGCAATTCAGTAGTGTTAAGTACATTCACACTGTTGTGCAACCAATCTTTAGAACTCTTTTCATTTGGTAAAACTGAACTTTATACCTGTTAAACAACAACGCTATTCTCCCCTCTCCCCAGGCCCTGGCAACCACCATTCTGCTTTGTCTCCATGAATTTCACTGCTCTAGGTACCTCATATAAGTGGAATCATACGTATTTGTCTTTTTATGACTGGCTTATTTCACTGAGCATAATGTCTTTAAGGTTAATCCATGTTGTAGCATGTGTCAGAATTTCCTTCCTTTTTAAGGAGGGTATGTGTGTACCACACTTTCTTTATCTGTTTATCCATTGATGGACAGTTTGGTTACTTCCACCTCTTGGCTATTGTGAATAACGGTGCTATGAACATGGGTGTACAAATACCTCTTTAAGACCTTACTTTCAATTCTCGTGGGTATATACCCTGCTATGGACTGAACTATGTCTATGTCCCCCCCACCAAATTCATATGTTGAAGCTCTAACGCTCAATGTATTTGGAGATAAGGTTAAACGAGGTCATAAGGGTGGGGTCCTAATCCCATAGGATTGGTAGCCTTATAAGAAGAGGAAGAGAGACATCTCCACCCACCTACCTATGTGTACACACCAAGGAAAGGCCATGTGAGGACATAACAAGAAGGCGGCTGTCTGCAAGCCAGGAAGAGAGTCCTCAACAGACACTGAATTGGCCGGAACCTCAATCTTGGACTTCTGGCCTCCAAAACTGTGAGAAAAATTTCTGTTGTTTAAGCTATCCAGCCTATGATATTTTGTTATGGCAGCCTGAGCTAATACATACCCAGAAGTAGAATTGCTGGATCACATGGTAATTCTATGCCTAACTTCTTGAGAATCTGCCATACTGTTTTCCATAGTGGCTGCACCATTTTACATTCCCACCAACATGGAGCTGACTTTTGAATAGAAGGTAAGAGTGGGGTGGGGACAAAGAGGAGCACCTGAGAGCGCAGAGAGGCCTTTAAGGAACATTATAAGTGGCTGTATCAGAGACAGGAGGGATGGTGGTACCTTGTATGGCCTAAACCAAAAGTTATCTCAAAATCCATTAAGAGTCCCAAGGGATTTAAAATGGTGGGAGTGGGGTGGTAGGGAAGGTTGGCATAATCGGATTGGCATTTTAAAATGTCAAGTGACAGGAATGTGGAAGTTGGGTTAGACACGGTAAGACTATTAGAGGGACTCAGGAAAGAAGTGACAAGGGCCTGAGAGCATTTGGGATATGGAGAAAGGCCTCAGAAGGATGATGAGAAGGTTAAACTACAGGCTCAGAGACAGAGAGGGTGGGATTTAGGATAATTTCTATGGCAGGCAGACCCTAAGGTGGCCCCATGATTCCCCTGACATTCATGCTCTGTATGATCTCCTCCCCATGAGTGTGGGCATGACCTGTGACTTGCTTCTAAGCAACAGAAGTGGCACAAGTGAAGGGATTTCACAGATGTAATTAAGCTCCCAAAGCAGTGGATTTTGAGTTAATCAAAAGGGAGAATCCTGAGTGGCCTGACTTAACGAGGAAAAAAAACCCTTAAAAGAGGGACCCAGCCCTTCCTGAGACACAATCCTTATGGGTTTGATGATGTAAGCAGTCATGTTAGAGAGAACCACGTGGCAAGGAACTGTGGGTGGCCTCCAGCCAACAGTCAGTAAAAAGCAGTGAGATAATCACAAGGAAATGAATTCTGCCAACAACCTGAGGGAGCTTGGAAGTGGCTCCTTCCCCTCTGAGCCTCCAGGTAAGAATGCAGCCTGTCCACATCTTGATTGCAACCTTGTCAGACCCTGAGCAGAGGACCCAGCCCAGCCATGTCCAGACTCCTGGCCCAGAAAACTGCAAGATAATAACTGCAAATAAAATGTGTTGCTTTAAGCTGCTAAAGTTGTGGTAATTGTTATGGAACAAGAGAAAACTAATACAACTTCAAAGGTTCCTGGGGGTGTCACCCTAGGAAACAGTTGGGGAGCAGGAAGAGGTGATCGTAAGTGTAGCTAGCATTTATGGATTACTTACCATAAGCCAGGAACTGTACTCAGATTTCAAATGGCTCTGATTTATTATCCACAACAGTAAACTGTGTAAATTGACTATTGTACAAGGGAGTCCCCCTCTTGAGAGAGGTGGGCAGGCCAACCCATGTTTAGCAGCACTGTTTAGCACGCATGTTTAACAGCATCTCTAGTCCTTCCTCTCCAAGCCCAAGCAAACAATCCCCAATCAGGAACATGTGATTACCGCTTTAGAAATTTCAGAATCTGTGGGCCCTTAATCAAAGACTTTCTTCCTTTAGTTACTGCCAGCTGGATTTTAGTAAGCACCACGGAGCCTACTGAATTTATATATCCAGCAGAGAGGAATGAGCCTCAAGACATTTCAGGACTTATCTTCTGTTACATCTTCCCTGAAGAGAAGGCAAGAAATATTAAGACACATTTTTCATTACTCAGATTTGTTTTATTTAGGTGGACACAACAGTGCAGAACCAAAACACTGTTTCACTTTTATATATAGACAGAGCAGCCTTGATTTTCAGCCTCTCATCCCTCCTTAAAGGGAAGTCAGCATGGTCAGAATGCAGAACTTGGACAAGTGACTTATGGAGAAATATGAAATATAACAGTGATAACCACCAAAAGGCAGAGTTTTCAAGACTAGTGTGCTTTTAAAAAAAGGATCATTTTCTAACCCCATGACACGTGCTCATCCTTCAATTTTTGTGGACTAGAAACCATTCTTTTTTTTTTAATATTCTATAATTTTATTTATTTATTTACTTTTCCCCCCAAAGCCCCAGTAGATAGTTGTAAGTCATAGTTGCACAGCCCTCCAGCTGCTGCATGTGGGACGTGGCCCACGCACGGCCAGAGAAGCGTACGTCAGTGTGCGCACGGGATCCAAACCCGGGCCGCCAGCAGCGGAGCACGCGCACCCAACTGCTAAGCCACGGGGCCGGCCCAAACCAATCATTCTTACCAAATGACACAGCAAAAAGAACATACATATTTTTCTTTAAAAGTTTTTAAGAAATTTAGTCATTAAAAATAATTTAAATTACACCTAGAACACCACTTTACAGAATACCATTAAATTGTAATTATGGTGCTTTTAAAAAGCCAACACTCAAGGCATGAGAAACTTTTACAACTTGCAGGAACTTGAAGCACAACTGCTGATCAAACCGCATGCTTTAAGTAACAAAGTACTTTTATAGCTAAAAAGAAAACCCAGAAACACAATACATTTCATTTAAAGCAGGCAGGACAAACCAATCATGAATTAACATCTATTATATTTCACAAATGACACAATATCATCTTTGCCAACCTTTTTTAAAAGTTTCACTTTACTTGTCAAAAATAGGGTCAAAATGCCAATGATGGCCCAGAAGGAGCCATTTCATTTCAATGCCCTCAGATGAAACCTCAATTATTGGTAATTGCACATTTCAATCAACATCCCTTTTCAAGAGGTTATTCTGGGAAATGCCTGAGACCAGGACCTTTACAACTTCAATTTCCCTAATCATTGCCAGGTGACACTAAACCTGTATTGGACTTGGAAGGAGCTCACAACTTACTCCAAAATAAAAAGCTAAGAAATCTCACTACTCATATGAGGAAAGCTATGCCTTTACAGAAACAGTCTTCTCTCTACCAAGGGGCTAAATGAGCCTCCCCTGCCCTTGCCTTTTACAATCAAATCACTGTTGCCAACAAACTAGGATTTATCCTGACAGGGTGTTCATTCATTCAACAAACATTTACAGAATGCCTGTGACACACCAGTCATTGTTTTAGGAGCTTATGATACAGCAGTGGATAAAAACTCCCACCCTCACAGATCTTCAATTCACCCTGGACTGACACTAGGCAAAATTAACTAAACACGAATATATTTAAAAAGGTGTGCAACAATCCACCTCAAGGGCTGAACTAATTCTCGTAGGAACGAGGCCCGCAGCGTCCTGCTGCCCCATCTTAGCTCATTCTTAGACAGGAGAGAATCCTCACAGAGCAGGCAGTTTCACAAACAAAACATGATCGTGCAATAAGACCCGCCACACAGGTGGAAGTTTCTAGCATTCTTACAATACAACTACAAAGTAGGACAAAGCCTTTTACCAGTGTTATGCCCACCCTTCCCACATTCCAGTGAGACTGCACAGGGGCAACGATTTGGATCTAGAACAACGTAATGCCTGGTGGCCAGGGAGAGAACAGAGGTCAATGCCGGCTGCCTATCCCTCCAGGCTACTGCCACCCACTCACTCTCTTCACTGACTCTTTTTAGTCTGACTCTAGAAAATGAAGTCAGTTACTCAAAAGGTACCGTTCACTCAAAAGTTGCAAATATGATTTCCCTAAGTAAACACACAGCTGAGACTTACTGCTGGAAGCAGCAGCTTCCCCCAGGGTAACGGGAGCCTCCATTCTCTGCCGTGCGGCTTGGTCTTCAGCCGTCGGAGCAGAGCTTCTTGACCCGGGTCCATGGACCATGATGAGCCCGGAAGGTGTATTTAGTGTTGTGCATGTATCTGAGGAGAGGGTTCGTAGCTTTGAAAATATTTGCAAGGGGCTTTGTAACCTCCCAAAAGTTTAGGACCCTCTACGCTGGAGGGTCTCTGCCTGTCCCTTGGTAAAATTAAACATGCAGCTGGACACTGCTTTCAGAATGACCAGTCGCAGTCCCAGCTGCAACGCTGGTGTTACGACTCTGGTTTAGAGGCCTCTTGGTGGTTTACCAGAAGACATGAGCCAGAAAGAAAGTCAGTAACCCTGGAGCGGACATTTAGGGTCTGTTTGTCCCCTTTTATAAAGCAACGAATGACTCCTCCATCTCAGGAAACTGGCTCCTCAAAAGCAGTCCCCTAAGCCGACAACTCACAGTGGATGGATGAGTGAACTTTCCTAAGAACCCTTTTTCCCAAGCCAAAATGTATGACCAGGCATCCACATCAGCTTTTTAATGCCGCAACCGTTGTTCATGGGCAGGCAAGTCCATGTCCCCCACGAGCTTGCACCCCCATTTCCAGCAAGGTAAGGTACAAAAGGCAAACAGAGCTCGTACTATTCAAAATCACTGTCTATTACTGTTTTGTCCAAGCTTTAGCCTGCGGGATTTGTGGCTAAAGAACCTCTGGGAAAAACTGTAACTGGATCTCAAAACCATCAGCTACAGAAACCAAGGGAGACAGAAAAACAATATGGTGTCTCCAAGAACAGAGAGCATTTGCTGGCAATTTTCCGGAAGAGCTTTTCATGTGGCTACTCTTCCTCTTGGTATCTGTCTCCGTCTTTACTGCCTTTACTAGACTCTGAACTCCTCAAAGACGCCAACCTGCCTTATTCATATCTGCACAAACGGTGACTAGCGTGATGCCCAGGACATCATAGACCCTATTGGAGCTCATAGAGTAGGAATGCGGAAAGGAACAGGGGCCAAGGACTCTAATTATGCTAATTCTGATAAAAGGATTACACATGATAGGGCTTAGAGTTCCTGGTCTCCTAAAATAATGTATCCACTTTTACCACTTCAAAAAACAAATTAGGGGCAGTCTATAGAGAAGATGAGGCTTTTTGAAGGAAAAAAAAAGTATATCCCAGAAAAATAGATTCCAGAAATCTTATCAGATTATAAAAACAAACTAGTGTAGAGAATTGGGCTGGAACATCTCAGAGACAGCGATATAAAAATGTAGCAAAATTGATTATTTAAGTTACTACCATTTCGAAGTCAAACTATAATTTAACAGTAATAAATATTACATAATAAGAATAATTTAAAGCACTGACTGCATCCTTGATATTTATCATTAGCTTTCCATCTCAGAAACTATCACAGAAGCAGAAATAGAATCTGCTTTTGTGAATATTCTGAAAGGCAGAGAGAGCAGCTTATAAAATTTTATTCTTCACAAAACAGTAAATAGATTTGGTAAAGAACTGTCCCTAAGAGCCAAACATAAACTTTGACGTTTGTGAGGATTACTCACTTTAGCAATGTGTTAACTTTCTAAGAATAAAAATAGGGAGGTCCAGAGGTGTAATTTTAAGGAATTTTACATAAAATGTAAACATAGTTAGGATCTATTTACATGGTCAGAATTGGGGAAGGTTTTTTATATTTTCTGAGTTGGCCTTAAATGTTTAAGAAATAATGCTTGGGTGTTATATTATACACCCATTTGCAACATTTATTCTATAATTCTCCATCACTGCTAGAATGTTCTTCCCAAATGGCCTCAATTCTGACATCATATGATTTTAAATTAAAATGAATTTTTAAAATATATGCTTAAATATAAATAAAATAAACTGCTAAGTTGTTCTGGTTCCAAGCGCACCACATGGCAGGTGTCATTTATATGTTCTCATCATAATAGGCAAAATGTCCTTCACTTTAAGCATTCTGTGTTCTGTTAATTTGTTTACGTAACATTCTGTTTCAAATGCTTTCGATAACAGAGGATTTGAATTCCCTACAGAAAACTCCTTGGAAAGTGATTGAATTAACCTGTTCAGTGTGTTCAGATTTCCCCCCTGGGCTCTCTTAGAAGCGTTCTTTCTGTAGAGAAGTCACAATTAAATATCCCTTAGACCATCTCGTTAACTAAGTTTTCAGTCAGACAAGGGCATGGACTGCTGCCCTTCGTAGCAGAATGCAACCAACAGAGGTTAGAGGATTTCCACTGGCCAAGGCTGACAAGCAGCAGTGTAGAGAGAGCCTGGGGGCACAAGACCCAAGGCACTAGCATTACTCACAATTAGGGCCTGCTAAGGGCAGGTCCACCTCTGGGTCCACAGTTAGCCAGTCAATGTTCTTCTCATCCAGCAGGCATTAAGGGCACATAGGAGATTCATATTAAATTATATCCTGACATGTTTATTATTATTTCATAAAACAAAACAAAAAAAACCTCCTGAAGTCCTTGCTTCCCAGTAGGTCTGAGTCTCATCACTCCACTTGTTCAGAAAGGTGTTTCTCTGAGGCGCTAAAAGTGCTCCTACTCTACTCTGAGCAGTCTTTCCACTTTTCGTTTGATGAGGACTTACACTTATATACTTGCTGTGGTTTATGTATCTCCACGCTGCTTCTCATAGGAAGTTCATGAACCATTCTTCCACAACATTTTGTTGACCATCATTTTCATTAGGGACTCAGTAAGACATGCTCAGTTTCTCTTCTAAGAACCATCTACTGCAAACCAGCTGGGAACCTGACAGAGGTGATTTAGCCAAAATGAATCCCATGTCACCGAAGTCACAGATCTGAAGTTCAAGGAAAAAATCATCAGCAAGAAGAATCCAGAAGTCTCTGTCGAGCATTCTTCTCTCCATTTGCTTTAGTTTCACTGTGTACATTCAAATCTGTCAAAATGGAAAACAAATATTTATGACAGAAGTCACACAGCAGGAACCATCAGTACTAATTAACTTCTCTTCTGCTATAAATCTATCTTGTGTTCTTTGCCTTATCGGGTTTTGTTTCTTAGCCAAATTTCAGAGCACAGTGAAGTTAGGACAGGGCAACAATTAAATCAATAAACTTTCAGTCCCTTTTAAAAGAGATGGAGAATGAAAGACAAGAGGATCAGAGATACAGGGAGAAAAGCCAGTAAAACAAGACAAAAATAAGCAAGAACGACAGCAAGGAGGAATTCTTGAGCAAGAGGCAGAGTATGAGACAGAGAGAGAGAAACTTCAAATCTGAGAAGGAAGAGAGAACAGTCTAGAGAAAGCACAGACGCTTTCCTTTGCAGATTTGGGGCAGCACCAATTCTTGCTCTCTCTCTCCCCGTACTGCAAGACCCTAACAGGAAAATGGTTTAACAATGGTGGGCAGGGGAAAAGACTGTCAATCATTCATAAAAGGCGGCTGCAAAGGCGCTCTGTGGGCTTCCTCAGCCTCTACCCTGAGAGGTCACCCTACCTTTGAGCTCTGCCATATGGTTCCCTTGCTCCTCTCCCTTCATCTCCACAGGCTCGGGATTTTTGCCATCGACAACATCCATCTTGATCGTGCCAAGGTTAGTCAGGAGGAGTATGGCGTCGATGCCCTGACCACTGCTTTTAATATTCTCCAGTACCTTCAGACACTTGTATGACTTGAGCTCACTTATATTCTCCTCCAAGAAAAGATTGTAGAGGCTCAAGTCGTTGTACCCTTCAGACTTGAAATGCAGGACACCAAAAGTGGGCAGGATCTCATACACTTTGAGAATATCTGTCTTCTGTCGGAACGGAATGAACAGCGTGTAGACAACGATGGGAGCCAGCAGAACATAAACGATGAGGTTGATGCAACTGAGCACCTGGAAGATGCCGACTGCAACCAGTTTGCAATGAAACTGATCAGGCACAGCGCTATCATTTCTCAGGATCCCGGATTTGACGCTGCAGACAAACTCATCCGAGAGGGAGGAGAGGCTAAAGTAATAGCCCAGGTAGACGCATGCTAATAGTATAATACTGAGTGTTAGCACTCGGCAGCTGATGTACTTGACAATTAAATTATTAGAGTTTTTCTTTGTCTTCAAGTACTGCTCCACAATTGGGTACTTGAAGTGGCTTTCAGGTATCTCACAAAAACTAAAAAAGAAAAAGGAACAAATAAAAATAATTTAAACCCTTACCAAGGCCATCAAATATCAAAGATGTACACACATTCAACTGTGTCACACTAAAAACCTCAATGCCTTCTGTTCTGTACTTCTCTACCTATAACTTCATTAGAGCACCAGGGAATAAAATCAGGTTTAAAAAAAAAGGAAGAAGGAAAAGCAATAATAAACCACTTTTCCCCCTTAATATTTTAAAGAAGGTCTAGTTAGTTAAATGAGTTCTATTTGTAAATTCTTAGAATACCTCACACCTAGTAAACATTAAACATTTGTTAAATTGATATTTCTTATTCCGCTTTTTTTTTTAAACTACAATTTTCCACTCAAGTGTGCAGATAAAGAAAAGAAGAATTTTCTAGCCCAACTAGAACATGTATGCCTCCTATGTGCGAGGGACGGGAGACAGATAGTTCAGTGGGTGTGGGCTCAGGCTGCGGGGCCCGACAGACCTGGTTCAGGTCCCGGCTCGCCCATTTATAACTATAGGACAGTGTTTTTATCTGGAAAAAAAAAATAAATGCATTTAGTTGATAATGATGCTCTGATGGTTAAATGAGATAATGTACTTGGAGAACTCAACATGGTGTCTGGGATATATTAAGTATTTTAAAAGGGAGAGCTATTAATATTATTATTACTGTTGTTGATGATAAGAACCAGAGGGAGAATGTGAAACAGGCAATGCACTGCCTACTTGTTCCCCACTTCTCTCACACCAGTCTCTAAGCTAAGTGGCCGCATAATCCTCTGTGCTTCTCCATTAAGGAGTAGGTCAAAGCAAGCAAGCCACACCTAGTTCTGTAACCTGCCACCCCTACTAGAACTGCATTTGAGAAGATTCGACAGTGATGTTTCACTCAACAAGAGGACTCGTGATGTGAGCACAGGTGCAAGGGAGAGATGGGGAGAGCGGGCCTTCCTGGCTCCCACAGTGTCACTATGTGGATGATGGCCCCCCATCTATTGGCTATGGGAGCCCTAAGTTCAAATGGGCAGGAGAAGTGCAGATAACTTGTACCCCAAAACCTGACAAGACAGCTGCTGGGGGCTAAGTTACCTTTGCCCTACTTTCTCATTAACACCCAGAACTGGGCAGGCACCATCTCTCTCGTCAAGGTCTTGCACGCTCTTTGCGGCTTTAATAGCACGGTTGTAAACTTTGTCAAGTTCTTCCATGATAAACTTCAAATCTGAGCAAAGATGAGGAGCAGCTGTGAAACGCCAGAACAGGGAGGGCAGGTACAGGAGGATCGCCACCAGTAACAGGATGTAGGGGAAAAACTGAAAAACAAGAGAGCAATTCATGGGATCAACAGATTCCCCATTGAAGCAACCTAACCGTGCTAAGTGCTGCTCTTGGTTTTCTCATTTTGAGACAAATGTGCATGCCCATGTTGCTTATGGAAGTCAGGCCCATTACCTAATAACTGCTTCTTAGGCTAAATTCACCTGTCCAGGTAATGCATGATACCAGTAACTACCCTTTTCCTCCTCTTTCAATAGACTTTAATTTGAAATAAATGGCAACTACATGGTGATACATGGTGTTTCCTCTCTAATCACAGAAGGAAATGAAAAAATAAAATTACTTCCGTGTCCTTTAGAGTAATCCCTCAACAAAATCCCAATTAAGGAACAGGTAAATGTCACAGTGGCCTCTGCTGGGGCTCTTTTTTTTTTTTTTTTAATTTTTTGTTTATTGCAGTAACATTGGTTTATAACATTGTAAAAATTTCAGGTGTACATCATTGTACTTCTATTTCTGCATGGACTACATCATGTTCACCACCAAAATACCAATTACAACCCATCACCACACACATGTACCGAATTATCCCTTTCACCCTCCTCCCTCCCCCCTTCCCCTCTGGTAACTACCAATCCAATCTCTGTCCCTATGTGTTTGTTTATTGTTGTTATTATCTACTACTTAATGAAGGAAATCATACGGTATTTGACCTTCTCCCTCTGACTTATTTCACTTTGCATTATACCCTCAATGTCCATCCATGTTGTCACAAATGGCTGGATTTCATCGTTTCTTATGGCTGAGTAGTATTCCATTGTGTATATATACCACAATTTCTTTATCCATTCGTCCCTTGATGGGCACGTAGGTTGCTTCCAAGTCTTGGCTATTGTGAATAATGCTGCAATGAACACAGGGGTGCATGTACCTTTACAAATTGGTGTTTTCAAGTTCTTTGGATAAATACCCAACAGTGGAATAGCTGGATCATATGGTAGTTCTATCCTTGATTTTTTGAGGAATCTCCATACTGTTTTCCATAGTGGCTGCACCAGTTTGCACTCCCACCAGCAGTGTATGAGAGTTCCCTTCTCTCCACATCCTCTCCAACACATGTTGTTTCCTGTCTTGTTAATTATAGCCATTCTGATGGGCGTGAGGTGATATCTCATTGTAGTTTTGATTTGCATTTCCCTGATAGTTAGTGATTTTGAACATCTTTTCATGTGTCTGTTGGCCATCTGTATATCTTCTTTGGAGAAATGTCTGTTCAGGTCTTTTGCCCATTTTTTAATTGGGTTGTTAGTTTTTTTGTTGTTGAGATGCATGAGTTCTTTATATATTCTGGAGATTAATAGGCTCTTTTTATTAATTGCTGGGGTTTTAGGAGGTCACTAAGGCTTAGAGCTCTGTCTTTTTTTTCCCTCTCTGGAATCTGGAAAAATGACACTGAAATGCATAACTCTGCTCAAAACAAATTAAAAAAATTGCAGCTTCAGGACGTCAGCGTCATGGCAGAGTGAGCTTTCCCGTGAACTCTTCCCCCGATAAGATACAACAAAAGGAACAGTCACAGACCAACAACAGAATTCCAGACAGTGAAAAGCGAGATCGGAAAGATCCACACTGCCGCACATGTGAGAGTGGAACGTGCTCGGCCCTGGAGGAAGTGGGGAGAGGTAAGGAGAACTCCTCTCCCTCCCCATCAGATCAGCGATCCCGGTCTGTGGGCTCCCAGAGCAGAGAGAGGGGCGGCCCTCGGCGGGGAAACCATAGCTCTTGGGGCTCTCTCAGCCAGTGGGAAACTCCCACACAGAGGACTCAGAAGAGCCACAGGGCTACCATCAACATCTGAGCACCCCAGAGAGCAGATAACGAGGGGCAAACGAGAAGCCCCCCACGTCAGGGACCCAGAGGGCAAAAGGGAGAGCCCCCCTCCCCGCTGCAAACCGGACCCTGCAGCTCAACCAACCAGACCAGACCAAGTGATCCGCGGCAGACCAGACCAAGCGACCCGACCCGTGGATCGCAGCGGGAAAAAAAAAAAAAAACTGTGGATCACAGCAGAAAAACCGCAGCAGAGCGCAGGGAGCTTAGACTACACAGCCCTTTGCCACCACACAGTGGCAGCGGGTGGAAATTGCAACCAGAGAATTCCAGGATGAGGAAAAACAAAACCAACACAGGAACCACAATGCAAAGATATATGAAATCACCAGACCAGAAACAAAATGACAAGCACCCAGAAATCAACCCCGAAGACAGAAATCCATAATCTAAATGACAGAGATTTCAAAATAGCTATCATAAGAACACTCAACGAAATACGAGACAACACAAACAATTCAATGAGATTAGGAGTTTCTTCACAAAAGAGATTGAAATCATAAAGAAAAACCAATCAGTGCTGATGGAGATGAAGAACACAATGGAAGAGATAAAGGAGAATCTGGAAACTTTAAAGAACAGAGCTGACAATATGGAGGAAAGAATTAGCACTTTAGAGGATAGGAATACAGATATGCTCCAGATGGAAGAGGAGAGAGAACTAAGACTAAAAAGAAATGAAGAAAGTCTCCGAGAAATATCTGACTCTATTAGGAAATGTAACATAAGAATTATAGGTATTCCTGAGGGAGAAGAGAGGGAAAGAGGAACAGAGAGCCTATTCAAGGAAATAATAGCTGAGAATTTCCCAAATCTGGGGAAGGAGCAGGAAATACCAGTAAACAAAGCCAACAGGTCACCTAAATATATTAACAGACAAAGGCCCTCTCCACGACACTTAGTGGTAAGGCTAGCCAGAGTCAATGACAAAGAAACAATATTAAGGGCAGCTAGACAAAAACAAAAAATAACGTACAAAGGAACTCCCATCAGGCTCTCAGCGGATTTGTCAACAGAAACTTTACAGGCTAGGAGAGACTGGAATGATATATTCAAAATACTGAAAGACAAAAACTTTCGGCCAAGAATACTCTATCCAGCAAAAATATCCTTCAAATATGATGGAGAAATAGTAACTCTCCCAGATAAACAAAAGCTAAGGGAGTTCATGGCCACAAGACCCCCACTACAAGAAATACTCAAGAAGGCCCTCAGGCCTGAAAAAAAGAAGAGAAACGGAATACAAAGCTTGGAGCAAGGAGAAAAATAGGTAGATAAACTCAGAAAAATAGTAGATCTTTACTGGAATAGGTTAGCAACCACTTAAATACTGAAATCAAAGATCAAAGGATGGAACTCGCCAAAAATAAATTGAACCTCATCACTGTAAACACACAGCCACAACACAAGATAGAATAAGGTATAACAAGAACAACTTAGATGGGGAAGAGGAAAGTGATTGAATTGACTTAGTATAAGGAAATAGGAGGCCATCAGATAATGGACTATCTCATACACAAGATTTTTTACCCAAACCTCAAGGTAACCACTAAACAAATAATCAAAACAAAACCACATATGATAAACAAACAGAAAACTAGAAGAGTCATAAGACAGAACAACCAAACTGAATTGGCAGTCTGAAACAAATGGGAGAAGAAACAAAGGAAACGCAAAAGAACCGGAAAATAAGTGACAAAACAGCAACATTAAGCCCTCATATATCGATAATTACCCTAAATGTAAATGGATTGAACTCTCCAATCAAAAGATACAGAGTGGCAGAATGGATTAAAAAGCAAGACCCAACAATATGCTGCCTTCAGGAAACACATCTTAGCACTAAAGACAAGCACAGGCTCAGAGTGAAAGGATGGAAGACAATACTCCAAGCTAACGGCAAACAAAAGAAAACAGGTGTTGCCATACTCATATCAGACAAAGTAGACTTCAAGATAAAACAGGTTAATAGAGACAAAGAAGGGAAATATATAATGAGAAAAGGGACACTCCACCAAGAAGACATATCACTTATAAATATATATGCACCCAACATAGGAGCACCAATGTACATAAAGCAACTATTAACAAACCTAAAGGAGACATTAACAACAACACAATAATAGTAGGGGATCTTAACACCCCACTTACATCAATGGATAGATCATCCAGACAAAAAGTCAATAAAGAAATAGTAGACTTAAATGAAAAACTGGACGAGATGGACCTAGTAGACATATACAGAGCACTCCATCCAAAAACAGCTGACTACACATTCTTCTCAAGCGCGCATGGAACATTCTCTAGGATAGACCATATGTTGGGAAACAAAGCAAGCCTCAATAAATTTAAGAAGATTGAAATCATAACAAGCATCTTTTCAGACCATAAGGCTATGAAACTGGAAATGAACCATGAAAAAAAAACTGGGAAAGTGACAAAAATGTGGAGATTAAACAACATGCTACTGAACAACCAATGGATCATTGATGAAATTAAAGGAGAAATCAAAAACTATCTGGAAACAAACGAAAATGATAATATGCCATATCAAACCATATGGGATGCAGTAAAAGCGGTCCTGAGAGGGAAACTCATAGCGATACAAGCCCACCTTAACAAACAAGAAAAAGCCCAAATAGGCAACCTTAAATTACACCTAACAGAACTAGAAAAAGAAGAACAAACAAAGCCCAAAGCCAGCAGAAGGAGAGAAATAATAAAAATCAGAGCAGAAATAAATGAAATTGAGACCAAAAAAAACAGTAGAAAGGATTAATGAAACAAAGAGTTGGTTCTTTGAGAAGATAAACAAAATCGACAAACCCTTAGCCAGGCTTACTACGAAAAAAAGAGAAAAGGCTCAAGTAAATAAAATTAGAAATGCAAGAGGAGAAATTACAATGGATACCACGGAAATACAGAGGATTATAAGAGAATACTATGAGAAATTATATGCCAACAAATTGGACAATCTAGAAGAAATGGATAAATTCTTAGACTCATACAACCTCCCAAAACTGAACCAAGAAGAAATGGAGAATCTGAATAGACCAATCACAAGTAAAGAGATTGAAACAGTAATCAAAAACCTCCCAAAAAATAAAAGTCCAGGACCAGATGGCTTCTCCAGTGAATTTTACCAAACATTCAAAGAAGATTTAATACCCATCCTTCTCAAACTATTCCAAAAAACAGAGGAAGATGGAACTCTTCCTAAATCATTCTACGAGGCCAACATCACCCTGATACCAAAGCCAGACAAAGACAATACAAAGAAAGAAAATTACAGGCCAATATCGCTGATGAACATTGATGCAAAAATCCTCAACAAAATATTGGCAAACCGAATACAACAATACATTAAAAAGATCATACACCATGAACAAGTGGGATTTATACCAGGGATGCAGGGATGGTTCAACATCCGCAAATCAATCAACGTGATACATCACATCAACAAAACAAAGAATAAAAACCACATGATCATCTCAATAGACACAGAGAAGGCATTTGACAAGATACAACATCCATTTATGATAAAAACTCTCAACAAAATGAGAATAGAAGGGAAGTACCTCAACATAATAAAGGCTATTTATGACAAACCCACAGCCAACATCATACTCAACGGGGAAAGACTGAAAGCCATTCCTCTGAGAACAGGAACGAGGCAGGGCTGCCCACTCTCACCACTCCTGTTCAACATAGTACTGGAGGTTTTGGCCAGAGCAATTAGGCAAGAAAAAGGAATAAAAGGAATCCAAATAGGTAACGAAGAAGTGAAACTCTCACTATTTGCAGATGACATGATTGTATATATAGAAAACCCTAAAGAATCTGCTGGAAAACTATTAGAAACAATCAACAACTACAGCAAAGTTGCAGGGTACAAAATCAATCTACAAAAATCAGTTGCATTTCTGTATGCTAATAATGAACTAACAGAAAGAGAGCTCAAAAAGATAATACCATGTACAATTGCATCAAAAAGAATAAAATACCTAGGAATAAATCTTACCAAGGAGGTGAAGGATCTATACAATGAGAACTACAAGACATTATTGAAAGAAATCGATGATGACATAAAGAAATGGAAAGATATCCCATGCACGTGGATTGGAAGAATAAACATAGTTAAAATGTCTATATTACCTAAAGCAATCTACAGATTCAATGCAATCCCAATCAGAATCCCAATGACATTCTTCACAGAAATAGAAAAAAGAATACTAAAATTTATATGGGGCAACAAAAGACCCCGAATAGCTAAAGAAATCCTAAGACAAAAGAACAAAGCTGGAGGCATCACAATCCCTGACTTCAAAACATACTACAAAGCAATAGTAATCAAAACAGCATGGTACTGGTACAAAAACAGACACACAGATCAATGGAACAGAATTGAAAGCCCAAAAATAAAACCACACGTATACGGACAGCTAATTTTCGACAAAGGTGCTAAGAACATACAATGGAGAAAGGAAAGTCTCTTCAATAAACGGTGTTGGGAAAACTGGACAGCCACATGCAAAAGAATGAAAGTGGACCATCTGCTATCGCCATTCACAAAAATTAACTCAAAATGGATCAAAGACCTGAAGGTGAGACCTGAAACTATAAAACTCATAGAAGAAAATATAGGCAACACAGTATTTGACATTGGTTATAAAGGAATCTTTTCAGATGACATGCCTACCCAGACTAGGGAAACTAAAGAAAAAATAAACAAGTGGGACTTTATCAGATTAAAGAGCTTCTATAAGACAAACGAAACCAGAATCAAGATGAACAGACAACCAACCAGCTGGGAGAGAATATTTGCAAAACATACATCTGACAAGGGGTTGATCTCCATAATACATAAAGAACTCACACAACTGAACAACAAAAAAACAAACAACCCGATCAAAAAATGGGCAGAGGACATGAACAGACATTTTTCCAAAGAAGATATACAGATGGCCAATAGGCACATGAAAAGATGTTCAACATCACTAATCATCAGGGAAATGTAAATCAAAACAACACTAAGATACCACCTCACGCCCGTTAGAATGGCTATAATCACCAAGACAAAAAACAACAAGTGTTGGAGAGGATGTAGAGAAACAAGAACACTCATACACAGCTGGTGGGAATGCAAACTGGTGCAGCCTCTATGGAAAAGGGTATGGAGATTCCTCAAAGAATTAAAAACAGAAATACCCTATGATCCAGCTATCCCACTACTGGGAATCTATCCAACGAACCTGAAATCAACAATCCAAAGAGGCTTATGCACCCCTATGTTCATTGCAGCATTATTCACCATAGCTAAGAAGTGGAAGCAACCTAAGTGTCCCTCGACTGATGATTGGATTAAGAAAATGTGGTATATATATATACAGCCATAAAAAAAGACAAAATCGTCCCACCCATTTGCAACAACATGGATGGGCCTGGAGCGTGTTATGTTAAGTGAAATAAGCCAGAAAGTGAAAGACAAACACTGTATGATCTCACTCATATGTGGAATATAAACCAACACATGGACAGAGAAAACTACTGTGGTTACCAGGGGCAGTGGGGGTGGGGGGTGGGCACAAGGGGTGAAGGGAGTCATATATATGGTGATGGACAAACAAAAATGCACAACCCAAAATTTCACAATGTTAAAAACCATTAAAACATCAATAAAAAAAAAAATTGCGGCTTCAGTGATTCAGCAATCACCCCATCAAACAACTAAAATATGCAGTTAAAATTCACAGAATTTGGAAGGAACCTTCTATGCTGGGACAGACCTGAGGACTGCCCAAGACGCTCATTTTACAGTTGGATAGTCTCAAGTCCGGAGAAGCCAACCACAACGGAGCAATGGTCATGAGGAGAGCACTGGGATGGGGATGTATACACAAAACAAATGAGAGGGGACTCAGAGGTCAGAGAGAGTGAAGAGCACCCCATAGCCAGATCCACTGGGAGTCTGGAAAGGCTTAGCCTCAAGAGAAGATGTAGGAAGACCATGAACTGCAGTCAGCACAGACCTGAATTTAAGCTCCACTTAGTGGCCTTGGGAGTGAGGTCACTGAGCCTCTGACCCTCAGTTTCCTTATCTAGGAAATGGTCATATCATACAGGTGTTACGAAGATTAGATAATTTATGAAAAATGCTTAGTGGGGTACCTGACATATAACAGGCACTAAAACACACCAGTTAAAACCAATGAAAAGGCTACCTAGTGAGCACGTTACCTTTAGTCCTCACAATGACTCTGCAAGGCCTTTATTGATGGCTCCATTTTGCAAAGGGGAAGACGAAGCCCAGAGCAGCTTCCGGCCACAGAGCATAAAGCTGGTAAGTGATGGAGACAGAAAGTGAAGTCTAACCTCTCTGACCCCAGAGCCATGCCTTTTCCACCATAATACACTGCAAAATTATTTTACTTCTCTGGAAAACTTCTCCCTACCTTTGTATTGCTCTCTCTCCATAGTTCCTCACAGTTGTAACAGGAAAAGGTCTCAATGGCCCTGAGTTGACACAAAACCCCCACCCCAAACATCTCTGGGAGCGGGCAGTAGACCCAACACCACGACTTCACTATAAATTTAGACGTACAGAAAGTTGCAAAGAGAGTACAGGGCGTTCTCGAATAACTCTCATCCAGTTTTCCCTGCTGTTAACACCTTACATTTCCACGGTACATCGCTGGCACATTACTAGTAACTCAATTCCAGACTATTTGGATTTCTCCAGTTTCTCCATCATTGTCTTCTTTCTGTTCGAAGATCCAATCCACTGCATACAGTTGTCATGTCTCTCTAGTCTCCCTGGTTCTGTGACAGTTCCTCAGTCTTTTCTTGTTTTTCATGAAGAATAATATTTTTAAATGCATAAAATACATACAGGTTCACATAGGAAATTATATTGATATACAGTTATCAAAGTATTAAAAAACAAATTTGCATGTGATTCTTTTTTTTTTTTTTTTTGCTTGAGTAAGATTCTCCCCGAGCTAACATCTGTTGCAAATCTTCCTCTATTTTGTATGTGAGCTGCCACTACAGCATGGCCACCGACCAGCAGTGCAGGTCCGCACCCGGGAACCAAACCCAGGCAGCCAAAGCGGAGCACACTGAACTTAACCACTAGGCCACTGGGGCTGGCCCATGAGAATCGTTATTAACACATTTAAAGAGATCTAACAGATGGTCTAATAGCTACAGTAACTTTGAAGGAGTGAAGAGTAAACAGTATTCTAAGTCATCTGTGATCTCTGTGGGTGACAAAGTCACTATATATATATTTTTTATGTTAAATTTTAATTAGAAGTGCATGAAAAATAAAGCTATGTTTTCCCATCTCAGTTCACGGACTCCTTGACACTATCATGGACCCCACGTTAGAAACCCCTGCTCCAGAACAAAGAGACTAATGGCTCTGAAACTTTGCAAAGCCCTCTGACCTGTACGGCTGCTTCACTGTGGGGTTCTGGCATGGGCTGGGGTGTCTCAAAATTATCAACCCAATTTGTGAAGGGCTGCTACACAATGACACACACAACAGGCTGTGATCAGCTGAATTTTGGCTGCCTAATTCATAGCTGGCTGCAGTGAGAAACACTGTTCCTTCGATCCTTGTGCACTCTGGAGGGTGCCCATTAGTATAAAAATGTCACTGCATAATATAGTTTGTGCTGCTTCCATAGCCAAGAGAGCCAGGCATTTTCTTTGGGGACCACAGAGAGAACACTATTTCTAACTTGGGGTTGTGAAATATTTTTATAAGTCACTTTTGTTTCAAAGCTATTTGAATAATAGTATTTTACTTCAAACTGTTCTTCTTAACGAAAAAGTGACTGTTTACAGTCTGTGGCAATTTTTCTAACATGCCCACATGGTGAGTTAATTAGTACTGATGAATAGTTCAGCAGAGCTCATTGTAATTAGAAAAACGAATGTTTGAAGGTATTACACATTGGGTGTTTGCTTTCCCCTAAAATACTTTGTACCTTGATCACCTCTGTAGCAATGTAGTTGAATGCCCTATTTCTTGGTTTTCTCCACAATTAAACCTCTTTTTTCTTTTCCATCAAAAATAAAAAGGTGACTTTTGGTGAATCTGTAACAAGGTGGTATTAAAATCAATTCAACCAAAATAGGAATCCAAAAGAGCATTATAGTCTTTAAAATCCTTTTGTTCAAAGAAGGAACATGGGAAAACTGCAGAGCCTCGTGAGGGCATCTGCTGGACAGGAACGTCTCTGTTCGTAAGCCCTTTCTCCGCCAAACTGTCTGAGATCAAAGCCGTGACTGCACTGTTCTCTATGTCAGCATGTCAGCACTGAGCTCTTCCAATGAGAGGGAAGCTTCTCAAAGCAATGTGGAACCAAGTTGTTGGCACCATTGTCAGTCTATTTGCTTTAAAAATTTGTGTTGTTTCTGGAAAGGATTGTAGTTAAAACAAGAGAACCTCCAGATGGAAGGAACCTTGGAGGGGATCCATACAACCTCCTTCCACGGTCAAATCCCCTCTACCTCATCTAAGGCAAAGAAGCGTCCAATGAGGGCTGACCAACTCCTCCCTCAGAATGTATGTGATCATGTCTTATGGGATTAAATGTAGATGGGTAAGTTCATTCCAAAACATCTCCTGGGCACCTGCCAGGTGCCAGGCAGTGGGCTGGGAGCATGGCCCCCAGAGACAAAGTGTACAGAGGCTGCCCCAGGACCACATTAGCCAGGTGGGAACACGAGCTAATAATTAAACGATCAAAACATAAAAGTGATGGCCACAAAATATGTAGGTGCTAAGTACCAAGGGAATAAAAATGTCCTCGGAGAGGTCAGGGAAGGCTTTGTAAAAGAGGTAACATCACAGCTATGTCTTAAAATACAGGGAGGCAAAAAGATAACATAAAATAAAGCATTATTATGTTAAGGCTCAGCTCAAATTTCACCTTCTCTGTGGCTCTTCAGACATCCTCTTCCTCTGCTGGAATCCCTTCTCCTTGTCTGCCTGGTGAATGCTCACCCAAGCAGGGCACCAAAGTAAACGAGCAAGCCCAGGGTGAGGAAGTAGTAGGAGCTGAGGCTGAAAGGCTGAATGGTGTCCTCCCAAAATTCAAGTCCCCCTGGAACCTCAGAATGTGACACTGTTTAGAAATAGAGTTTTTGCAGATGTAACTAGTTAAGATGAGGTCATACTAACTTAGGGTGGGCCCTAATCCAATGACTGGTGTCCCTCTAAAGAGGCCATATGAAGACACAGAGATACACAAAGGAGAAGCCGTGTGAAGATGGAGGCAGAAACTGAAGTGATGCATCTGCGAGCTCAAGGAACGCCAAGGACTGCCAGCAACCACCAGAAACTACAAGAGAGGCATGAACAGATTCTCCCTCTGAGCCCTCAAGAAGGAGCCAACCCTGATGACACCTTGATTTCTAACTTATGGCCTCCACAACTATGAGAGAATAAATTTCTGTTGTTTCAAGCTACTGAGTTTGTGGTAATTTGTTACAGCAGTCCTAGGAAACTCATACAAAGTATGAAGCCCTCGGCTCTTCACATTATACACAATGGGAAGACACCAGTAGAGGACATGATCAAAATTTATCTTAGGAAGATTACTGCAGCAGTGCAGAAGGGAACACACTGGAGAGGAGAGAGACAAAAACAACACAGGTGGTTACTGCAGCAAAGAGGTGGGAAATGATGAGCACTGAACTAAGGCAGCAGCAATGGGGAGAAGGAAGACAGATTTGAGAGCTACGTAGAGAGGGAAACATACATTAGTGCCCACTTGGAAGTGAGGGAAGGAAAAGGGGAAGATCTGAGGCTAATTCTGGGTTCTAGTTTATGCAAAGGTGTGGATGGTGGTACCATTACTTGAAATAAAGAAACAAGGAGGAACAGATTCAGAGCAGAGGGGAGTGAGGTGGGAGGCAGACCTAAGACGACGAGAAATCTTGAACATGAAATACCTGTAGTCAAGAACATCCTGGTGGAGACATGTAGTAGATAACCGAAAATAAAGGAAGAAAATCTAGCCAGCCTTCCAATTCAGGATAACGTAGCACACAGATGGTTGAAGCCAAGCGTATGGCTGAGATCATCCAAGGAGAATGTGTAGAAGAAGACAAGGGACCAGGGAGGGACACAAGACTCTACCACTTAACAGTCGGGCAGAAAGAGAATTCTGGAAGAGATGGGAAGGAATGGTTGGAAAGCGGGAAGCACGTAAGCCAAGAACAAATTCCACTGGGGAAGCCATATATAAAGATGCATGAAAGATATTTGTTCTTGGCTGCATGTTGTTCGGACAGTAACCCACTTAAAGATAATCCCAAATACGGGAAGTCCAAAGAGTGAAAGGTTACCCAGAAAGGTTAATGCACTCCATGAACAGCTTCTAGAGGACAGAGAAGAAAGATGGTACGCCATTCTATCCTACACTCAAGGGAAGACACCTGAGGTAGCAGGCTTCATGATTCATGACATTCTGGGAAGGAGCTAACATGAGGAGAGACCTGGAGAATAGAAGATGGTAAGCACAGCATTTGTGTGTGGAAGAAGAAAAAGACTCCTGTTAATAGATTAGAACTACGTTACAAGGAAGCAAGGAAAAACTTTTCCAAAGATCTGTAGGAAAATGGAATGAACTGTCACATGAGGCAGGGAGTTCCATTTCAATGGATCCTCTGGAAGGGCTTTAGAACTCAGATCAGGGGTGAGTGAACATTTTCCTGCAAAGGGCCAGACAGTGAATTTGTGAGCCACATGGCCTCTGTTGCAACTATTCAACCCTGTCACAGTGTGAAAGCAGACACAGGTAATGTGTAAATGAATGGGCAAGGTTGTGTTCTGATAAAACTATTTGCAGAAACAGGTGATGGGCTGGATTTGGCTGGAGTATGTATGTCTTAGTTTGTCAACCCCTGCTCTGGATCTTGCTTCTCAAAGAGTGATCCACAGACCAGCAACTTCGGTATCACCCAGCAGCTTGTAAAAAGTGCAGAATTCAGACCCCCATCAGACCTACTGAATCTGAGTCTACATTTCAACAAGACCCCCAGGTGATTTGCATGCACATAGAATTTGGGAAACACTGGTTCAGAGGAGGGGTGCCCACACTGGAACCCAAATTGGGCCAACAGGATGAGAATCTTCTGGGAAGCTGATAAAAACCATATTCCTGGCCTTAACTCCACAGGTTCCAACGTAGTGGTCTGGATGGAACTCAGGATCCTGTATTTTCAAAAGCCCCTCTAGGTAATGCTAAGGTTTGGAAACCTCTGATCTGGGAGCCTCAGAAGACCCCTCCAACTAAGTTTCTGTAATCCACTTAGGAGAATTAAAGAAATGTCTACTCTGCTAATTTTATTTTCTTGTTCTTGTTTTTCAATAAACCTGCTTTTCTGTTTCAGAAAGAAATCTTGCCAAACAGTTGCCTACATTATGAACTTGAACAAAGAGAATGGAACACTCAAAAAAAGGCCAGTTATCAAAGAGTCCAAGAGCACCACCTGCTGGTCCCCTTGAATGCCCACACATTTCCACCAAAGACTCCTCCTTGGACGCACTAGAGGCCACCAGAAATAAATGGAGTGGGAGAGAAAGGGAGGAGGAAGAGGAAAGGAGAAACGAAAGAAGTAGGTGGGGAGAAATTACAGCATTAATCATACCAGTGCCATCAACTCTACACTGATGCACACTTAAACATGACACTGAGTAATGCCTTTGGGGGGAGTCCGAGTCTCCTGGATTTAAGTCCGGCATCAGAACTGACTTGAGAAAGAATGTTCACATAAACCCTGTGCCTCTAATCCCCTCATCTTGAGCACTACTCAGAGTGCTCTGAGAGAGCTAAGTCTGGTTCTGAACACGACGTACCAGCCACTGCATTCCTCTCCTCCCTTCCACATATGAGCACCCACTATGGGCTATGCGTTGTCCCAGGGGTACATTGATGAATGAGACATGGGCACGGTCTCTGCCTGCATGGAACTTACTTACAGTCTTAGAAATAAAGAATCAATTAAGTAGAATTAAAGCAAGCAATTACCATATCCCAGGGTGATTCCAGGAAAAGCACAAGCTGCTCTGGGAATGCAAAACCAAGCAACATAGTTGATGTTCTGCTTGGCTAGCATCCCATTTCTAGGATCTGACTGTCTTTAGGCAGGGCCTGCGGTCTACTGTCCACACAGTAACCCTATGGCCTTATTCCTGGAGGCTTCATGTTGACCCACCTGGCCCTTGAAGCTATCTGACTTGGCAACAACCCTCAGTCTAGAGGCTCAGGGGAAGCTTCTAGGTGGATGACATTTAAGCTGAGACCAGAATAATACCTTAGAAGTTAGCCAAGGGGTGTGGGTGGGGAGGAGGGGGGGAGTTGTCAGGGGAAGGCTCTTCAAAGCAGGGTGCATGTGAAACAGCCAGGAAACATGAAACCTGCAGAAAGTTAGGGTTCCCGGGGCACAAGGGTGGTGGAGATGGGTCCAGAAGTGAGGCGGAGGTAGTTCACAGGGGCCAGAGGGAGGGTGAACCTTGTTAGCCAAAATCGTTTGTTTTTTAAAAGAGATATAGACATTTCGTAGGGACACTGGAGGGTGTTGTTTAGGGAAATGACAGTCAGGCAAAAAAGACCACCAATGATTATACGGAAATGGGTAAAATGAGAGTATGAACGAAGGCAGCAAGAGAGAACGCTGCAGGAATCCAGGTGAGAGAGAAGACGGCCAGCTGCCCTAGAGGGGTAGACGGAGGGATGAAAGATTTAAGAGCTATTTAAGAAAGCAGAACTGATGGGACTCAGTGACTGACAACATGTGGGAGTGAAGCAGAAAAAGTCAAAATAGCTCTCAGATTTCTGGCCACTGTACTGGGGTAGATGGTGGTGTCATCTACTGAGCTAGAGGTCACAGCGGGGACAGGCAGGGAAAGAGAGTTCAGTTTTGAACACGTTGTGCTGGTGGCACGTGCTAGACCTTCAAGTGTTCAAGTCCAGGATACACCTGGGTGTATGGTTCTAGAGCTCAAGAAAAGAGGCTGGGTTGGACATAGAGACCTGGGTGTTAATGGCATCTGGAGGAAGCTGAAACAAGGGAGTAGATGAGATGATCCAGGGAGAGGGGCAGTGAGAGAAAAGGAGGAGCCCTAGGACACAGCCCCTGAGGAGCCCCAACTTCTCAGGGATGGACAAAAGAGAAAGAGTCTGCCAGGGAGACTCTGCCCCAAGGGTCAAGAGAGCATCTGCAGAAGGAGGGCGTGGTCCACAGGATTGGATATCAGAGAGAAGCCAAGTGGGATAAGCCCTGGCGAGTGAGAATTTACTTAGCAACAAAGGGGTTGCTGGTAATGTGGCAAGAGCATTTTGGTGGAGACAAATGTGCTCAAATGTTAATGGGAAGAGAGCCCACAGAAAGGGAAGGGTTGGGGACGCAGAGGAGAAAGACGGGGGATGGGGTGTTCCTGCAAACAGGGCTGGAGGGAGACCAGAACACAGGTGGGACACAAAGGGGTCCCAGCCTTCGGTCAGGAGAAGAGGTCCTCTTTGAGGAAGGGGCCACATCATGTGAGGCCCTCTGACACCAAGCATACTAGAATGTGCATGGCAGACCCCCCCAACATTAGCAAAAATCAACTCTGTCACTTACTGTTTTCAGTTCAAGAATTTCCATTTCTCTGTGAAATTCTCCATTTTACCTTAATTCTTTGAACATTTTATTAATGGTTATTTAAATGTGTGCCTGATCAATCTATTATCTGGATCTCCTATGGGTCTGTTTCTAGTTCTGATTTTTCTCTTGGTTTTCTTGTATGCCTGTTATTTTTGATTGAGTACTGAACATTACATGTGAAAAACTGAAGCAAGAACCTGAAGCTCTGGATGAAGTTACCTTCCTCCAGAGGATTTATTTTTGCTTCTGGCTGGCAGGTAGGCTAGAGGTGCTGATAACTCCACATCTCCTTCACTCAATTGGTATTGAAATGATTCAAACCAGAACTCTAGTCCCCATAAGGGCTGGTTTAATTCTGGATCACCCCTTACTCCTCAGCAATGGCCTTTCAAGCCTGGGTGTTGACCAGGTCCTTCCAATTTGGCAGGTCCCAACTTCAATTTTTGTCTCCAGCCCTGTGAATCTGGCAAGCCCTGCTCAGACCCTCAGACATACTTCCATCCAAACAAGCTAGAGTACCACCACCAGAAAGAGTGCCTTAATCTCTCAGTAATACTAGAAACCTAAGGCTTGGCTACCCATGCTGCTCTACAAGATTTCTTCTCCTACCCTGTAGGGGCCATGGGCTAAGAGCCCAGAGACCTGATTCTAGTCTTATAGCCAGCAACTAGTCCTGTGACTCCTGGGCTTGACCTCTCAAGGTGCCCTTATCCCTACATGTAAAATGCCTCTGGATCAGAATCTTTGAGTTTCTTCCTGCTCTACAAGTTTTGCAATCTCTGACATCCCAGCCAACTCTTACATCAGATAATCCCGGATTATACATTGTTCTTCTGCGAATCCATCAATGCCCAGCCCAGTAACTGATTATAACCTTCCATTCTCATAAGAGCATTATAACAAATGGACTTAAACTATAACAGCATGGATTCAGATTTGCAAACAAAGCTGTTCAACTTCTGGAACTGTGCCCATTCATACCAAATATCCTTGTCATTTGTTGTTCTGGCTACCAAGCCATGCAAAGTTGCTGAGGACCCAACTAACGCTAAGGCTGAAAGTCAAAGACAAAAGCCCAACCCCAAAGAAGAAAGGAGCCACCGTAGGGCATCACTGTGCCGAGTGGCATGCAATAAATAAACAAGAAGGGAACAGGCCTGAGTCACAGCAAAGGACTTAAACTGTTCTTTTTAAAAAGAAAGATGCTGACTGTTTTCGGCAACAGGTCAAAGCAGGAGAGAGTTACATAAACTTTAGCCTTTGGCATTCCAGAAGCTAAAATACCATGTTTTCCTCAGTAGATGAGAATACCAGAAGATACACACATGTTCTATTTGTTTTTATGATGGACAAAAGACCCAGTGGTTGAAAATAATGACAGGCTGAAAAAAAGTCCTACTTTCATAAGCACAGAGAAGACCTAACGGAGCCACTTCGCTACGCAGAGAACATTCTCCTGCACAAACTTGCCAACTCCGGCCCAAGTTCCTCACTGCCCAGCCTCTGTGCGCCTCTCACCTCCACCACTCCCCTGATCACGGGGCTCCTGACCTGAACCCCCTCTGTGTAGGACACTGGTGTCTCCTCTGTAGTGTTTCCCCTTCCTTGTAGTATCTGGACCCATCAGAAAGCAAAAGAATCTATTCCAAAAGCTGTGCTGCAGCCAACACCCCAAAAGGAGTCATCACTGGGATTCTTGATGCTCCAGTAACACACTGGCTAGAAGTACCTGAACTCTATGTTGGTCCTTACTTTTTCCAAGAGACCCTGTGTGTGGTGGAAAAGGCTCTGGCCAAAGCTATGTTTGAGTCCTAGCTCTGCCACTATCAAACAGTGTTCACTGAGGCATTGGAAATGTCCAGAGAACCTGCTATGGGCCAGACACTGTTGGGCATGAAGGATAGAAAGGTGACTAGGACACGGGAGGTGCCTGCTGTTACGGAGCTAAAATCCAACGAGCACCTCAGTTTCCCCATCTGCTAAATGAAGGTGCTGGACCAAGTAATCTCTGAGGCTCCTTTTGACTTTAAGGTGCTATGGTTGTACGATCTGAGTGACCATATGTATCTGTGTGGCCATGGCTGTGCCACAACCTCTCTGGGCTGGGCCAACTGGCACAGCCTCTCTGGGCCTCAGTTCCCACATCTATAAAGCAAACAGGTGAGATTTTAAAATGTCTCCAGTTACCTTATGCAGCCACAATGGAAGGTTTCCAGAATCGCCCTGTAAGGAGTCCTTCTGCTGAACAGCAGCCCAACAGTAAGAATCCACGAAGGCAGCCTGACGCCAGGAGAAAGAACTTGGGGAGAAACAGCTTATTTGTGTACCTGAGAAGCAAAAAGAGATTGTCCCAGATAAATGAAAGTGCAGGTGTCTGGACCCTTCCCACCCCTCCCACCATCTCCCCCTCCCTGCCTCAGGTTTTCGAGTGTCAGCTAAGTCCCGGGGCACCACGACAGAGTAAGGACAGAACCGAAACCAAACACCCAAGTGTGTACTAAAGCTGAGTATCTGAGAGCTTTTTAGCCAACACTCGTCATGACAGCAGCTTGGGCTGAGTTGGGGAAAAACTCTTGAAAGAAGTGAAACCACCATAAAAAGAAAAAGTGAGCAAGAAAAGAACCAGAGCCAAAAATGTACAAAGAAAACATGCATAGAGCTGGTTTAGTTTGGGGTGAAAGTTGAGAGAAGGGAGGGGGATTATAGGGTGGGGAGGGGAGTAGGGAGGAGGAGAGTCAATGCAGAAAACTGGACTAGAAAAGGCCTCCTTTTAGGGAAAAAACAAAGAACTTTTAGCCTGAGGCAGAGAAGGCTGATGGCACATTTGGTAATCCATCACTGGAAGGCAAATCAGTAGTTTTCCATCTCCTCTAAGAAAAAAGAAAGCACAGGCTGAAACTGCAGCCCAAGCAGTTTACATCTGGAAGGCACACGCTGGAGACTGCAAACCTCCAGACAAGGAGATGGGCGCTGGATGGGGAATCGGGAGATCTGGGGCCCACCAGGCTCTGCCGTTAACTTGTTAACTTGTTCTTCTGGGAAGGAGCTCCGGGACTCGGTTTTCTCCTCTGCAAACTGAGGACTACGTGACTGTGCAAATGCTGCTGTTACTTACTACCTGAAAGACTCTTCAAACTCCCAAATGCCTGTGTACTACTAGAGCAGGCAACAGGACTTTTGGGGGGGCAGGGCAGAAGCCGTTTCCCCCCTCCTCGCCGGCCGGCAGAGGGCCTGGCGCTGAGCCTCTCCTGGTGGCCCCTAGCCCAGCCCCGCTCCCCTGTCCCATCAAGCACGTATAGGAGAATGCGTTAGACACAGGCACAAGGACCAGCTGCTGACGCCCACAGCAGGCACACTCTCCCACATCCTACGCAGCGTGAGCGAGTGCTAAGTGCTTGGGCTCTGATGTTAGTTGTATTTAAACCTAACTCTGCCACTCATAGCTGGGTGACCTCAGGTCACATAACCTTCCAAAGCCAGGAATCTCCAAAATGGGAATGACAGTAATGTCTACATTCCTAGTATAGTGCCTGGTTTCTAGTAGTTGCTCAATAAGTGTTAACATTCTTCCATACGAAGTAACTAGCAGATTCTGTTATAGCTTTAAAGATTGGGGGCATGCCCACCATTCTCCCTCCCCATCCTATAGAGAGGACAGGACAGTAGGAAGACACTGAGTTGGACTTCCCTAGTCCCTGGGACATAAAAAGCCTCAAAGGGTCACCTTCCCTTGGGGATGGGTGGCCTTTCTACTTGTGGCAGGAGAGGGCAGTGACGGGGATGCTGTCTGGAAAGTAGATTCTTGTGGTGGAGGGGGTGCAAGGAGCAAGGCCCTGGGTTCCTCTCTTCTTCATCAGGTGCCTTTATGCCCACAGACATCAAGAAAGGACTTCTCGGCAAGAGCTCTTGGAGGAGATCATTGTGAAAAGCCACATACCATCAGAAAGTGTCCTATAATAGGGTAAGTTCTTGCCAACCAGGAAAGGCTTAAATATGAGTTGGGAATGAGTAAGATATTTCAAGGTCCCTTCCAACTCTCTTATCCTATTCAACTTGAGTTCTTACATTTTGTTAAAAAAAAGAGAGTAGTCAGGACAGCACAGGACCACAGGGCTAGCCTCACACTGCTCTGGCATGAGCATGCTTTGTCAAATGCTTCCTATGAGGTCCCACACACCAAGGCTTACTGAGTGTAACAACAGATACTACAAGAGGGACAGACAGGCCCGGGGTGATAAATGGAGGGTTTCTGGCAAGTTGCTTGCTTGGCAACATCTGTCCAAATACTTTATCGTGAAAATGGACAATGCTGTCAGGATTTCATGAAAACCTGCCTGGCCCATAAGTTCCTTAGGTATAGTCCACATAATGCGTGTAGGAAAAGGTGCTTCAAGTTCTGCTTGAGACCTCAGGGGCCTCCCCCAAAGCAGTGTTGTAGAAACTGTTGGAGCATAAATAACTAAACTTATCATACAAAAGCTTTTGTAAGAAGAAGAAAGGAAATATGACTGAGTTTAGAGACAGAGATTGAGGACTTGTTGACCTCATAAGTAAACGTTCTTCATCTGGAATGGAAGGTCAGAAGAAAAGACAGCAGATAACCAATGTTAACAGGACACCAAGCAGCCTTTAAATCATTACCTCATTTAAACCTCACAACCAAACTATGCGTGCGTGTGTGTGTGTGTTTGTGAGGGAGAGAGAGACACACACACACACACACACACACAAAGAGAGAGAGAGAACTCTTATCTTCATTTTACCCTGGAGGAAACCGAAGCTCAACAGAGCTCAGCAATCCCTCACCCAAACTAGTAAATGGTAGCACCAAAATTTGAATCTGTATCCAACTCTTAGTCTCTTAAAACTCTCTGGGCAAGTCACTCCAGCGAGGCCATGCTGGAGGAGGTCCTAGGAGCCAGGGCTCTGTCAGAGTGGGGGTGGTTTGAGCAGGTGGTTCCTCCAAGTGACCAGGACAGCCAGAGTCTCCTAGGCAGGGTCAAGGACAAATCCAGGAAAAGAAACAGATCAAGCCCTGGGTATTGGGAATTCCTAGGCTAGAAATGGGAAACAAAGGAAGTCAAGAGCCTGGCAGGGCAGGAGCCAAATTGGGAATAAAGGGCAGGAGTAAAGGGAGGGGCAAAGCAGAAGGGTGCAGGGGGACCAGCGTGAGCTGGGCTGTGCAGCTCTACACCTTCCCCCAAGGTGTGACAGCTCAGCCTGGCTTACAGGCAGTATGTAAGTGCCTGGGCTTCAAAGTGCAGCTCAGATGTCACCCTCTCCAGGAAGCTTCCTCCCTGCTAAGCTCCCACTGCTCTTTAAAGCCATCAGAGACATGCAGATAATCACCTTCAACCATGTTGTATACACATGCGTGTATGTCTCATCTCCTCTAGTATTAGCTCAACTCTTGGCTGGCAGGGTGAAACACACACACTCACACTCTTTTCTCTCTCTCAACTTCACGCAGCACCCTGTATCAAATAAATAACACCTGTCTGGTGCTTTAAACACTTCAAAGTACTGTCATAAATGTTGTCTCAATCTTCAAGTATCCCTGTAAGATATCACTATCCCAGTTGATCGCTGAGAAAGCAGAGCCCCCTGACCCACAGCGATCCTCCGGCCAGAGTCCCATGCTCTTCCTCCTTCGCTCTGCTGTGTGTCGGCTGTACGAGCGAGTGCTTTCTGATCACCAGGGAGTAGCTGTAGTGAGATATGCACTGCCTTTCACAACTATAGAGAAAGCAAGAAATGAGTTTCAGGTTTACACCAGGAACAACAAATAACACAACTTTGGACTGGATGAGAGTGCAGAGACAGCTGTGGGCTTTACATATGTGTCTGGCCAGATATAATGAAAGAACAAAAGAGGAAACGTGTGCTCACTGGGCCCTGTGGAAGTAGCCACCACATCTGCAGAGAAAGCAACCCACATCACAGACATCCCTTTCTCCATCCTCCTGGGCTCGACCTGGAGCCCAGGGAGTGGGTCACACCTTCTCCTTGAGTGGCAGCCCAGGTGGCCCTTGGCACAGCTTAGACCTACACCTGTATCGTAGAAGCAGCTGGTGGAGAACCAGAGGGCAACACAGCCTGAGGGAAGACAGGACCGGGGCCAGGGAGGGCAAGCCAGCCCAGTGGTTTCTCAACAGCACCGACCCCAGCTTGTGGACGGCTCTCTTCCTTGCCTGACCTCACCCAGAGAGGCTTTAGCCTCATTTTGCTACTGTCCCTTTCTCTTTTAATAAGCTTTCTTTTCATTTGTATGCATTACTAACTCCCAGCTGGTTAGGAGGGCTCGCATCTGAAGGGCTGTGAGTTCTGAGCAAGCCTCAGGCCCCCTTCAGACAAACACTTCCATCCTCCCTCGAGGGTGCTGTGCAGGAGTAAGTTTTCTTGCTTCTGCATCTAAATGCCACATGCAACTGGGCGTGGCAAAGGAAATCAGGCCTCCTAAGGACTTAAGGAAACTCATCAAAACCACAAGTTTAACAAAAATAAAAACACGACTAGAACGATCTAGTTAACCAGCTAGGAGGACTTGAGAGGAACTTTCAAATTGAAGAGATTCTAAGCTGAAGTAACGGACACATTGAGGCAACTGAGGGGGCAGGAGAAGGTGAGCAAAGGGAAGTACCCTTTTTTGTGTACTTTTACCCCCACTTTAGAGACGGGGAAAGTGAGGCTCTGAGATCCTGTGGCTAGTGGGTTGTAGAGCTGGGATATCTGCCCAGGTCTGCATCTTTACCTTCCAAACACAAGAAAGAGGAGGCAAAATGCACAGTTTATCGACAGAATTTTGGTCAGAGATGGTGGAATGAGAAGGAAGGAACCAGGACAGTTTCTTAAAGGGGAACAGTAAATCCTGGGGTTGCCTTTCTGAGAGGCACAGAGGGAAAACAGAATATAATAATGATTATATCAATTATCATTAGTACTATCTATATAGCATTTTAAAATTTTGCAAAATGTTTTCATTTTGCAAAAGAAAAAATGAGGTCTAATTCACTTGAATGTAAATTATACACAAACGCACACACATTTCACACCTATATGTATACACATAGGGGATCCAGGTAGATCACAATATAACCTATAAAGCACTGAACTTGACAGTGCTGGCTGTACTTTAAGGTTGCCAAAAAAATTTAAAACTACTCTATTATAAACTCTCAAGTTCAATGAGAATCATCACATAACAAGATCTGTGAATGTGTGGTATAGAAAGAAAGGGATAGGACGCCATCAGTTCTGAAAACTAAATAGAACAGTAACAAGCACTCATAAGGATGAAACAGGTCTAAATGACCCCAACATAATGTGACCAAATGACATCTGACCCAAAGGATCCTTCCTTGTATTTGTAGTCATAGCTCCCAAACATCATCAAGTACAAATTCCAAGAATCTGAGAATCACTTCTCTTTCTAAAAAAGAGCCAAATTCCTCCCCCTCCACCTCTCCAACAGACTTCAACCCAAACTCATCTCTAGCTTCAAATACAAGCAAATAAATAAATTCTGGGAAGTCCCAAATTCTTTATTACTGCTTTCACTTTTCCTTTGCAGGAAATGACCCCAAGGCACACGTGTATTTTAAACCAGTGCAAATATTTAAGCACTCTCTGTAGTCCAAACTGAAAAAAAAAAAACAGCTGAATTGATAGTTTTCTTTTCCTTTAAAACAAGTTGATTCGCCATGTCTCTTTTTTCCACAGCTAAGCCTGGATTTTAAAGAGAACCCGACCAGGGCTAACATCTGCTCCTTTGCTAAGACGGGCGTAATCAAATGTTATCTGCTAAGCGAGTTCCAATAAGTCCCCAGATACTTCACTACCTATTCCCTATTGTACAGAGCAATAAACAACTGCCTGGCATTTCAGAATTAATGGCTTTCCCTTTCTGGGTCTAACAGATTAGACAAAGGCCTCATGGGTACACAATGCTCTCACTAATGGAGAGGAATAATGGACCTACCGACCACATGGTCCAGCATGTGTGTTCACAGGGCTGCACAGCCAAAGGAAACATACAACCAAGCTGGCGAGCCTCAGATGGAACCTACAAGGCTCCTTTAATTCAGTCAAGAATGATGGCATAAAAAATATCATCTTATATAACCTGCTAATTACAAGAGCAGAATTAAAAAGGAAGCTGGACTGAGACCACAGCCTCGAGGAACCATGAAGCCAGATTATACCCAGAAGAACAGACTAGAGAAGTAAGCAGTTCTTTCCTGTGGTGGAGAGTCGTCCCTTACCACATCCAGAAAGTCTAAACCACACAAAAGAAGAACTTGTATAAATTCAATGTGAAACCTGACAATTGTCCAGTGAATAAAATTTCCATGATCTGGGTACCAGGGGAAAAAAGGCATAAAAAGATCTCAATGTTCTAGTAAAGATGCAAAAAAGTACTCAATGTATTTAAATATTATTTCACTTTCTAAATTTTTGTCATCTGAGATTAACTCAAATATACAGAAAATAATATAACAGACACCTAGGAGCTTAAAGCGATATTGACATTTTGCTGCATTTACCTCATCTCCTTTTTTTAATTAAACATTTTATTTTGAAATTTTTTTCAGAGCTACAGAAAAGTTTATGTTACAATGATTTTTAGCATAAAAAAGAAGGACATCCTGCCATTTTGACAACATGGATGGATCCTGAGGGCATTATGCTAAGTGAGATAAGGCAGACAGAGAAAGAGAAATACTGTACGATCTCACTTACATGTTTTATGTAATAAAACTGAACTCATGGATACAGGGAACAAATCCGTGGTTGCCAGAGGTGGGGGAAATGGGTTAAGGCGGTCAAAAGGTTCAAACTTCCAGTGATAAGATAAATAAGTCCTGGGGATGTAATGGGCATACAGCACAGTCACTATAGTTAACAAAACTGCACTGTATATTTGAAAGCTGCTAAGAGAGTAGATCTTAGTTCTCGTCACAAGAAAAAAAAAAATTGTAACCATGTGACTAAACTTACTGTGGTAATCATTTCTATATATATATTTGAGATATATATATAAATTAAACAATGTTATATGTCAATTATATCTCAATAAAACTGGAAGAAAAAATAGATAAAATTTGTAAACATGCATAAAATATAGTATCACCATTAAAAAAAAGAATATTACAGTGAAATCCCATACACTCTGGCATTTAGATTCAACTGTTATCAACACTGCCACACGTCCTCTCTCTTTATTTATACATATATATTTTTTCTGAAACATTTTCCTCTTTCTATATATATGTATATATAATATACACATTTTTTTCTGAACCACTTGAAAGTTACAGAGAGCATGACTCTTTACTCTTAGAAGTATATATCTTCTAAGAACAAGACATTCTCTTATATAAGTCAGTGCAATTACCAAATTAAAAAAAAAAAACAACTGATACAATACCGCTAGCTATATTCGGATTTCCCAAACTATACTTTAAAGCAACTTTTTTTCCTCCAATCAGGATCCAATTCTGCACCACGTGCTGCATTTAGTTGTCGTGTCTCTTTAGTCACCTTATCCTGGAAGGGTTTCACATTTCTCTCATTCGAGACCCTAATGTGTGTGAAGAGCACAGGCCCTCTGTTTTGTGTGATGCCCCTTAATTTGTGTTCGTGTGATTGTTTCTCCATGCTCCCATCCAGGCTCTGCATTACTCGCAGGAATCCCATGGAAGGGTGTGGGTCCTCCGCAGGACACCCCAGGAGGCACCTGACAACTGGTTTCCCCCATGACAAGCGACATCACTATGATGGTCATTGGTTAAGGTGCTGACTGCCAGGCCTCTGCCATAAAAGCACCTTTCCCCTGTGAAATAAGAGGTCTGGGGGAGACCCTCTGAGACTGTGTAAGTATTCCATTCCTCAACAAACTTTCATCCCATGGTGAATCAAATACTTCAATTGTGGTTGCAAAATGAAGATTTTCCAACTTTATCCTTCCCTCTTCATTTATTAGTTGGCATTTTACTGCAAAGAGGAACTTCCACTTCCCCTCATTTATTTGTCTTTTAGTATCAATATGGACTCATGCAGTCTTCTGTTTTTCAGTATTTTATAATCTGTTACTGTTAATCATTTTGATGCTCAAATTGTTTCAAACTAGCTCCTGTGTCCTTCTGACTCGTGCTCCCCTTGGTTTTGGTTTTGAGCACTTCCGTAATTCTTGGCACAGGATGTTCTGGGCTCATCCTGTACTTTCCCTGCCCCAACTCTGCAATTGGCCATTTCTCCAAGGAGCCCTCAGTTCCTTTTGGTGGGTAATAAAGTTTTAAAACTTTATTTTATTTGGGCACTAGATGTGCTCATTGCTACTGAGATGTCATTGCTCCTAGGCCCTTTCAGCAGACACAGCTAGGAAACCGATTTGGGGGGGAGGGGGACAGAGACGGGGAGGGAGTGAGGGAGGGGGAGGGAGAGAGAGAGAGAGTTTACACTGAGACTTCTAATTCCAATCCAACACCACTGGGTTCTTCCTTGCCTTCCCCTATTCCATGTTTGTATCTTCTTTCTTATACAGTGAGACCTCTAGCTCCCAAATCTCAACATAGGCACTCGTTGCTCAATACTAAAATTCACACAAAATAATTTCAGAATTTTTAAAGCCAAGACATCTTATTTCATTTTAAAAGGTTCACTCTGGATGCTATGTCAATCACTGGCCATTTGGGGTCAAGAATAGAAGCAGAGACCAGTCAGGAATCTATTGCAATAGTTCAGGTGAGAGACAGTATGAAGAAATAGTCACAGCACATGTCTGCCTGAAGTCTCTTCCATCACCTCTAGGTCCCAGCCTGGTCCAGGCCAAAGGCTTTGGTTCGGTGAAATGAAGATTAATGCAAAAGGTCAGATGGAAGGAGAAAGGGGAATCAACACAAACATCTCTGCTATAATACTATTTATGTATGTGAAAAAAAAAAAGTAGTGTTCTGCAAAATCACTAAAATAACAGAGCGTATGGAGCATAAAGGATTGAGGCAGATCACTCAAAATCTCTGTAGATTTTGTACCTAGAACACTAACCAAACAGCAACAATCCTAACAAAAATATCCTAGTGTGATGAAGGGGTGTATGAGGAAGGTTGCTGAGTCATGCACACAAGTACAAAAGCAGAATGCACAAAGACCAGAAAGCACCGCCTGATTGCACTTCCAAAACAGGGCATGGGACCAAACGGAGCCAAGAGGACGAGCAAGGGACGAGTGGGCATGGGGTGACTGGGTGTCGTGTGCACGCCACACTCCTCTGCAGCCTGCTTCATCCAGATCTTCTTACTTGGTGGCACAAATCATTCACATGCTGGACAAAAGGCATATGAACCAACGTGACTCCCACATTATACTGTTATTCCCCTACGTACTGGTCACGTATAAGCTAATTCTGAGCACAAAATCACCTATTGAAGAACAGATGTCATTTACTAAATACTATTAGGTAGGAATTAGATGCTCTCATTCAATCCAATAAAAAATCCTGTGGACTAGTTATCATTTAGTCCCATTTGCCAGGTGAAGAAACAGAGGCTCAGAGAGGTTAACTTCCAAAGTCAGACAGCTAATACTTGACATAGGTGCAATACAATCCCAAGTGTGTAGCCCTACTCTTTCCCCAATGTGATGACACCCTGGGACTGAGTGACCAGGGAGGAGAGAAAGTGGAGACAGGGCATGGAGGCTGGATGGAGTAGAGGACAGGCGCAAGGAATGCAAGGCCAGCCAAGAACACCAGAAGAACAGGAAAGGGCCAGCCTCAATCTCCCCAGCAGCCCTGGGGAGCCCTGAGCTCTAGGCCCAAAGTCATAATAAAGTATCAGCAAAAACCACAGAGACAAGGAGAGCAGCCCCATGTGGTCAATGGCTGGTGTGTGAAGACCTACCTCAGGGCACCTAATGCTACTTTGTGTGGAGTCAGAAAGACTGTTGGCAGGGTAGAGGTGATTGTAGGCATGGAGTTCACCCAGTAGGGATGGAGGCTAGCTCCAAAGAACGGAAGGGCCAGATCAAATAAACTACATCATCAAAAACATCACAGCGGGAATATGACATGCGTGAGCCAGGACATAAATCCTTGCAGCAACTCCAGACTGGTCACACTTCCACTAGGGGAAATGCGGTGTTGGTTATTGCATTTGTAGGAGGGCAGTGGGGGAGCTAGGCACCTTCCCAAAATGAACAAGAGAAATGGATGTTCCCCAAAAAGTAGGGGAGGGGTCATCTTAAGAAACACATTAAAGGAACAGATTATTTAAGGCCAAGGGGCAACTTGGACATTTTAAGTATAAAAAGGGTTAGAAGAAAATTACTGTCTAGCTGGTCTCCACTGACACAGAGGCCTACTTTGTGAGAAATAATAGGGAAGTTCAGTTAGGTATGGGGAAGGGATTTTAGCCTAAAGGAGAAAAATTAGGTAAATCTTCTATAAAAAGAGGTTCTGTAATCTTTATTCCTGAATATCGCTTTAAAAAAGATCCCTTTATATCCAATAAGCACTGGCGTTTCTCTTTTACTTAATAGCAAGTTACTTAACCTCTCTGAACCTAATTTTTCTCACAGAATTCCTATAAGGATTAAACGAAACGTCTGCCACAATGCCAGCACACAGGAAGAACTCAATAAATGGTAGCTACTATTTTTATTTCTACGCATCAGGCACCATGGTAAGCATTGGAGATACAAAGATATACAGGGTTCCTTTGTCACATCCTGTATTATTTTCTTCAGTGCACCTTCAATTATTTGAATTTCATCTGTTCTTACTGGTTTACTTGTTTGTCTTATCTTCTACAACTCTCGAACATTCGCATGATGAAAGCAGGCCTTGGATAACTGGGATCTTATATTTAATGGGGCCGCAGCCTGAAACTAAATCCAACTTTGTGAAGTCCTTTTGCATCATCTCTTCCTCAAAGACGCCTTTTAAAAGCTAGCTTTTGTAGTTCCTGCAACAAAGAAACCCTATTGTGTAGGAGAAGGACTTGAGCATCTAAATTCAATACTGAATCAAAGATTTAGTGACTCCAATAAAATGAAAAGAACTTACAACGACTGTTACCATTATTTAGACAACTGGTCACGAGATGTCTTTGCAAATACAAGGACATTCTAAATAGACTATCACGGATTTCACGTGACAGATGCAGATGCTGAAGTGGCAAATGCTCTTTTCTCAAGGAACCCCAAAAAAGAAAAGAGACATCCAAGTTCATCAGAATTGGGTATTTAATGTCACAGTCTTGCCAGAGAGAGCCAGCAGCATGCCAGAGAGAGAGCCAAGGACCCTCGCCCTCCCCAAGGGCTCGGTGCAGGAATGCAAGGAGTGGGGAGGATGATCCCGTGGCAGCAGGGTCCGAGACCCAGTGCAAACTAGCAGCTTCGGTGCTGGGTCGTGAGCTCACTCTGCTCTCAGTCCGCTGTCCCTCATCCACACAACAGACAAAGGGCAGAGTCCACAGTGGTGCCCGAGATCTCAGGCTTTGGAATCAGAGCTGCACTCCAGCCCCTCTGTGGCCCTGGGTGCGTTATCTGACTTCTACCGGCCTCAGTTCCTCATCTGTCAGAGTCATAACCGTGTTGGGGTGTGTTTAGTGGCTAATCTTGACTGAGTGCTTCCTATGTCCCAGGCACCGTTCTAGTGCTCGCATGTGTTAATTCATTTAACTTTCACCACCCTGTGAGATAGGTTCTATTATTACCCCATTTAATTGATGAAGAAACTAGGGCACAGAGAAATTACTTAACTTGCCCTAGGTCTCACAGTGAATGTGTGACATGCCAGGATTGATATCCAGGCAGTCTGGCTCCCAAACTCACATCTTAACCACTATTCTACACAATCTCTCAAAAGTAAGAAAATTTAACTGTTTTGAAGGATTGCTGCTGGCAAAAATATTATGCTTAAAGGACCAAGCACACAGGCGATATCCATATATGGTAGAGATTCCTCAAAAAATTAAAAATAGAACTACCATATGATCCAGCTATTCCACTTCTGGGTACTTATCCAAAGAACACGAAAACGCGAAATTTGAAAATATATATGCACCCGTATGTTCATCACGGCATTATACACAATAGCCAAGACTTGGAAACAACCTAAGTGCCCATCAGTAGATGAATGGATAAAGATGTGGTGTATATATATACAATGGAATACTACTCAGCCATAAAAATAGATGAAATCTTGCCATTTGTGACAACATGGATGGACCTTGAGGGTAGTATGCTAAGCAAAATAAGTCAGACTAAGAAAGAGAAATACTGTATGATTTCACTCATATGTGAAAGAATAAACAACAACAACAACAAACAAACATATAGATGCAGAGAAGAGATCAGTGGTTACCAGAGGGTAAGGAGGATGGGTGCAGGGTGAAAGGGATAAAGAGACACATTTGTATGGTGACAGATGGAAACTAGACTTTTGGTGGTGAACACAAATGTAGTCTATACAAAAGTCGAAATATACTGATGTACACTTGAAATTTGTATCATGTTATAAACTAATGTTATCTCAATACAAAAAAGAAAAAAAATACTGTGGTTTCATGTGATAAAGGCTTGTTATCCAAAATATATATATAGAACTCTCAAAATTCAACAATAAAACAAACAGCTTGATTAAAAGTGGGCCAAAGACCTTAACAGACACCTCACCCAAGAAGACATTCAGATGGCAAGTAAGCATATGAAAAGATGCTCCATATCATATATCACTGGGGAAATGCAAATTAAAACAACAATGAGATACCACTATTAGAATGGTCAAAATCTGGAATATCAAATCCTGGCGAGGATGTGGAGCAACAGGAACTCCAATATTCACTGCTGGTGGGAATGCAAAATGGTACAGACACTTTGGAAGGCAGCTTGGCAGTTTATTACAAAACTAAACATACTCTTAACTATATAAGCCAGCAATCACGCTCCTTGGTATTTACCCAAAGGACTTGAAAACTTATGTCCACACAAAAACCTGCACATGGATGTTTACAGCAGCTTTATTCAAAATAATTGCCAAATCCTGGAAGCAACCAAGACGTCCTTCAGTAGGTGAGTGGATAAATAAACTGTGGTACATCCAAACAATGGGATATTATTTAGTCCTAAAAAGAAATGAGCTATCAAGCCATGAAAAGACATAGAGGAACCTTAAATGCATATTACTAAGTGAAAGAAGCCAATCTGAGAAGGCTACATGCTATATGATTCCAACTATATGACATTCTGGAAAAGGCAAAACTACGGAGACAGTAAAAAGAGCAGTAGTTGCCGGGTTGAGAGGGTGGAGGTTGAATAGGCAGAGCACAGAGGATTTTCAGGGCAGTGAAACTACTTTGTATGATACCACAATGATGGATACATGTCATTACACATTTGTCTAAAACCACAGAATGTATCACTCTGGTGGGGATATGGACAATGGGGGAGGCTATGCATGTGTAAGGGCAGGGAGTATACAGCAAATCTATGTACCCTCCCCTCAAGTTTCCTGTGAACCTAAAACTGCTGTAAAAAAGTAAAGTCTTCATTAAAAAAATACACACACACACATATAAATGTATGTATATGGTAGCTATTAACATTGGGCCTAAGGACCGCAGGGGAAGGAAGGCATCAGGAGCAATTGCTTAAGTGCACAGGTGAGCGGCAACAATTCCCCTCAGGACACCAACCCCTTTGGGTGTTCACCTCCAGGCCCGGCCAGGCCCTCCTAGAGCTGCAGCTTCTCACAGGCCCTCAGCAGACATGCCCTCCTGCCAGGTGACGAGAGCCCACTGCTGGAGCCCACCCAGTACCAGGCTTCCAGTCACAGCCTTCTTCCTCACCATCCACTGTGCCAGGCTGGGCTTCAAAAGCAACCAGGAAGCCCCAGAACAGAGCTGCTGAATATGACCAGCTTGGGTCCTCCTCAAGTCAGCTCCAGCACCGCCAGGACAACTGGGAGGTACTGCGAGTGCCCACAGAGCTCCCAGCAATGACTCCTGATAAACTTTGATGAAATATCTGCCCCATACAAAGCACCACAGCAGATTCCAAGATACGTGACAGTCCCCATCCTCAAAGTGCACAGAAGTTAGTAAGCCTGAACTTAACTGCAATAGCCCCTAACTAGTCTCTCCACATCTCCACTCCATCCTCCACAAAGTATCTGGGGTGAGATTTAAAAATGCCTACCTGATTATGTCACTTATGGCTAAAAGCCCTCTGACAGCTCTGGATAAACTCTAAAATCCAAATCCCGCAAGGCCCTCACAACTGGACACCTGCCCATCTCTCTAACCTTTGACTCACTCTTCCCCTCTGCTCAACAGAGTGCAGTAACAGTGACCTTTCCATTTCTCCAAGAAATCATATCCGTTGTCCCCAGAGAGGCTTCACCCACACTGATGGGTAACAGCCCAAGTGTTGCTTCCTCAGAAAGCCATCCCCAACACCCCCAACCGCGCAAGGCTCCTCCCATGGCACCTGTTCCAAAGCACTTATCACAGCAGGAATTCTGCAATTATTGGGAAGCCATCTCCCCGGCTGAGCTGCAAGCTCCCAGGACCATACCTGCCTCCTTCACTGACAGGTCCTGGTGCACAGTGCAGTGGTCAATGAACAAGTGTCAAATGATTGAGAACATGAATCAATGGAGACAAAAGCCGATAAAGAATAATTACCATACGGTGGAGCATGAACCGTCGTGCCAGAATGAGAAGGGTACTGGAGTGCATTTAACAACTAATTTTAGCCCAATGTCCTCAAGTTACAAGGGGGTGAAACTGACTCTAAGCGAGTTGCCTTCTGGACACACATGCTCCACACAGCTGTTCCTTGCTGTTAAGTAGTAAGTGTCCTAAGAGTGTTCCTTCAGTTCTTAAAAGGGCATCATTTTTCTATTCCGGTATTCACTTCAATGTGTGTAACGAAGAAAACAAACTGAGAACATAAAGGCTTAGCGTGTTTATAGAGATTTAAAAGGAATGAAGCCTTACTAAGAAGAAGAACGTGAAGACCATCAGCTCCTGGTCTCTCCTCCCTCTAAGGGACACTGGGGAAGGAAAGGGAGGCAAGTCACAGTTACCATCACCCAGACTCATCCGAATGGAGCCTCTAGCGCCAGAGAGCACCGGAATCTGAGTGAGGGCTGGAGAGGAGGGTGAGGCCTCTTGTCTCAGCTTCGCTGGCTGCACACAATCTTGCAAAATAGCTTCAGACTGTAGGAGCTTAATGTACGCTAGTTTCAGAGTCAACCAACATGTACTGAATACAAACCATGTGTCAGGCCTCTTTCCGTGTACCATCTCATTTCACAGGCATCATCTGATTTGCAAAGGAAAACCTGGTCAGCAAGGAGAAGTGAACCTCACAAAGCGAGGGTACAGCTGAATAAGAACTTCTCTCTCTGCAAACTTTCCACATGGGAGCGACTGTGCTTTTCGAAAACTTTAAGAATCCTTACACATGATCATCAAATGTAGAGCAGATGTTAACATTTAAAAGAAAGAATTTTTTAAAGACATCTTTACATATCCTATTAAATGATATTTGCTAATTTTGCTAGTTGACTAAACTTAAACAGGAAACAGGGCTCAGAAGGGAAACAACCTTTAGCTTTAAAAAAAAAAAAAAAAAGATAAAAAGAGAGTTAAGATAGACTGTGGGGGGAAGGACAGTATTTCCTAAGCCAATGATAACCAGCTGAGACCTGACAGTCTCTCTAGGATCAACTACCCCAAGAGGCAAGGGTAAGTAGCCTGGAAAGAATGAGCAGTCCCTAGAACACTGCCAAGTGTTACAGCAAGAGCCCAGAACTGTCTTGTGAAATCCCAGTGCGAATAAGGAACTACAAAATGAAACAGTGAGATGCCATTTCCACCACTAGAATGGCAAATTGAAAACTCTGAAAATATTATCATTAAGAAGTGGGGAAAGGGTTGCTCCCCTACACTGCTGACAGGAGTGTAAACTGCACTCTGGAAGCACATTTAATTTGAAATGTGCACACCTTGTAACTCTCTAACTGCAAACTCCACCCTCAAGGTTGACCCCAGAGTCACGGTTCGCACCGTGGTCTGGAACCTGAGACTCTCCCAGGAGGTTCATGATGTTAAACCTACTTTCATAATAATACTAAGTTGTTATTTGCCTTCTTATTCTCATTCTCTTGTGAGTGTAGACAGTGGAGTTTCCAGAGGCTACTGACGTGGGATAGCACCACATAAGGAACAAGAAGCAGACAGGAGAATGCAGTGGTCTTCTATTAAGCCAGACATTAAGGAGACTTGCAAAAATGGAAAACAATGCCCCTTTTCTTACTTTTTGCTTGTGAAGTTTTTTCATAAAAATATATTATATATGTTAATACAAATGGGCTTATTATTATTTTAAATTAATTGATGAATTCTTAAAAATTTCTCAGTTTTCATTTCTAATATAATAAATACCGACAGAGGTAACCCACAAACAAAAGCTCTTTGGAATCCTCAATAACATTTAAAAGTGTAAAGTATAAAGGGGTCCTGAGACCTGAAAACCAATGCTCTAGAGAAATACATTTTGCATGAGGAAGCTGTTTAAGGATGTTCACTGAACCACTGTTTGTAGTAGTAAAAAGTCAAACGCACCTACATGTCCCTTAATAGAATGGTTAAAGGAACTGAGGTCTAGTCATACTACAGAAAATTATGCCACATCTAAAAAGAACGAGGCAGATCTACATGCAATGACATGAAAATATCTCCAGGACACATTATAGATAAATGAGCAAATCGCAAAGTATTAACGCACGGCATAATATTTTGTGAAAAGTTTAATAATGAGAAAATGTTAATAAAATCATGTTTTTCCATAGGAACACAGAGCAGTGTAAAAGGATACATGCTAAACAGTAGTTACCTCTGGGGAAGTGACCAAGATTGAGGTATGTCAAAAAACAAAGCTTTAATGTTCCCTTATTGCTTGAACTTTTAACACAGACACACACAAACACACAGGCATACAGACATTTGACAACTGCAAATAATCTGGAAAATTCCCTTTGCTGCCACAGCAGCAGTGTGGTGATGGGACCTAGTGGGGCTGGGGCAGTGAGCATCTCAGACTATCCCGCTGCCCACAGCCTGTCTCATCAGCTGAAGCACTGAGTCCATGTACAGCCGATTCATCCTTCTTACCAGAACATCTACCACTTTCCAAACCAATCCAGAAGTTGTAATTGTTCTCAAAGCACTTCTACTTTATTTAGCCCATCCATCACCCGTTCCAGCTTCCCGCAATCACAAAGACTGTAGTAATAGCAGTGATCAAAATACGAAAAGAAAGTGGTAACCTTAATGACACCCCAAAATGTAGAAATATAGTGGTTTTCATAACTATCAAAAAGAAAAATATCCAATAGTTGAGATAACCTGACACGTTCTCAATGAGGATCTTGCCGATAATGATCCTCTTCCTGTGCTTCAATAGCATTTTAAATATTTAATATAATATGGGGAATTTATCTCCTAAAGATGCAGCAATTTGTGCTAGGCAAGTCAGTCGCTTCGATTGCTAAGCTTCAGTTTCCTTCCTCACGGTTCCAATATTCTAGGATTTTATTTATTCAATTTACTCAGGTATCTCCTTGCATCTAGAAACAAGCGAGCATGAAAGTAGTAACAGAATGGTATGATATTTTGTGAGAATTAATAGACCAGTGCAACAATACAAACAGCCCCAAAACAGGCTCCTTTACATAAGCGTTTTCTACACGATAAGGAAATCATCATAGATCAATGGATAAGGAACGGGTTCCTCAATAAATGACAATGAAGGAATTACCAACTAGAGTCTTGACTTATTCCACGGAAAGGACAAAAGAGATTAAAAACATAAATGTTTAAGTAAAATCTTTCAAGATATTTAGGGAAAAAAATAGACAGATATTTAACTGCTGTAAGGATGAGCTCCACTGGTCTAACCATAATGGAATCAAAGAAATACAAAATTAAAAGAGGGACAGCTTTGACGACTTTACTTCTGCTCATCAAAACTCACCATAACCAAAATTCAAAGGTAACTGACAACTAGAAAAAAAAATATCTGCAATGAAGGATAGCCCAAAAATATTTGAAACCATGTTATCCATATAAACAGTTAATAAAATCCATTGAGAAACCAATATCCCCTTTGAAGGACAGCAAAAGACAAGAACAGACAATTCACAGAATTATATAAACGATAAAAATACATATGGAAAAATGTTCAATGCTGTAAGTGAATAAATGTGACTTAAAACAATGGCCTACCTTCAATCATCTATTAAACTGTCAGCGATAATCCCTAAATGCTGCTGACTGGTGAGAAGGGTGTTCTCGAACTGCTGGTGGAAGTGCCAACATGGTCTTACTGGAGGGTGACCCACCAAGCGAATCAAGAGTCCTGAAAATCGTACAGTCTGACCTCATAATTAGACTTACACAATTTGTTGAAATACTGAGATCTTTATAGCAAAGAGGTTTATGTTCAGGAGTGTTCTTCATAATGCGATTTATATACACCAAAAAATTGTGAAATGGTTCAATTTTGATACACCTAGACAACATTCAATTTTGTAGCCAACAAAAAGCAAGGTTACAAGATTTAAGAAAGTGGTGCAATGGCCCCAATTTCATGTCTGGCTTTTAAAAAGTAGAATACAACTTGTCAGCTATGTATATATAAAAAAGCTTGAGGGAAATACACCAAGATATAACAGTGGTTACCTCTGGTGGAGGAATGACTGCTATTTTCTCTTCCATATTTTCCATATTTTCTACAGTAGGCTTTATCTTTATAATCAGATAGATAAATATACATATATAAACATTTATAGAGAAAGGGAGTGCAAGCTTTAGAGAGAATGACTAAAACATGAGAATGAGAAGAAGCCCCTTTCTTCCAACACACACCCTGAACCTCATACAGAGCCAGGCTTGCCTCAGTACACACAGCTTCTCTCTAGGTCCCTCCTCCCCAGCAACCTGTATCCCCAACGCTGCCCTCAGTGACCCCAAGGCACACAGCTGTGCCTGCCTCACTCAGCCAGGGCACAACGCTCCCAATCTGCCTGCCCTTCTCCCCTCTGGCCCAAACTCTCACTGCCTCGGTCAGGGATTTGAGAAGAAAACAATCCAAGGAAGCAATCTGCAGGGGAAGGCCAGTGTTTGCATGGTTTTTAAAAATGATGTCACTCATCCAAACCTAGATTCTACAAAGGTTCCAAGACGTATGTCCAGTTTTTGCCGGGGATGAGAGTTTCACCTATGCTGAAATAACAGATTTTTTTCCACAGCCTCATTTTCTTTTCTTCTTTTTTTCTCCTCATTACGAAATGTTTGCTTATTATCTGTCAGTTCATATTCCTTGCTTTATGACTGCTATTCTAGTTGGCTCCAGTGACACTATAGAGTTTTCAAATTTTTTTTTTTGGTGAGGAAGATTGCCCCTGAGATAACATCTGTTGCCAACCCTCCTCTACTTTGTATGTGGGACATACAAAGCCCACATACATGTGGTGTATGAGGCCACAGCATGGCTGCATGAGCTGTGTGTAGGTCCGCGCCTGGGATCTGAACCCATGAACCCTGGGCCACTGAAGCAGAGCGTGGAACTTAACCACTATGCCATTGGGCTGGCCCCAAGAGTCTTCAAATATTTTTGAAGGAAATTTTTTTAACAGTAACTCTTTCAAGATACACAAAAATTCCATTTTGTGTATAACAACTAACACTCAGTATCCAGAAATGCTAAAATCCTACTGACACCTCTGATGATTCTGTTCATTTACACACTCTATTGAATGCCTACTATGTATCAACTTTTCTGCTGGAAGCCATGGACAGAGTAGTCAGCCCGACAGTGGACAGATGGTCCCTGTCCCCAGCGAACTTACAGTCTCCTGGGGAGACAGTATTCAACAAATAATTACCTACTTGCAACTTGTGGAAAGCGCTAGGAAGGAAACTTTTGGTGTGCTATGAAAGCACATGAAGAAGTCCACTGAAAATCACAATTTTAACCCTGAAAGAGGCTATTTCTTTCTTAAAACCATGAACACATCAAAATGCCTCTTCCAATCTTCTGACAGAGTCACACAGAGGGAGTTAGGAGTGGAGGGTATACAAGGCAGTGTTTTTTTCTACTTATTCAAATAAGAACTCAGGAATGCAAAACTTGTCTTGGAAAATGATCTCATCCTTCTGGAAATTGATCCTGCTCTCTTCTCTTTTCCTTTCAATATTGGGAGGAGGGGAGATTTACAAAGATTTATGTACAAACAAGCTTTATGCATAATAGGTGAAATTTTGAAAGAACCTAAATGTCCATCACTAGTGGAGTGCTTAGATGAATTATGTTAAGAACATACTACGCTATGGAACGTTATTCTGCCTGCCTATTAAAAATAGTGAGGTAACACTTATGTACTGACACGCAATGCTCTTCAAAACATACTAAGTGGGAAAAAGCAAACCACTATGGTTATGACTCAATTTCTAAAAATATAATAATGTGTACACATGTTAAATGAATGCAGAGAAAGGGGACTTTAAGGCTGTACAAGTGTCCACAGTGGTCACCTCTAGAACATAGTGAAGGAGGTTTATGAATCTTTTACCATGAGAATGTATTTAGGTACTATTTGTACAATAAAAATACAACAAAAACATTAAAAAGAAAAACATGTACGCATCAGTAACCTCTCTGGACAGCAAGTGTCCTTCTGGAAGAGGGCCAGGAGGATCTCTTGGCTCTTTGGTTTTAAGTGTGAGTTAAGGATATGCCGTTATGGGGCCTATACCCTAAGACCCTAAATATTATCCCATTCCTATAAACACCCCTGAAAAGAATCAATCAGCTTTGCAGGCTGAAAAGCAGCCTGAACATATTCCCAAAAATGTGCCTAAATTCAGCCACAGCAGAGCAGATGGCTTAAGCCACCCCACTGCTGACTCAGTTGGAGGAAACAGGGCAAGTGTAAGCTAATAGCATTGGAAGCAGCTGCAGTTATATCTGTCCTTTGGCTCACTGGGGCAGGACCGATGCTGCCCTGTAATGACAGCAGCAGAGCAGAGCTAACCCGGAGGGACCTACTCCCTCTGCCAAGAACCGCAGCTGCCCGCTGGGAGGGCAGCAGGGAGAGGAGGCTCCCTGGGCAGACCAGACACCCTTTCCAGGAATCCACTGGCTGCCCCTGCTGCTCATGTGGTCCAGCCAGCCTGGCTCTGGGCAAGAAGCATCCTGGCAGGAGTCAGAGGCTCTCCTCTCCCAGAGTCTCCTAACATGCCAGGTTAGGGCACCTGGGCATTCTCATCAAAGCAGCCCCTGGGGAGGGACATCTCGGCATCAAGCCCCAAATAGCCCTAAGCCTGGGGAACTGAAGACCCTATCAAAAGACCCCAAGAACATGAATCCCATTCAGAGTTTGGTGTGTTGAAAGGTACACACTTAAGGAATTCATTTCTTCAATAGTTTAGATAAATACTCCTCGAATTTCAGAGCTTAAAGGCTATGCAGTCCATTTATGCCTGTATTCTACACAGAGTTGTCACCCAGCTATTTCCCAAATCTCTCTGTCTCAGAGTCAAACATGCTGCACCTCTAGAGGCATCTGGGGACAGGTGTGTTAGAAATGGGGGTCCTTCCGTGGCACAGAACTCTTGTCTCCCTGCAGTTTCCACACTGGTGACACTCGTGTGGTCTCTGAGCTACACGGAATGACACTCATCTGTCTTCCACAGAAGAGCCCTTCAACATTGCGAACACAGATTCCTCCTCACCAGAAAAATACCACAAAAGGGCATTTAAGGCACTTACAATAAAACCTAAGCTTATAAGTCAAGTGGGACAACTTCGCCCCTCCCATGATGACCTCCATCCATTAATGCTATGATCAGGGGCGGACGTCTGGGAGGGAGCCATGACTGGCCTCCCCAGGACAGCACTTGTGCTACTAAGTGACATGGGTACCACAGCAATTGAGACGTCTCCCTCCCCACACCAGGAACCACTTGCCTCTAACTGGTGAATTCCAGGCACTGGCTGGGACCTGGCAACTGTAACCTTTGGCCAGACCTCAGCAACCTTCTTCTGTGCTGCCCCTGCCCTGGAAGGCACCCCATCTCCCTCAGCTCAGCCATTCTCCAAGGGAGAACCCAGGAGAGTTCTTCAACGTGCTCTAGCATTTCCTTCACTACATTTTTATTGAGTGCTATTGAGCACAATGATTTTGGCAACTTCCTGCCAAGTTGAACAACTCGGTGCTGTAGATCACAAAATCAAACTCATTGTAACCCTTTTCTAACCAACACTTTCCTCAACTTCACTATTCCTATCAACACCACCACCATTTTCCACTCACCCAGGTCTGCAGCCTTTCCATCAGCTCTGATCAGTCTCTGCCCTTTACAGCTTATTAAAAACGAGGCACCCAAGTGCTGCTTACTGCTCCTTGCTCTCTCGGAAATCCCCCTACCCAACGTTTCCCTTCCACTCTTGGCCCCAACCACGCACAAGACCTCAACTGATGACCCATCTTACGGCATCCAGCCTACGTAGGTCCAACTCTCCACCTTCACAGACCCTACATGCTACCATCAGGCTATTTATGAAGTGCTGTTTTCAACCAGTCCACCCTATGCTCAAATAATAACTTCATACTTTTTAAACCATCAAGGCTGTACTCCTCTGTTCTAACTGACCCAGGCTCATATTCACTTTCATACCCCAGGAACCCTGACAACCCTCCTGCCTCAGTTAGTCACTGCCTCTCACCTTCCAGGAACATGTAACATTTCCTACCATCTCAAAATCTTGGCAAAAGGTCTCCCCTCTGCTTATCCAAATCTCACACACACTCCAAGGCTCAGTGCCAGCCCAACCTCTCAAATAAGCTTTCCCAAGGTCCAGCGCCACAGGTCTCTCCCTCTTTTCCCATACAGAACTGTTTCTAGCTGCCCTATACGGCCTTCCTGTTGACTCATAAATAGTCTCTCCTGTGCTGAAAGTCAGAAGAGCTGATGGGGAAGACCACACACTTACTGGCCACGTGATCCTGTCCAAACCACCAGACTGGAAATCTCACAGAACTGTTATTACTACCAATCAGAATATACATGACGGGAACTCCTTCATCACACATTCATAAGGCCATGCAAGTGGAGGATTTTGGTTTCCCTCCAATACCTGCCAAGTGCAGGTATTTTCTATCATTCACAACCCTGCAGAGCTAAAGTTTCAATAAATATCAATTAAAATAAGATAATGAAGAGAAAACACACTTTCCATGGAGCACTTGTCTTCACATCCTCTGTTCAGCCACTCAGGAACTTCTCTGGTACAAAATTTTAGGTGACTACACAAATGTGTGCAGGGGAAGAGAGGAGGCAGTTTTGTGCAAATCTGGTAGCAACGGCGCCGGTCACGAGTGGCACATGAACACTAAGCCACATTCGGGATCAGCGGGGCGCAGGGAACAGAAGAACTGAGGAGTAAGGATGCGAGCAGAGCCCACAGGGGTACAAATAAAGCACGTGGACAAAGAATGCTTCAGACCATAAAACCGGGGCTACCTTCCTTCCCAACGTTCACGCCCATCGCGCTGTCGGGGGGACTTCGGCGATACAGGCCGGCGCGCGGTAAAATCACTTCTCACCAGACCCCGGCACCTCTGTTAACGCGGCCCAGCAGGCGGGGTCCGCCCCGCCCCGCCCCGCCCTCCGGCTCCCGGGCCTTACCAATCGAGATTTCCTGCGCGAAGGCCAGCGAGATGAGCAGCAGGGGCAGCCCCACGGCGATGCACGTGACCATCTTGTCCACGGCCAGCTCCAGCCGAAGCCCCCTGAACTTGAGCTCCGAGGGCTCCTTCAGCAAGAAGTCTGAGAATACGTACTCGGTGGCCAGGTGGGCGATGGCCATGGCTGCGGCGCGCCAGGCGCGGCCAGGCAGGCCCACGAGGGCAGGCCCGGGTACCGCCGGCGTCAGGAGCGCTGCGCTGCGCCTTCACCCCGGCACTGGCCGGACCTGCGACTTTCGCTTTTCCTTTGCCAACTCCCCAGTTGCTTGCACACCCCACCAGTCTTTGTGTCTCGGTGGCCCGGCTCTCAGCGAGCCACAGAGCCAAATCTGCCTCCACGGGCGCCTGGGCGCACGAGCTCTCGCGCTCTCTCCTCCGCCGCCGAAGGGGCGCGGACTCGCCCCCGCAGGTCCCTGGGACGCGCGCGCCACCCGGGCTCGGCGCCTCTCCGGCGCGCCCGCAGGCGCGAGAACCAACCACCGCACAAAGCGCTTCCCTCTCGCCCCAGCCCCGCCGCTCTGCCCCAGCAGCCAAAGCTCCTTTGGGCAGGCCCGTGCGCTCTCAGCCCGCTCTGCTGCGCCCTTCCGGAACGATGAGGCAGACCTATTACCAAGGGGCGTGGAGTTTCCGGAAACCGCGGTGAGGCGGGGCGAGGTGGGCGCGGCAGCATCCCACAACCCTGGGATTCACCCCAGCAAAGGGATCTTCCCAGCGAGCGAGCGGTACCTCTGAAAATTCTCACGCCCCTTCCATCCTCATTCTCCCCACTTCCAGGCACTCGGGATTTTTGAAATCGACCCCTTTCTGAAAGTGGCCCCTTACCCTGTGGACAGGATGGCCCCCTTTTACGCCCCACCCTCAACATTTCTACATGGTGGAATCAGGTTAAAAAGAGCTGCAAACGCTTCAAAGAGCAACACGTGCCATAAAAGCCAGTGTAGACTGAGCCTGTGTGGAAGAGGGAGCGCTGGCCCCTTCCGAGAGCTCTGCGTGACAGGGAGGCTCTGCGGGGTCTGGGTGGTGAGCCCTGGCGTATGACTAGGTCTCAGACCTTAATTATCGCCGCTCGGTCCGCGCTACTGCTCCTGCTTTCCCAGTCGGAGCCTTGGTCGGGGAGCCAGCAGAGAGGTGTCCGCGGGTGAGTGGGTGTTGGGGGAGAGCTTCTTCTGAACCACTAGCAGGAAGTGGATGCTGAGAAATAGACAGGAGATGCTCTAATCAGGAACATTTGGAGCAGACAGGACCTTTAAACGTGAGGATTCCTTGGGACTGGACTGGGCTGCCTTCTCTTCTCTTTGTATGTGGACAGGTCCATACATGCAAGCCTCTTCTATATGTCCTCAACTCCCACAGGTACCTCTCTACCCTGGCCTCTCCTCTGAGCACTCATCCAAGGGCTACAGAACTCTTCACTTGGATAGCTCACAGGACTTCAGACTCATAATGGCCAGGCCTGCAATCCTCATCTTCCTCTCAGCCTGTACTCCTCTTCCCCATCTTGCTAATGCACTACCATCCACCCATAGGCCTGTTGAGGAGGGGGAACCTCTCCCTCTTGAGAGGAGCCTCCCTTATGGCTGGACTGATAATAAAATTGACACAAGACTGACTGACAGGAGGAAAAACAATACGTCCATTTGGGAGATCATAAAAATGATGCTCAGAGAGTGAAGGAGGCAAGCAGGTTATATATGTCTTTTTATGCAAAGAGGAGTTGACAGGGCAAAGAAACTTAGGTTCGGGGTATGTAATTAGTCATAATTAGTGAGGAATTGAGGTCATAAATTAGTAAATCTAACAAGGTTTGTTTATATAAGCTTCTTGGCCCTGAATTCCCTAGCTCTGGTGATAAGGATGTCTCTACCCCCTCCTATGGGGAGGGGGGATTTCATATGGGAGATTTATTTCCTGCTTTCAGGAGGAACAGAGAGAGGAGGATCAAAATTTTACCTGAAGTCAAAACGAGTAACCTTAATTCAAAATAATCAGTATGCCATTGTGGGATGTTTTGGGGCTGCCTGCCCTGGGCCCCAACGTGCCCAAACCAGAAACATGGAATGTCCTATTTAACGCTCCATCTCTCCCAGCTGCCATAATCAATTTCTAAATTCTTTTGCTTCTCTTTCCTAAATATAGAAAATCTGACAGTGTTTCTCCACCTGGACTGCCAACACTGATTCATCCTCTGTGCTAACCACATACAGGGATGGACCCCACAGGCCCACAAGCCATTCTCCCCCATAGCTGCCAGAGGGAGCTTTTTTTGGGGGGGAAGATCTGCCCTGAGCTAACATCTGCCAATCCTCCTCTTTTTTTTTGCTGAGGAAGACTTGCCCTGGGCTAACATCCATGCCCATCTTCCTCCACTTTATATGGGACGCTGCCACAGCATAGCTTGACAAGCGGTGCGTTGGTGCGCACCCGGGATCCGAATTGGAGAACCCGGGGCCTCTGCAGCGGAGCGCGCGCACTTAACCACTTGCGCCGCCTGGCCAGCCCCTCAGAGGGAGATTTTGAAAGCTCCAATCTGATCATGTCAGTCCTCTACTTCAAGTGTACATTGGTTTTAGGATAAAATTCAGATTTCTTAGCATGGCCACTGCCTGCCTCACCAGCTTCCTCTTCAGTTCTTCAAGTTAGCCAGGCCCCTTGCCTCCCCGAGGCCTTCTCTTACCCAAAGCACTCCCACCATAGCCTCTTATTCACCCTCCTGATCTCAGCTGGATGTCACTTCCTCAGGAAAGTCTTCTCTGATAGTACTAAACCAGAGTAGGTCGTTTTATTAAATATTCTTGTGATACTGGCACTACCAGTTACTAGCTGTGGGCCTTGGGAAAGTTACTTGACCCTCCTGTGCCTCAGTTTTCTCCTCTGTAAAGTGGTTATATCTCTTAGGATTGTGATAAGGATCAAATGAGTTAATATGTAAAGTGCCTGGCACTGATAAAGTGCCTGGCAACTGATAAGTACTGTGTAAATGTTATCTGGTATTGTTGTCCTCTATTTTTCCTTCTTAATGATAATCACAAATATAATTCAACCAGTATTTGTTTAACTGTTCATTTATTTAATGTTTGTCTCTCCCTTTATATGGTAAGCTTCATGAGGGCAGGTCCATATCCATGTATACCATTCCTATCTCCAACACTTAACACAAATGCCTGACACATAGTAGGTAGTTTAATTAATATTTATTAAATGTCTGAAGGAATCTGAAAATGTTTCACTGTGAAAATTGTTTAAAAACAACTAGCCCAACTTGCACTCATTTATCCATACATTCAAGGCATCTGTTACAGGCCAGTGGTGGACCAGTTCTGGGTTCAATGGATGGGGAAGCAAAGATGAAGTGGATACATTCCACTTGCAAAGACCTCATGGCTTAGAAAGAGAAATAAAGTATGTGCACAATTAACTATAATACAAGTTAGAAGGGGTAAGTAATATTGTGAAAGGTGGGTGTGCCAAGGGAGGTGCATAGAAAGAGTGGGGCCTGGGAGGATGAGTCGGTTTGTGGCAGGCTGAGCTGGGACAGGACTTTCTAGGAATGAATGAAAGCATGGTGCTGTGCCCCTTCTCTCCATGTCAAAATCTACAACAGGCTCAAAGGTCCCCTCTTCTGGAAGCCTTCCAGGATCGCCCCCATTGTGATGAAATCACTCTGTCCCTTAGCATTTCCTTCTTCTGGTCTAGCGTTTAGCTCATTTGCCTGGTGTGATGGTTGACTGCATGTCTGCTTTCTCATTAGATGTCAAGTTCCTCTGAGGATCTGGATGGAATTTCAGCAATTTCATAAATTGCCCTCAACCCTGGCAGAGTTTTCACCTTTAGCAGGAAGTCAGTCCACGTTTGTTGAATTTACAATACAGGCAAGAAAGAGAACTTGTCAGGAAATGGAAAGTAGGGACATCTGACACTGGTATGAGGAAGATGTAGGCGAGGGAGTCAAAGGTGAAAAGGTTGGGGCCAAAGAAGGTAATCTGGACTTTTTTTTCCAGAAGGCATTAGGGAGTTTTGGGGAAGAGTAATGGATTGTGCTTTAAAAAGATTAATCTTCCAGTCACATGTAGAGTGGATTGGAATGCAGAGGGAGGTGGAGAGGCCAGGTAAGAGGCTGTCAAAATTTTACACATGAGAGGTAATAAGAGACCAAACTGGTCTGCTGTCTTTGAAGATAAAGATGAATGGAACAGAAGAGAGCGGTAGTTAAGGGAGCCATTCTTCCCGCTGCAAAAATCAGATCAAATAATCTGACATGCATCAAGTTCTTTGGGCAGAAATAAGAAACCGAAAGCCTGGGTTCAACTCCTGGATTTGCCACTTACTTGCTGTGTGACCAAGGGTATGTGTCACTGGAAATGTCTAAGACTCAATTTCCTCATTTTCCTATAGGGATAATACTGCCTACCTCATTGGGTGTTCTGAGGATTACATGTGACATATATGTAACAGTGCCTGCCACATCATGGGCACTTAGCATTTGATAGCTGTCATTACCAACCTCAGGAGTTTAAGGTGTCATGTGAGAGTGTATGTAACATTGCTTTTATAAAAGATAGACTTTAGTTTTTAGAACAGTTTTAGATTTATAGAAAAATTGAGCAGATAGTACAGAGAGTTCCTGTATACCCCCAGTCCTGCACCCAGTTTCAAAGCCCCTGGAAATGCCATCATGGTTCTTGATTTTGACAACAGCAGATTGGGATGTGGGGGTGGGGGACACTGGATTGGAAGCCATTGGAATGCATGGGGTGAGGTGGTACAGGCAGCAAGTGTGGACAGAGCTTTAAGTTCTGCTCTCCCAGGGAACAGAGAAGCTGGTTTCGAGGGGGTTATGGAGTTAAGGACAACGGCTCCTTATTTTCTATTTTTAATGGTGGGTATTGCTGATGACTTCATGCAGGAGGGAAAACTGATAACCGAGGGAATGAAGTCCTTGAGAAAACAAGAAGGGATGAGGTCCAGAGCCAAGTGAGGGCCTGGCCCCGCTAGGAGCAGAGACCTTTCTTCCATTGTAACCAGAGGAAAAGATGGGTGTAAATGTGATTGATTTCCTCTAAGGAGTGAGGCTAAGAATGAGAAAGTGTGGTACACTGGAGGAAACAATGTTTGAGGAGAGTCATTACTTACAGAGATATACCGTTATTTTGTTTCATTTCCTCTAGCAAATATAACTAGAATAGTTGCTAAATATCTAAAAGATAATTCTCCTTTAACCAACTCCCTGCCCCAGGCCTAGTGATAGGTAATTTCTAGTGAAAAAAAAAAAAAACATGCAAATAGCCATCTTAAAATATGTGAAACTTTATTAAAAAGAGAAATGGTGTAATCAAACTACTTTGTGGTTTCATTTTCATTTAAAAAATAAACTAAGAGAAAAGGAATAAACTTACAACTAAATAATTTATTGTCTGAGTTATAAATAAGGCATTTATCATAATTATGAGTATGAAATTATACAGCCTACATATGTATGAAAACTGTAGAACACATACTACAAAATTACATTATCAGTGGTTAGCAGGCTGGAATTATCCTTCGCGTACCTTGTTTGATATGACATTCAAGCAAACTATGAACATAACTATTAGCATTCACATCCTGTTTTATGTAAGACTATAGCTTCTATCAAATTACCCGTTTCCCCTCACCGAGATGAAAATGAGAAGGTATGAAAGGTCCCTCCACCAGAGTATTTATTAGGTCCTACTCATTCACCTGGACATCCAAATGATCCACTGCTAAAGCGGATGCACTAATATCACTCATCTGGCATTGGCATTGCAGGGCATCTTGCTCTGAGCTAGGGCAATTTCTCAGTCTAGTAATAAACAATATTGCTTTTATCAATCTGACACCTAATGTTTAGGCACACGTAGAGAGAGTATGAATTGCCTCGTAATGGGGTTAGTTGTTCAATATTTTATTTTTGTATTTGAGCCTTGAAAACTGTAATCCATATCTTCAAAGCTGATTTAATGGTTTAAAAAGATTCCCGCTGGGACTCTCTTTTTCTAGCCTTTTCTTTTTTTTCCTCTTCCTATAAAGGGCTATGTCTTTAAGAGGCACGGAATTGAGGATTTTGTGAGATCCCTTCTCCCAACCAGTCAGCTGCATTGATGAATTCTTCCTGGTGTTTCTCACATGATGAGACTGTTCTTATTTCATAGCAGATGGAGACTTGGAAAGATCCCCCTGACAATGAAAAATCAGACTCAAGATTCAAGCCTAGACTTGCGTCCTGCAAAGTGTCCCTGCAGCTTAGAAGCTCCTGCTAAACTCTCAGGGAGCCTCTGACTCACCGTGGGAGAACCTAGCCTGCTATTTCATAGATTCCAGCCCTCCACATTCTGGAATACAAATACGAATTCTCTAGATGATTTTAGAAAATACAAACATTGCCATGGAAACATTGTAAAAACATAGAACGTGAAGTGATCTGTAAACATTCAAGTATCGCTACAGATTTGCATAAAAACAGCAGCAATTTTAAAAATTAAAAAATGCTTACACTTTGCCTTTTCTTGCAAACAGTGCACAGACTATTTATGTTAAAGGAGAAAAGGGCAGGAAAGCTGGCTAAAGCCTCCAGAAAATTCATTTGGTCAAATTCTATCAGCAGATACTGATTTAGACATTTCCATGAACTCCTCAGAAAGCTATTTTCCCTGGAACAACTAAGGGAAGCATCTTACATAACAGTGCTGAAAAATCAGTGCCATTAGATGTCTGAGGCAGTATAAGCTCTTTCCTGAAGTTGTCCATCTAGAAACCGTCTAGAGATGGTTAGTTAAGGAATCACTGTCTAATCTAAGAATTATGAAAGATGGAAAATAAAGACATCCTTCAGAGGGTCTCCCCACTTCAGCGAATTCATTCAGAGAACAGACTGAGCCTGTTTTCTCAGTCATGCCCATTCTCCTCTTTCTGTATCTTATACCTGAGGATTATTCACAGCCCATTTAAAAATAAATAAATAAAAGCAAATTGCTTTGATTGTGTTCTAGAGGATCGGAGCCTGATCCAGGACATAGTATCAGCCTTCCTCCGTGACTGATGCCTTGACCAGTTTCCCTGCTGAGGAAGACCAGCCCATTCACAGAGCATCCGTGGGGAGAGCGCAGGACTGCACTTCCCGGTATGCCACCTGCTTCCTCGCAGAGCGCAGTCTGAGGGAGAGAATCAGCGTGGCGATCAGGAGGAGGAGTCCAATGATGAAAAGGATGACCAAGGCAGCTTTGGCTCCTCTAGGACCCAGATTCTTGCCAAAGAAATAAAGCTGCTCCTTGCCAGGTTCTTCTGTGAAAAGGAAAAGTGAGGTGTCAGGCCTCTGCCTTTCCCTGGGGAGTGAACACTGACCACTCACATGCAGGATTCGGGAAGGGCATCATTACCGTTGGAGGGCACCGTGGCCGGCTGTGACCCTCCTCCAGAAGGAGACTTCGTGGAGTAAGGAATCCTGTTGTCTGGACAAAGAAGACGTTGATTGTTTTATAAACAACAGAAGTTGAAGGGGATTCTTTTCATGACATGAGTTGTTTCAAGAGTTATGTCATCTCACCAATGAGGACTTCATCCCATCCATATCTGCAAGTCTGTCTTGGATTCCCACTATGCTGCTCTTCATACCAGTACACATGCTGTTCCTACGCCATCCACCTTTCAAGCTTCGGCTCACCCATTAAGATCCATCTGAAGCATTATGGCTTCTGTGGAATCTTGGCTCATATCCCCAAACTACTAACCATTGCCTCCTACTGCTGCCACTGAACCCTGTACACTGCATTCTATTTTGACACGTATCATATTCTATCATAGTTACTATCTACATGTCTGTCTCTCTTACTTGACTCTGAGCTCCTGATGGGGGCTCTCTTGCCTCCTGTTTTCAAGGTCTACAGGAAGGCTGAGCTAGCACCTAGCATCACTGACAGACCATAGTACCTATGTTCTGAAGGACCGTATAAGTTGTCTCCATGCCAGCATGGATGTGGTCAGAGACATGACAGTGTAACAGCCATGTCCCTGGGTGATCTGCAAACAGTTCAATGGTTTGGAATGTCCCAGGAAAGAGATCATACACATCTTCTCGGTAAGATTTATCTATCTGCAGAAGAAAGGAAATAATAAAGATAAGAGCAGAAATCAATCAAATCAGAATAGAAACATAGTAGAGATAAATCATAGAAACCAAAAGCTGGTTCTTTGAACAGATCAATAAAATTGATAATCCTTATGGTAGCCAGCCGCCACAATGGCCCCTGATGACCCCCACCTCCTTGTATATGTTACCTTTGTAGTCCCCTCCTACATTCTATGAGGGTTGGTCTGTGAGACCAATAGCATATGGCAAAAGTGATGGTATTCTACTTCCAAGAATCTTAGACTCTCTCTCTTGCTCTCTCCTCTTAGATAACTGATGCTGGGGGAAGCCAGCTCCCATGCCATACCCACGTGTTGAGGAACTGAAGCCTCTAGTGAACAGCCCTGTGAGTGAGTTTGGAAGCAGATCTTCCAGCCCCAGTCAAACCTGATGACTGCAGCTCCAGCTGACATACTTATTGCAGGCCAATGAACGATGCTGAATCAGAACCAACTAGCTAAACTACTCCCAGACTCCTGACTCAGAAAAATTGTGAGATAATAAGTGTTTGTTGCTTTAGGCCACTAAGTTTTGGAGTAATCTGTTATGCAGCAATAGATAACTAATACAAACCTCTAGACAAACTGCCCCCAAAAAGAAAAAAAGACACAAATTGTAAATATCAAGAACGAAAGAGGGGACATCATTAAGACCTTATAGACACTAAAAAGGGTAATAAAGGAATATTATGAATGACTATTTGTCAATGAATTCTACAACTTCATTGGACAAATTAATTGAGATGAAAACTGCTGAAGGTCACTATTCAGGTTATCTATTAAAGGAACTGAAATTATATCTATTGAGGGAACTGAAATTGTGTTAAGACCTTCTACCAAATTAAACTCCAGGTCCAAATGGCTTCACTGGCAAATTCTACCAAATATTTAAAGAAGAAATAATACCAATTCTAAACAAACTCTTCCAGAAAATAGAAGAGAAAGGAACACCAACTAATTGTATGAGGCCAGCATTACCCTGATACCAAAACCAGACAAATACTTTACAAGAAAAGAAAGCCACAACCAGTATTCTTCATGAACATAGATGCAAAAACCCTTAACAAAACACTAGCAAATTGAATCCAACAATATATGAAAAGAATAATGCATCATGACAACTGTTGGTTGTTATGATGGTTCAACATTTTGGTCAAAGCTGGTTGTCAAAGCTGGTTCAACATTTGAAAATCAATCGTTGTATTTGACCAGTGTACTAAAGAAAATTATCAATAGACTAAAGAAGAAAAATATGATCATCTCAATACATGTAGAAAAAGCATTTGATAGTATTTAACATCTGTTCGTGGTAAAAAACCCTCAGCAAACTAAGAACAAAAGGAACTGCCTCAACTTGGTAATAGGTTCTACAAAAAACCTACAGCTAACTTTATATTCAATGGTGAATGACAATGCTTTCCCTCTCAGATTAATAATAAGGCAAGGATGTCCACTTTTACCACTTATATTCAACATTATACTAGAGATCCTAGCCAGTGCAATAAGGCAAGAAAGAAAAGGTATACCCTTTGAATATAAAAAAATAAAACCATCTCTATTCACAGACGACATGATTGTTTATGTAGGAAACCATCCCCACAAAATCTACAAAAAAGCTACTAGAACTAGTTTAGCAAAGTTGTAGGATACAAGGTCAATTATACAAAAATCAATTATATTTCTATATATAGGCAATGAACAATTAGAAATTGAAATAAAAACAATATCATTTACACTATCATCAAAACCCATAATATACTTAGGTAATGATCTAACAAAATATATGCAAGATTTGTATGCTAAAAACTATGAAACACTATGAAAGAAATAAAAATCTAAAAAATAGACAGATATGCCATGATCATGGATTGGAATGCTCAGTATTGTTAAGATACCAATTCTACCCTAATCCAATGTACAGATTCAATGCAATTCCAATCACAATCCCAGCAGGAGATTTTTTAAATCGAAATCAATGAGCTCTTTCTAAAATGTATATGGGAAGGCAAAAATCTAGAATAGCTAAAACAATCACCACCTGATTTCAAGACTTACTATCACGCTAAAGTAATCAAGACAGTGTGGTATTCGAGAAAAGACAAACATATAGATCAATATAACAGAACAGAGAGCCAAGAAGTAGACCCACATGATAAACATATGTATATTATCAATATGATTTAGACACAGTGAGAGAAAGGATAGTCTTTTCAAAGAATGGTGACAATTGGACATCTATATGCAAAAAGTAACCCTTGAACCATATAGGAAAATTAATTTAAAATGGATCAGAGGTCTAAATATAAAACCTAAAATTATAAAACTTCTAGAAGAAAATCTTTGTGACATTGAGTTAGGTAAAAAATTCTTAGCTGTGACACCAAAAGCATGATCCATAAAAAAAAAAAAGATAAGTTGGACTTCATCAAAATTAAGAATTTCTGCTTTTTGAAAGATAATGTTAAGGGACTGAAAAGATAAACCAGACCCTGGGAGCAAATATTTGCATACCACATAGCTGGTAAAGGATTTATATCCAGAATATATAAAGTCCTCAAACTCAACAATAAGGAAATAAACAGCCCAATTAAAAAATGGGCATAAAATTTGGACACTTCACCAAACATTTACAGATGGTAAATAAACACATGAAAAGATGCTCAATATCATTAGCCGTTAGGAAAATGCAAATGAAAAATGAGATACCACTACACACTCAATAGGATGGCAAAGAAAAAATAAAATAAAAATGGAAGATACCAAGTGCCAATGTGCCTGTGGAACAAGTGGCACTCTCATACATTTCTGGTGGGAATGCAAAATGGTCTGTGGAAAATAGTTTGGCATTTCTTATAAAGTTAAACATACCCTTACTACATGGCCTAGCAATCCAACTCTTAGGTATTTTCTCAAGGGAAATGAAAACTGATGTTCACACAAAAACATGTACACAAAGGTTTATAATGACCTCATTGTAACAACCAAAAACTAGAAACAACCGAAATGTCCCTCAACCAGGGAATGAATAAACAAACTGCAATGCATATATCCATACAATGGGATACTACTCAACAATCGAATGGAACAAACTCCTGATACACACAAGATGGATGCAATTGAAATGCCTGTACTAGATGACACAAACCAGATTCAAAATGCTACAGACTGTATGATTCCATTTATATGACATTTCAAAAAAGACAAAACTATAAAGACAGAAAACAAATCAGCGATTGTCATGGGTTAAGCATGGGGAAGTAGCTGACTCTAGAAGGTGCAACGGGGACATTTGAGGGGATGATGGAGGTGTTCTATATTTTGATTAGTGTTGGTTACACCACTGTATGCGCTTATCAAAAAGAACTGTATGCTAAATAGGGTGAATTTTACTCAATATAAATTATACCTTATTTTTTGTTTATATATATATGAAATAATTTTATATGTATATAAAATAATTTTTATAATTTTATATAAAATAATTTTTATAATTTTATAAATTTTAATATAATTTTTTTAAACATAGGTTGAAAAAGCCAAGTTCTGAAAAGCAGCATAGCCATTTAATGCTATGTAATCTGTAGTCATATAATCATTGCAGGCTAATACTTGGTGTCTTAAACTATGTTGAATAAATATACAGACAGGAAAATATATTAGATGTTTTATTAAAGTTGCTGTTTATTCCTGTATAACTAGACAAAGACCAATGCAGGTTTTCCCCACAGAGAAGAGGTGATTATTCTCTTCTACTCTACTTCCTTGCAGACTGCACTGAGCACTTGAGATGACAGACTATTTGGACTTTATGCCTGGAGATTCTGAATCAGCAGGTCTGGGGTGGGGCCTGGCAATCTGTTTCTTGAACAGCTCCCCAGGTGCCTGTCTATGCAGCCAGCACTACCCATAGGTACAGCTTGATGCTAGAAAGGCAGGAGGCCACACATGGTCCAGCCTAGCTCACTAGAGCAAAAGTCAAGATAAAGTTTTGGGCCCAAGCTGAAGCTTGAATATCTCCTTTACCGGATAGGGCTATTCTGTTGGCTAATCACGTAGCAAGGAAAGGGAAAACGAAAGGGAAAGAGAAAAAAAAGGAAGGGTGAAGAAAAAAGACAAAATCCTATGGGTGTTTGCATATACAATATTAACAGCATGATCCAGAGTGGTCGGAATTATCCCCACGTAACTGATGAGAAAACTCTCATCTGAAGCTCGGAGAGTTTTTTACAAGCACAATAAATATATGTACATATTAAGAAATATCTAACAGGAGAAGGGCATAATCCCATGATTCTGTTCCATTCTGTGGGATGAACCACCACCCCTCACAAGGCTTATTGCCAAATAACTCTCTTATTTCACAGCGGAAATGCATTGAATCTATTAGTTCAAAAGAGTCTTCCCCAAAGCATTTTCCTTATACTTACTTTGAAAAGAAAGCTCTCAGCATGATAATGGATGGTATGTATGTCCACTTCACTTCCTATTCCTAACAAATACCAGTTTGTCATTGTACCTTCATTCATGATGAGGCCATGAAGATTCCCAAAAATCTTTCCATTAATAGCTAAGAAGGTGAAAAGAAAATAGCTTTTGATTAGTGAGAAGACACTCATTACTTAATCTCGTTTTAGAAATGGTCCAAGAAGATCTTTAGGTCACCAATATTTTCATCGGCCGGATAAACATGTAAAAATCTCACTCACACTTACTAATGTCCCTACCATTCTAGACCCCAAATTCAGATTACTAAGAAATCCTTGTTTACTCGGCACATTTTCTTTATGAAGTGGATTACAGGCTCATTGGTAAAGTAGCCAGATTTATACCATTCTACAGATGAGTGGACTAAAGCACAAAGAATCAAGTTTATATAAATAAAAACAGAACGAATTAGAAGCTATTTCCTTAATATTTCATTTTCTGAGAACTAGTTTGGGGCAAGTTCCTAAGCCTGGCTGAATCTCCAGAAGAAGGAAAGCTTCACGTGGGCTGAGCCCATGACTTCACAATGACCAAAGCAAGCTCAAGATGGGTTGACTTGATGGGGACTTTCACTCCTCTGCTTTCTACTAACTTTATATTCTGTGCATCGTGACACAACCAAATGAGTTACATTCCTTAAAAATGGAGAGCATACTAAGAAACTTTTGGGAGAAGGAAACAAGATTGATAAGGGTAAGAGTAGCTGAATCACAGATTAGGATACTATATTCTAATCAATGTTAGCAATTAACTAGCTTTGTGACCTTGGGCAAGGCCTGTCTATCTTTTTGTATACTTTTGGTCAAAAGTAGATCTTGGTGAGAGAGTGTGGATGTGTCAGTTAGAACACACTACTCTCACTTGAAAAAAAAAACTACCTTAAATTGCACAGAATTAAATAACAGACACATTAAAATAGAAATTTGGTGATGGTGTTTCATGTCCCAGAGACAGTTAAACCAGGCCCTTAAATTTGATCAAACAGAAGTTGTGGTGTATTCTTATAGAAATATACCAATAAGTGATGATTCATTTTTTAAGAATTATTTCACAGTCTTATAGTTTAGGGATCTCAGCATTCAGAGATAGAGGTTTCTAATCAGTTGATCCAAAGCCTCAATAACGTTGCTGGCAGCCAACCAATGGCTTGGCTGGTTCCCTCTGAGGGAAAGCTTCAAAGGATTTCCTCAGTCCAGGTGCCTCTGGAATGGGAAAAGGCTCAGAGAAGGAGGCTGGGGACCTCCTATAGTTAGAGGAGTGTCTATGAGCTTATCTTAACAAGAGTCTTCTTTCTAAAGCTCTGATATACCATGCATTTTGTTGCTCTCCTCAAAATCGTCAGTGCGCTTAAAATCTCGTGGATCTTTATTGAGATACTTCTTAATATTGTCATCCAGATACCAGGATTCATTCTCATTAAATATCAAAAACAAAAGAACAAATTCATAGTCAACGTCGCTTCTTCTTCCCTTTTCATTCAACACTCCTTCTCTGCACGTAATCAGAGGCCCCATCAAACCACTATATGTATCCTGGAAAAAAAAAAACTGACTTAGAAGAGCCTTTAAATAATTAAATAATACAGATTAGGTGCTTGTAAGAAAGTCATTATAAAACGACTATTGACCACAACATAAGTAGTAAGAAGCCCTAAAGAATCAGGGTGATTTTTATGGGAATTTTGGAGTATACCTAAAAATTTGCTACAGAGTGAGCTCCTTAAGGCTGAGACTGTGTCACTCATTCATCACTGAGTCTCCAGAGTATAGCCCAGTATCTACTGCATAGAAGGTGCTCAATAAATATTTGATGAATAAATGAATGCTTATTTCTATTTTTCTGTTTAAGTGAGACTACATTTATAACTATACAGATGCTTATATTCTACTTTCTATGGGTAAAAGTGAACAGGGTGATTAATAAATGATATGGGACCATGGATGACCTCCATGTCAAGTTGTTCAGCCCTGAACTTTCTTTGAGGGAACACTCCCACATTTCCAACTGCTTACTTAGATATTCCCCCTGGATGTGCTTCCTGCAATAATTCAATCTACTAAGCATTTCTAAAATGGATTTTGTTATTTCCCTCAAACCATTTCCTTCTCCTGAATTTTCTATTTCTGTTAATAGGAATCTAATTTTCACTGTCATTTAGGTCAGAAAACTTTATTTCAGTGTTTAATTCCTTCTTCTTCCTCACTTTGTCCCATCTCATTCGCTGTCAAATGGTACATTTTTTTTTTCCCTTCACAATGCCTCTCCATTCTGTGACTTCCTTTCCATTCCATCTGCCACACTTCTAGTGTAAGATCTTAACAGCTCACCCTGGACTAGAAATTGGCTCCTTTCTCATCTCTGGCTCACTTTAACTCCAGCCCATCCTGTTGACCACCATCAGATTAATCTCCTCACTGCCATATCTAGAAGTCTTCAGTGATCTTCCAGTGAGAGTCCTACTGAATAAAATACAAATCTTCTACAGGTCCTTAAGCCGCTCAAGGACTCCCCCAATGGACTTTTCTAGCTTAAGCTCCCCCACTGCTTTCCTTTTGTACCCTAGAGGATACAACCCAATGGGATTCTCAACATTTCCCAAACACACTTTCTACTTTCCTGTTTTCAGCTTTGCTCATCATGTCCTCTCTTTCAAGATTCTCTTTCAAATGCCTCCTATATAGCCTTGCACTCTTATAGAACTCACCAAATTCAAAATTATATTATACTTATTGGTGTGCACATGTATTATTTCCCCCAAAGATTATAAGTTCCTTCAAGACAAGAATATTTGCGTCCCTCATAGTACTTGGTGGGGTCATATGTACATCACAAGTGCTCGATAAATATTTGTTGAGATGCACAAAGGAATAATCAAATAAATGTAGGTTTCCCATAATTCCAATATGTAAGTTAACTTTTTCAAGTGTCTTGTATGTCTCTCCTGAACTCTTGCACTGTCCAATACAACTCAAGGACATTAATGCAGCCATCTAATATTTAAGAGGAAGGTTAAGATAATCCTTCACTTTTTTTAAAATAATGGGCAATGCTTACATTTTGTGTCAGATATGATTTTAGTTTGGACTTTGATTTATGACAAAATTAAAGATTAGATGTTTTACATACACATATCTGACCAAATTCAACATTGAATCTTTGCCTTTAATTTCCAAGTAAAGTTAACCTCTTTATCATTCAAATAGTTAGTAATTTCAGTTACTGTGTTTGAAGTATACTTTCTTTCCTGAGTCCTGGTAGCTGTGGTATTGCCTTTAAAAATGATAGATTTCTGGGGCCGGCCTGGTGGCATAGTGGTTAAGTGGTTAAGCTGAACCCTGGGCTTCAGCGGCCCAGGGTTCAGATCCTGGGTGCAGACCTATGAACCTCTCATCAAGCCATGCTGTGGTGGCATCCCACATACAAAATAGAGGAAGATTCGCACAGATGTTAGCTCAGGGCCAATCTTCCTCACCAAATAAATAAATAAATACAGTGATAGATTTCATGCATCAAAAAACCCTGGTATAAATTATATTAAAATATATTTTTATTTTATAGTTGTGTATTTACATATCCTCTTTTGCTCCAAACTACCTTGCAGGCTCTCAATTTGGTAATTGAAACATTGGGATTTTGGTTTTCCCCCCATACTTTAGATCAAGGGACAGCAAACGTTTTTTTTTTGTAAAATGCCAGATAGTAAATATTTTTTACTTTGCCCACCATATTGTTTCTGTCACAACTACTCAACTCCACCATAAACAAATGGGCATGCCATAGTCTGAGACCCCTGCTCTAAACGATTACACCCCTTCGCATATACCCACCAGAGTTGTGGGAACTTGAAAGCCATATTACTTTAAGCCTTTTGGTTGTTCTGGTCACCTTACCTTCACAAAGTTTACTGTTGAATAGTAAACCCACGGAATACAATTTGGGTCGGATGGCCCTGGACCGGACCTTTTAGGGACATTCCATCTGTAAGTTTTTATTTCTCCTGAAACAAATGAGAAGAAATAGAAAGAATTTACCAGTGTTACCTCTGTTCCAGATGATTTACCTGAAGAAATACAAACAGATCTTTATATATTTTGGTTAATGTTTATTGCTGGGGAGAATTACCCATTCATTAGAAATGTTCTCATTAAACTCACATTTTGATTTTCTGCAGTTTCAAAATGGCAGATTCTCCATGTCAGACGACAGCCTTCCCTCCAGTTTGCCCTTTCTATTATCATCTGATGTCTTTTCAGGAAATAAAGACGTTTTATACCTCACTGTTTTTCCTCCTCAGATTTCATGTCTCCCACCCAAGAGCTGTGCTTGTGCATACTCTACTTACCATGGGTCTCAGCCTTGGCTTCTTATGAACCATCAGAGGCTTTTGTCAACTCTCACCGCTCAGGTCTTATCCCAAACCAATGAAATTAGAGAATCTGAGGTCTGGGACTAGGGCATCAGTATTTTTTTTAAAGCTTCTCAGGTGAGATCTAGTTAGAACCAGAGATGATCAGAAAGACCTAGAACTTCCTATTTATCCAACTTTGACAAGTTACTTAACCTCACTGACTTTTAGTTTCCTTACTTATGAAGTGGGTTAGTCATCCCAGTTTTCAGACTTTTGTGAAGATTAAACGAAATAAAATACCTAGGCTAGTGCCTCACGTGGAAGGCAATCAATAAATGTTAATCTGTATGTATAATTATAACAAATGTATGCACTCCCTGTGTGCAGGCACCATATCTAAGCATCCCTTGTGGCTGACCCAGACCCTTGCAGAGGAGTCATAAATAAACTCACATAAATTAGTAAGACAGTCACATCATAAAAGTCTCATAAGCCACATTTAAATCATTATCTCCTTTTGAACTATCTGTGTCCCTTTCCCACCTCACCAGCACAAACAACCTATGCTGAATGTGAATGACAAAGCAAAACAAAAGTAATGCTTCCATATAATTTTGCTCCATATTTGCTCATACTCCAGTGGGTTAGTGATACAACTTGAGGTCTAGTTTCCATAATGTTTCGTTATAGCCTCTATGCCTTGTTAATTGCAAGATAGACAGTTGATATTTAGCTTCCTAAGTGCAAGTGGCTACAGGGGTGGTGTTATTAAAGTGGCAACAAGCCACTGTTCACCTTAATGGGGAGCACAGCTCTAAACAAAAAGAAGATGCTCAGTAAATGTCTGTTGAGTGATTTAATAAAAAAAATAAAGGAGAAATTTGATATGGGATGCTTGCTTTTCTTATGACTCTAGTTCACTGTCGTCTCATACATGCCCAGATTAATCTTTCATTTCCAACTTGCCTGGACATCCTGCACAAAGTTAGTTTCTTGCTCCTACCCCCAATCTCTGGGCTCTCCCAAACCTTTCAGCCTTGTCATAGGCGCTTGTGGGGATTCTCTCCCTTTGAGTTCCAGTAAAAAAAATTCTCCTTTGCCATTTTCTAATCATTGTTCTCCCTACTCCCATGGCACTCATGTCAAGGACTCTTTGAAGGCCAGTCAGCATAGAGGAGCTGTGTCCCTTGCCAGTCCTTAGTATCAGCACAACAGCCTGTGAGCAGTCGCCCCGGCTTGCCCACAGCCCTACCAAAGCCCCCACCAAGGCCTGATTGGCACCTTTCTTCCTCCTTCCAGAGTCACTTTCAACCATTAAAAATAAATAACTTTATTTAATGCCCTTTCTGACCCATTTTGAACTCTTTCCCTCTTCTTCAAAGCAACACAGATCCATTATAGAAAATCTAAAAAGTACAAAAATGTGAAGTAGTAGAAAAGAGTATCACCTAACTACTGCTCAAATTACCACCACGAAGATAGAACCATTATTAACATTTTGGCTTATTTCCCTTCTGGTCTTTCTTCTGTATTTTGCTTAACACGATACCACAAGTCTTTCTCATGACATTAAGACCTTCTTAAATATCATTTAATGGCTGCATAACAGTCCATTGTAAGGATATTCTAAAATTTACTTGGCTATTTCCCTATAGATAGACATTTAGGAGTTCCTGAGAGGTTTCTTGAAGCAGCAAAACACAGGCTTCTGGGCTGGCCCCGTGGCTTAGCGGTTAAGTGCGTGTGCTCCGCTACTGGCGGCCCGGGTTCGGATCCTGGGCGCGCACCAAAGCACCGCTTCTCCAATCATGCTGGGGCTGCGTTCCACATGCAGCAACTGGAGGGATGTGCAACTATAACATACAACTATCTACTGGGGCTTTGGGGGGAAAAAAAACGGAGGAGGATTGGCAATAGATGTTAGCTCAGAGCCGGTCTTCCTCAACAAAAAGAGGAGGATTAGCACGGATGTTAGCGCAGGGCTGACCTTCCTCAGGAAAAACAAACAAACAAAAAAACACAGGCTTCTGATACCGGGGATGGGGTGAGGTGGGGAGAGGCAGGAGAAGTTGGAATAGCGGCCAATGAAGATTTTCCTTCTCCCAACCCCATCCTTGTATAGGTACCTTGCTGATTTTTCCTAGTGATGCATTACATTGTTTTCTTTTCTTTCTTTTATGCATCTTTAATTTTTTTTAAGTTTATATGACCTTTATTATAATATCTATAGTACTAAACATGATAATGTTATTATACATAAGAGGTAAAATGGAATATAACTCCTCTGTAATTACACCTATGGTTGCTATCAAGTTCATGATTGAAGGTCACAGTGGCTCTTAACATTTATTACAACTGCATTTCAACTGCGTAAATGTTATGCGAAGCCCCTTAAATTTTGAGATCTTCTCTCCTCTCAATGCATCTTTTAAAACCCAACTGGAGTTCTACCTCCTTTATAAAGTTTTCCCTAATTATCCCTTTCCCTAATTGCCCCTAAATAATCAATCAGTCTTCATAGATTTTTCTTCTCTAAAACTTTTATAAACACTCCCCGATATATTCCTGAAATTTCTCACCACTTAGAATTTCATCGTGTATAATCTGCAATGTAACCGAAATGAGTCATCTTGGTTTTTTTTTCTTCCAAACTCATTTTAAGTATTTTAAGAGAAACGTGTGGTTAAGAACTCAGGTTCTGAAGTCAAACAAACTGGGGTTCCACCATTACTAATGTATGACCTGGTCAAGTTCTTTACCCCTCTGTGCTTCAGTCACCTGTTAAACGGACGTAATAATACCATATTTCATCAATTATAGGATGCACATTTTTCACATTTTAACATAACTGAGTTCAGCATGCACCTTTCACTCAGTGGCATGTTAAGGTTTAATTGGCAGCATGTTTTTTTCTTTTATTAGTAACAGATAAAATAATGATGGATATTATAATCAATGGTATCAGATTCAATGAAATATATTTATGTCTACCTAGCTTGGTTATTGTAAGGATAAACGAGTTTTATGGTTTTTTAAAAAAATATAAAGCATAGCCGCTGGTACAAGATTAACATTCAATGTGTGTTAGCAATTACAATGTCTTACTACCCTTTTACATCCCTCATGGTGCCCTAGAAACTCCATAAATACTTGGTCATTGGACGAATGAGGATCTCATGTTGGGAGTGACTAGGTGATGGCTGGAACACATTGACATTAGGATGCGCTCTCCAAGACCCTTCAGAGATCAGAAAAGATCAGAAAAGAGTTGAGTCTGGTGTCCTCATCAGGACGGTACATATCTCTGGTGTCACTTACCTGGCTTTGTGATGGGCACGTGGAATTGCTTCCCACTATCCATGATCTCCACACCCTGGCCGAAGATGGAGAAGGGTTGCCTGGCTTTGTTCTTAAATATGATCAGGATGCTGTCACCCACCTCAGCATGAATCATTGGGCCTAAAGGCAAAACACAGGCCTGTGTGCATTACCATTGCTCTTTTCAACACTGATGTAATTTATGTGTAGGTAATGTTTGGCAAAATAAAACAAAGATTAGCATCTTCATTAATGTACTTCCTTTAGAGGGCGATATTGTGTAGTATTAAATATCACGTAGTGTTTGGCAATCAGACCAATCTGGGTTCAAATCTTGCCTCCTTCACTAATTAGAGAAGCCTGTGTAAGTCAAGGCCTGCCTGAGTCTTGATTTCCTCATCTGTAAAATGAATTTAATAACACCTTTCTCATAGGGTTACAGTAAGGATTAAATAAGATAATCTATGTGCTTATTTCAGTGCATTGAAATAAGTGCTTACATTTTTACTACTGCTCTGACATGATCTCCAGGAAAAGCCATATCCACATGATGTGGTGACTTTCCATTGTAATCCCCCTATGTGTAACCTTTGGTAAGTCTGAAATTGCTCACTATCTGGTAAATGGATATAATAATAATAATGAGGATCCAATGAAATAATGTGTATAAAAGGGATTTCAGAGATAACAAAATTAAAACGTTTACATATTGATTTATGATCAATAGAATAATTTCACTAATGCGTGTCCAACGCTATTCCTCAATATCTGGATACCTTGATGAGACGTGCACACTTCAGCTCCTCCTAGAAGCAACCAGCCTGTGTGCCAGTGGAAATTAGTCCACACCTCGCTGCAGAGGGCTGTGCTGGCAAGACTGTGGGATGCCGCTCGCCCATGCCAGATGCCTTTCACCTCTCAGTGCCCAGAACATGGCACAAACGCAGTTTGCCCTGCTCATGCCCCACATTGACAGAGCATCAAACACACAGGGGTCTTCAAGAGGCACCACTTTGAGGAGGATGGTGTTTCCATTCTCTGTTTGACTCCATTTTGGAAGCACCTTAGACCTGATCCCTATTTACTTGCATTCTTGGGCATTTATTGCATTCTCCATTCACAGAAAGATATAGTCATAGTAGGGGGGTCTGACCACACCAATCCATTCTTCACTGATTCAAACCATGGTTTTCATTTCTTTTCTGAGAAAGACCACTAAAGGCCTAAAAAAAATCTAAAATTTGTTGGACTGTTGTTATCTTTGGAAGAAAATATTTAGTATGAATCAGGAAGTGTTTGAAAAATGCTCATTTTTTTTAAAACAATAAAGCTAGAAATGAAATTTCTAGGCATGTTTTTAAACAGTAAATTTGGATATAGTTGCATATATTAAAATCACTATTTATATATTAACTACCACTTAAATTGCACATGCCTTGCTGTACTGGTGAGTAAGAGCAAATGCCTTCTGATTTATGGCCTGGAGGTCACAGGGAGCAGTCATGAATGGAGACGTACCTGCCCTTTGCAACTTAGGGAGCACAGGCCTCTCCTGAGCTACAGAAAATGAAAGGATGGGCCTCCTGCTCCCCTGGCTGACGTGCTGCTAGGCTGACGTGCTGCTAGGCTCTGATGAAGTCACTCGTTTGTGTCCTTTTACTGAATAGCCCAAACTGGGGCTCTTTGGGGGGCAATTCAGCCCCCTTGACAGGACCAGCACCTTTTCCTTCTTTTTTTTTGGGGGGGGGGGGGTGAGGAAGATTGGCTCTGAGCCAACGCCTGTTGCCAATCTTCCTCTTTTTGCTTGAGGAAGAGTGGCCCTGAGACAACATCAGTGCTCATCTTCCTCTATTTTGCATGTGGGACGCCGCCACAGCATGGCTTGATGAGTGGTGTAGGTCCATGCCCGAGATCTGAACCTGCAAACCCTGGGCTGCCAAAGCATAGCGTGTGAACCTAACCATTGTGCCAGTGAGCTGGTTGCTAACACCTTTTCTTCAGAACTCAGTTGACACACATAGCTCAAAAGAAGGAGTTTTCCCACTAGGGATGACTCATTTGGTGTGACAAACAAGCTTGCGTGCCAGTGTCAATAGATGGTGATGGTATAGGGGAAGGTGGGTGGGGCATTTAATAATTTATCAAGCTAGCAGTCGTGGTACCTTATTTTAATATTAAGAAGCACTGTGTAAAGCCACAATATTTATATGTTACCTTCTGATTTAAAAATAGGAATGGATTTCAAAAAGTCATCTAGAATAGCCCTCTGCCTTAAGATCTCATCTTCACAATGGGGTCAGCTGTGGTGACTCCCAGGTGAAGAAAAGTAGGGCAGGGTAGCAGGAAGAGCTTATGTGATCACCAGAGCAGGCAGCGCAGGGCATCAGGCAGGTGGAGTCGGTTCTGAGAAGGCCGTGAGTTAGCACCTCCCAAGCTGAGAGCCGGCCTTTCTCCCTTAGCACCCGTCTCACATAAGGGATTCCTCTTTAGTCAGAATTATTTTTATGGGGTATTGTTATGGCCGTGTGCATGGATAATCAGAGACCTTGAAGAAGTTATGCAAACACTCTGCCTGCTGTTGTGAGGCATCAAATTGTTTCAAATTAAAATGTTCTGGCTCAGCAGAGGGGTGGGAAAGGAACTCCAGGGTTAGTCTACTCTGACAACGTGGATTCCTGTTTGCGCGTAACCTGGTGGTCTTATTATGACTATTCTCTAGATGAGCTGAGCACACAGCATGCTCCCTGACAAGGCGAGAGCAGGAAGATGTCACACTTGGATGAATGCAGTCAAGCATTCCTGCCTCCCTTCTCAGGCATAAGTCTAACAGGATGTGTGTGTGTGTACGTGTGCCTGCATGAGCGCGCACATGTGTGTGCACGCTCGGGGCTGGCAGTGCACGGCTGAGATCTGTGCCATACCCAGCAGTCCTAAGTGCTCCTCTTGTGGTGGTCGGGCTTTGATCTCCACAAATTCTCCATTGGTGTATTCCCTGTATACCACCTTCTTGTACTGAGAGCCAATCCAGTTTTCAGTGTGGTTCATATATATATCTCCATGTCTGCAAATCAGAAGCATCAGAAGTTAAAGTTGTTGGAGGGTAGAAAAACCTTGAGTGCTTCTAAGTAACTTGGGGGTCCTTTGGAGCACTGCTTCCCAAACTTGGCTGCAGTCAGGATCTCCCTGGGAGCTGGCCTTCTGCACCAGGATCTCTGGGACTGGGGCCAGGAATCTGCATTTGAAAGTGCCTCCGGGGGTTCTGAGGTGGGCAGCCCAGCACGGCCCATGGTCTACTCTCGGGAGCCATTGCTCTAAAGCCCTGCTGGGTGCTGAATGGGGCCAGCCCTTGTCAGAGACTCTCAAGGTCCTCTTGAAGTTGCGCTTCTCTTCTTGGGACTAACTAACCTCATACACATGCCCACGCATGCACACGTGTGCACACCCACACTCTACCACCCTGCATTCCCCCAGATTTCATATGTGTCATTCTATACCTTGTTATGATTTTCCATTCTGAAAGATCTCAAGAAAGTCTGTGGGTTGTGTTATGCATATACCCATATACTAAGGTGGATACAGTTAATTCTTGTTATTCGCAATAGTTATGTTCTAGAAAGTCACCACAAACACTGAATTAACAAATACTTAACCATTGTTCCTGAGGGAAATACAGGTTTCTAACCTCCGGCCACAATATTTTCATTAACAGATCAACATACAACCTTATTTTATAAGTGTTTCTGTTTAAAGACATCTTATTTAATATGTATTGCTGATTCATCAACAGTGAATTCATGGCCAACAGCATTATAACTCATATCTGATGAAGGTTATCTAACACAGTTATTTCCTCCATAAGGTACATCACAGCCTTCTTGCACTTAGGACAATAGAGAGTGCTTCAGCACTGTGCTGGAGGGCCATTTTAAACAGCAAAATCACACAAAAAAGCACAAAAATGCAAAAACAACAACCAAAAATTGTGGCCCTAAATAAACCACAAAAAGGACCCTTATTGACAGTATGAGAGCTGAAACAGGAGGGCAGAATGAGGCCTTGATTGACCTCAGTTGGGAACATGCACATTGGGTGACAAAAATTTGCGCTGCTTTATGCATCTCTGCGAATAATCACAAAAGCACCATAAGAATTGATTTTGGGGTAACAAACAGATTTCAGCCAGTAGGCAAATTCACAAATACGGAATCTGTGAATAATGAGGATCAACTATGTATTTAATCTATCACCAAGATAGATCATCACAAAAGACAGAAAAAAAATATCTATCAATTTTATCTCCAAAATACAGTGGGTCTCACATCCTTCCATTTCCCACTGTTAAATGACCACATTCTAATCTAAGCCGTGTACATCACTTACCTGCATTAACTGGAATTGTCCCTAGTAATTTTCCCTGCCGTTCCCTCTTTTCTCTACACTGCAGGCAGAGTGACCCTAAACTATAACCTCGACCAAGTTCATCCTTGTGGAAAACCTTTTTTTTTTTTTTGTGAGGAAGATCAGCCCTGTGTTAACATCTGCCAATCCTCCTCTTTTTTTTTGCTGAGGAAGACTGGCCCTATGCTAACATCTGTGCCCAACTTTCTCCACTTGAAATGGGGTACCGCCACAGCACGGCTTGACAAGCGGTGCATCGGCGCGTGCATGGGATCTGAACCGGTGAAGCCCGGGCCACCGCAGCAGAGCGTGTGCACTTAACCGCTTGTGCCACCAGGCCAGCCCCCGGAAAACCTTTTTATGTTTTCCCACTGCCAAACTCCTCAATTTGGCTCTCATGGCCCTTCACTATCTGCCTCTGCCAACCTCCCAAGTGTTGTTTCCCATCACCTGCCCCACACGCTCCATGCTTGGGTCATTCTAAGCACTCACTCTCTTGAACACCATGTGCCCTCCCCATCTCCAGGCCATCCATGTGCCAAAAGCATGCTTCCTACCTCTTCAACTGGCCTACTCTTCGCATCCCAGCTCAAAGACTACTTCCTCCTGGAAGCTTTCCCTGACCACCTACCCTCTCCCCACCATGCCCCCCAGATGGGGCTGTGTGCTCCTGCTGTGAGCTCCTGCTGCACCTGCACTTTCCCTCTCACAGTGATTGCCTCATTCAGTATGATTACTCTAGTGTCTTCGCCATGGGGCATGAATTCCGTGTAGGAAAGGACCTTGACTGCCCTTCTTAGCACTGCTTCACCAGCACTTTGCATGATGCCTAGCACACAGTAGGTATTTAACAAATCTATATACACCTTCTACCCTATACTGTATACTTTCCAAGGGAAGAGAATTTTTCCTCTACTTTTATTTCCCAGGCGTCCTAGTAACATGTGTGGTCGTGACAAGCATAGACTCTAGAGCCATATTCTGCTGTTTTCCAGCTTTCCTCTTCTGCAAAATGAGGTGATAATAATGTGCTACCTCCTAGGGTTGGTGTGAGGATTGAGTTAAGATCTGTAAAGCACTGTGTGAGACACATATTAAGTACTATGTAATCACTTGCTCTATCATCATCTCACTAGGAAGTCGTGTGAGATGCTGAGCCAAAGCTGATGGAATGGGTCAAGTGTGTTGTGAGGGTCATATCAGATAGGGTTTGTAAAAGCGCTAGCAAAATCCCTGCTCAATAGTTGGCAGTTATTATTTCAAATCCTAGGTTAGTTTAAATACATGCATATCAGTCCCCATGCTCAGGAGTACTAGGATACAACTTTATCTCTCTAGAGCAACTTAATCTCTGTTTTCAAATTCCTTCCTACTGCACAAACCCTGGCATTATGCCGATGGTCCCATTTGTTGCCTTTCTGGCATCCTGAGGCCTTGCCAGTATGTTCTTAGGAAGCCCCAGGGAAGGACGTCCAGGTCCCAAGGTAAGGCAGAGTGTCTGCGCTGACCAGGACAATAAATGTCTCAGGGACCAACAGATGGTTTCAAAACCAGATGTGTCCCATGCTATGGCCTTGGGTCAAAGGGCAGAGGCAGAGCAACTGGGGTACAGAAGGGGCATTTGTTTCTGGGCTCCTATCTGCAGAGGTGCCACAGATGTGCTACTAGGAGAACTTATTTCAATTCTGTACTGCGTTTTTATCTACAGATCTGTTGTACTTTGAATATGTGAACATGCTCTTATTTCACTTTGCTTTTATTTATTTATGGGGAATATCCAGAGTGGCGGGGGCAGGGTGCAAACACACATGACACTCTCTCTCTCACTATGTCCCTTGGGAGACATCCCAGAAGACTGAAGCTAGAGGTTCCTGCCAGCCCAGAGGGATGGGGGACTTAGAAATTCACTGAGTTTCAAGAAAATAATGAAGGCTATATTTCTTACATATTCATGGGCTGAGATTATACACATGACAAAATTATTACACAATTATTTCTTTAGTTATGGCAGCCTTTTAATGAAATAATCATTTTAGAAAAGGCCAAATTGGTATATATTTCATTTTCTGCTGCACTAGCATCACTCTTTAGCTTGTATTGGCAGCACTGGTTTTGCAGGAGGGTGTGTCTGGTTTAACAAATGGGTTGGTGAATAATTGAATTAATTTTAAATTGTCCTGTCCTTGAGGCAAATCTTTTTAAAATGAAGTCATTTTATTTCTTTATTTATCCATAAGGTAGCACTGTTATACTCTCTTTTCCAAGAGTCTGAACCCTCGAAACAGAGGCTGACAAGTAAGAAGAGAAACAAAACATGTGAAGATTCAGGATAGTTGGATGTAGGAGTTTGTGTGTGGCACAGCCATAGAGAATGAGGTGAGAGCGGCAGGGGGTGTGTGATAATAAAGAACAGAGAGAAACAAGGACAAAAGTCAACATGCATGGTGGTGAGGACACGGATTTGCCCTACAAAAGGTCTATGTTCAACTCCAACTCTGCCAATGACTAGTTGGACGACTGAACTCCCTGTACCAAGTCTCCTCGTCTGTAACAGGGACAGTGATACCCAAGCAGAGGGCTGTTGTGAAGTGGGGGGTATTGACTGTGGGGGAGGAGGTCTGCAGGCCTGAGCCTCCATCCCTTTACTCTACCCCAGTGTGCTGTGGGCAGCTTAGGGCACGTAAAGAACCATTGCTCTTAAGCCTGCATGTGGCTGAGCCTTGCTGACTCTTTGGTGCTTAACACTGGCTGAGAGCATCTTCCAGGGAGGGTCAATCTTGCCGATTTTCTGGGTACAAGGCCTAGCAGAGAGACCTGCTCTTCCAATCCCAACTCAGGGACCTCTGCCAAGGTAATGGCCTCCTACCCTTCCTTGGTTGTCCCCCACCATATCAGCGCTCCATCAATGGCCCATCCTCAGTTCCCCTTCCCTGCAGTACTCAGTCTACAGTAGCCCACCCTCTCACCCCGGATCTACACATCATCTCTGCCTCCCGCTGCCTCCTGTTGTCTTCCCGATCCCATGATCACTGTGGGATCTGCCTCTTTCCCTAAACTCTTTCCCTCTAGACACTCACTCAAAGGTCCATCGTTAGTCCGAGAGCCACGCTTGGAACCAGCCACCACTAGTGGAGGTGTACAAGCCTGCGGCCAGCGTGCCCTCAAAACGACTTCCGACTCCTTTCCTGGAAGGGAGACAGGCAGCTTCCCTAAGCTTTTGTGCTCCTAAGTAAAAGTTTCTGTCTGCCGGAACTGTGCAGACAAAACCAGGGCATTTTTAGGTTTCTGCGTTTGGTAAACGTCCACAGAGCATGCGCAATCCCACCCAAGAGACTCGGCGGCTTCGCCTGCGGTACCTTTCCCCTCCTGCGTCCAAGTGCTGCTTTTCGAACTCCCAGTTTTTGTTAGGGGCATAATCCCATTCTACCTCTTCAGCGGCGATGTAAAAGGTTCTTATCATCCCGTACGGCTGCTCAGAAGGGTCCTTGTTGCCACAGCTGTTGACCTCGTATATCTGATTCATGCCTCTCGTGAAGTGGTGCAAGGTGGAACAAAACACCCTGAAAATACCTGAAAGAGAAAGGGCTTGTCATGGTGGGTGGACCTCAATTTTTTTGTTTTTGTTTTTGTTTTGCTGGCAAACTTACATATTTTATTCCAAAATAAATAATCGGTAAGGTGGATTTTTTAAATATCAATTTTGTATAGTATTTTTAAATCACATCCTAAGGGGAACAAATTACTTTGACTATATTGGCTTATAGGAAAAAAATACTATCTGAAATGGAAAAATGAAACTTGCAAAGTTGCTGCCAAGAAATACTTTCTCTGGGTCTTCCCTGTTGTACACACCTATCAGAAGACAGTCACTTCTGGAAAATGCACTGATAATTATGATTGTTTTAGCCCAGCCCAGAATTAATTACCTGTATGGTTAAGATCCTAGACAAAGTTCACAGTAGGCTACATTTCTGAAGTCATGTATTTTGCCGTAAAGAATTTCATAAACTAAAAGGCGCAATACACATGTAAGATGTTATCTTTATTATTGAAGCCAAATGTATTACTTCATTAAGCCCTTGAGCAAAGGAGGTTCTCATTTCCAGTGGTAGGTCTACTTTACGCCAGATGACAAGAAAAAAGAAAAAAAATCAACTAGATTTCCCTACCTAATACCAACAATCATGTCTGACTGAGAATCATGTAATTTCTTAAACTAAATTTTCTAGGTGCAATGGTATCAGGTAGATATATCTTAATTGAACTCACCATAAAATCATATAAAACAAAATTATTGGAATATATTAACTCTCAGCGAAGTTACTGGATCCATAAATCTTCCCTTCCTCTAGTAGACTCTGTTCTTAGTGTGTGCCTCTCATAACTATCATTAACTATCCACAATGCACAGAGATAGCTACACATGTCTACATATTGCCAAATTACCCATTCAGGATGAACAAAAACCATTGGTTCAGTGGGTACCCCAGCACCCACAGGCACTGACTAGGACCCTCATGAGGAAGGGTCTCTGTGAAACCACAGAGAAGACACCTCTGAAAATAGACTTGGAAAGAGCTCCTTTTTGCATATGTTGTTTTCCAGGCAGTCCATTATTTATGTGATCATCATGTTCTTCAATAGTTGAGGAATTATCTTCTCTAAGACCAAAGAGGAGTTTAAGGCCTTGATTGTGGTGTGGTTTCACAGTTGTATGCTTATCTCTAAACTCATCAACTTGTATATATTAGATATGTACAACTTTTTGTATTTCAATCACACCTCAATAATGTGATTTAAAAATAAAAGAACAAAGAAAATGTTGTTGCAGCCTACAGTCTACTCTACCCAAGCTTTGGACACTCTTTTTGGCTTATAGACATGGGACGGGAATTGGTAAAATGACCAAGCTTTTAAGTAGTCACAGATTTATACTCACCATCAGACGTAAATAGGGAAACATTTTATGAAGCTCTTTAGAAGCCTGTAGGGCACATGAGTAATACTCAAAGCACCGGAATAAGTAGCCAAGTCTCTAAAATTATTCCATCCAGCTCTAGTTTGAGTGCTTGTTTCTATGGATTAAAACTATTTGGCTCTCTCCCTCCCCTCTCCTCTTTGGTCTTAAAGAGTGTATTTAAAAAAAAAAAAAATTGTGTCCAAGGCATCCCTTGGTTGGGTGTTTCGTAACTGATCAATTATACTAATGCAGAGAGGTTGAATACTAGAAGTTTATAAGGCAAAGATCATGGAGCTCCTAGTCTCTGGCAGTTCTTGGGCAAAAGTTTTGAAGCCCAAACCTCAAATTTTTAACCAATGACACTGAGAAGCACCTAAACTGCAGTTCCAGTTTGATGTAAAGAAGTAAATATCCATTTATAAAGGAGACAGAGTCAGCAAGTATTCATCTGGGTAGCATATTGGTTTCTTTTTAAGACTAATGAAAAAGTTGGGTTGGAGGAACATGTTAAATGCCCATAGCATTTGCTTGCTATCCTTATTTTTCATGCAACAGCATATGCTGCCATGTGTAGCTCTATATCTTTTATAAAAATGCCCAGATTATCTAATTAGCTTGGAAATCTCTAAGAGAAAGGACAGGTACTGGTACTTCAATGGGCCCTCCATGGACTTCAGACCCAATGCGGCATGTCCTCTGGGAAAACCAAGGGTACCCACAGAATGGAAATAGAGAAGCCCCCAAATTCCTCATCAAGAGGCCACTATCAGTCTCTAGAGAAGGGAGACCAGGCCAAGGCCATAACCTGGAAGCATCTACCGGGCTGTCCATGCCCGGTAGATGCTTCAGAGCAGCAACAAGAATGATGTTTGTGCTTAAAGAGAACAAAAAATATCCTCTTTCTTGGGGCTCAATTGTTCATGGATATGAATCAAGAGCATTCTCCTAGGATTCATGTGGCAAGGTCATTTAGAGGACTCCCACTTCTGCTTTGTGGATGTTATTTTAAATGCCTCTCCTTTGTCCTTTACACTATGTGTTTGGAATAAAATAGTTAGGATTCCTTGATTCTAATCAAGACTGTCTCTCTTTATATACCCTCTGAAATGTCCAAATTCAACCAATTTCTTTTTGGAAAGGACCCTAAGAGTATATGCCTGAAGACAGGAATTTGGTCACCCAAGATGGCCCAGCCAAGTTTACCTGCATGGTCTGGCTGCATGAATGCCGTTGTGGAGATGTGGGGAAACAGGGCCAAGGAGTCACGATGAGTCCCTCGTAGGTGGATGGTGTTCCCTTGAAAATAAACTCCATGCATGTCGGTGTCAGTGCCCATTCCAATCATATGCCAGGAAACTCTATCCTTTTTGCACATGTTTAGGCCAGGCTGGTTGCCATACATATAGCCGTTAATAGCTAAATGGAAGGAAAAAAGATAGAGCCCACTATAATTATATAGATATACTGAAAATACATCATCTTAGTGAAAGATTATCAGTGTGTATGGGGGCAGGGTGTTCAACTGTTCAAGTTCAAACTATTTACAGAAGATCTGTATTATCAGAGAATAAATAGTACTGCGGAAAAGCTACAAGGTGAATCAATTTAAAATGGAGACTAAAACTAACAATGAATAATGAAAATATACTAAAATTGTGAAAATGTTATATTTAACAACATACACACAAGAACACTAATTCTAAGAACAATAAGAAATAAATCAGATTGTTTTCTGGCATAATTTTTTTCTGACAAAATGGATTGATGGTATAATATGATATTCTTTTTATGTTTCAGTCTTGTGGATTATAAAAAAAAATAAAAATATTTTACAGATTTTACCAATTTCCCCAAAGTCTTCTCTAAAATTCTAGATATGAAAATCATTTTCTTTTGAGGTTCTTATCCTGTCATCTCCCGTGTTAAGTGTCTCTTTCTCAGTTACTAATTCCTTTAATTTTGTCAGATCCTCATTTGCATTTGATTCTAGAAGTTATCAGACATCCCTTTACTGATTTCACGGATCCTACATCATTTGAAAGATTTCCAATTGATTGACGGTATATTTGCATGTCTGGTCAGTGAAGAGGAATTTTTTGGTTATGGAGAGGGACCCTAAGTTTTTAAGAGGTTAGTCTTTGAGTAAGTAATTTTGCCTTTGATAACTTTCATTTCCCTACTCCAAGAGAATAACCGAAGGGACTTTGAATAATGATTACTTAGATATGAAGACCCTCAGTATTTCCTGAAACGCAAATCGTTTTCATCTTTTATATCAACCTCAATCCATTGATAGTGGCTGCCTGGAGCAGTGCCTTGAGAAGAGTTTAGAAATCATATTCCCACTCTGAGGGGGATGATGCCATGATTGTATAGCACTGTCTGAGGGGTGAGTGCGCATAATTGTGTCTCAGGCTTGATAGATAAAGATTCTATCCCCACCCTCTCCACTCCCCATTAATGCTTGTAGTGGGAAAGACCAACTGTCATGCACATGAATGATCTTTTGTAATAATTCAAATAAATAAAATTCCTTTTTATTTCTGTCTGCAGAACCAGTGGTGCTTGATAATTTTATTCAGATATCTGCGGTTATTAGTAGAAATTCCAAGAAGACCTGGGGCTTCTGAGAAGAACATCACGTTTTCTGAAAAAAAGTCTTTAATAATGCTTTTGCAAATTAATTATCTAAATCTTGTCCATTGAATGTTAAGAAGATATCATTGTAAATTTAGGTGCTAATAATTTTGTCCTTGGCTGGCTGGTAAAGAATTTTCTCTTGCCTTGGAACTCTAGTTTAAAGGCTCTCTTTCTGGAATATTCATTCACTCATTCATTCATTCAACAAACACCTTTGAATATAGGTGGCTTACTAATGTAACAACTGATAGAAGAGAGACAGAGACGGAGAATTAAGCAAATCCTCCTAAGTAAAGATCTAGGATAGGAATGGCCAGTATTTTACAAATTAACACTTTAGACAGTCATTCATATTACTTGATAAGAGATACTTTGCTGTATGATTATCTCCAATTATCACTTGAGTTATCGGACTTAATGATGTCATTGTGAACCCAACGGAGGGCACTTCGTCAGCGATTTTCTCCGTTTAAGATGTACTGTGATCTTTGCTGGTTTAAATTCTGTGTTGCTTCATCTAAGGCTGATAAAGTGTTTTAGATGTATTAATTAAGTTTCACAACATCTATGGGAGATAGGGAGGTTTCACCATACCTTGTGAGGCTGGAGCCATCAAATAATTTACTCATGACCAAAACACAATACCCAAGAAGCCAAAATTAAGACAGTTAAGTATTTCAAACATTTTCACTTTAAATACAATTACGCCTTTCCTTCACAGGAGAGAAAGTCTTTTCTCATACCATGCATTCGGTTGGACTTCACAAACTCTTTGTCCTCCTTGTTGACACTGAAGGGACGCCAGGTAAACCTCTGAATGTTTTCATCAAGATACCTGCTCAGATTCTCATCGAACACTGTGAATAATAGGTAAAATTCCTTGTCTATTCCTTTCTACATAGAAAAAAGATATGAACATATAAGAAGTACAGCTCGGAGGAATTCTTAGCTCTGCTTCACTTTCAAAGTAACACAACGTAAATTAGGATCAACATCAGCCATAGATTTGCTGGGTCGTTTTGTGAAGCAGGATTCTGAGCATGATTCTGATAAATTCATTCCACACCCAAAAAATTGATGTTTCTCATTGTAGCCTTCTCCCTCCCCATGCGACTTCTTGCTCAGGAGCTTTCCTCCTCTGTGGTACTCCCGTTGTCAGGCTGGTCATCACTATCTTATTCTCCTTACCATGGCTTCCATGTCCTGGCCCTGGCCTCTCTGACTTCATCTCCTTGTACTCACCCCTAGCTTACTCCAGCCACCCTGGCCTTTTGCTCTTCTATGAAGGCGAACACATAAACTTCATTCCTGCCTCAGGGCCTTTTCCCACTGTGCTTCCCACTGCCTAGAAGGTTCTCCCAGGTCTTGCCTGGGTTACTCCCTTACTCCATTCAGTTCCCTATACAAATGTCACCTACTCAGAGTGCCCTTCCCTGACCACCCTGTCTAAAAGAGTCACGCATCTTCCACCCTGCCTGCAAACTCACTTTACCCATCTTCATAGCACTTATCTCCACCTGAAATTGTATTTTATTTATGAACTTGTAATTTTGACTGTTTTCCCCCTGCAATGTAGGCTTTGAGAGGGTAAGGATGTTGGATATCTATATCCTCAGCTCCAGAAAAAAATGCCTGGAAAAGCAGGCACCCAATACACATTTGTGAGTGAAATAATGAATTCACATAACCCATGAGACTTTGCAAAATTATGTTAACTTGAGCTGATATTGAGGGAACTATGGATTACTTCCCACTGTGTGTATTTCTAATCTGTCTATTTGAGCATGTCTGAAAACACAGCATCCAAAATTGCTGAAATGTACTTTTCTTTAAAGCTGAACCAGAGAAGTGACTGTATTTCACGCCCCTCAACATCTTCCTATCTCTAACCAGCTCCCCTCCGATCCACCCTTCATCCTGCTGCCTGCTCCAGAGGGATCCTCAACAATGCCATCTGATCACATCTCTCTCCTTCTTAAACTGGACAATACAATCTGAACTCACAATGAGACCTACCTGTTCGGCCTCATTTCTTGGCCCTTCCCTCCTGGTCCTTTGACTGAAGCGAGGCCAAGCTCCTTACAGCAATTTGAGCTTGCTGCGTTCTGCAGGTCTCTGTCCTTTGTATATATATCCCCCAATTTTGACCATCTGCCACCCTAATCCAACTTCAGGGGCCAGCTTAGCTGTCCTACCTCTGTGAAGCTCCCCTAACTCCTCATGGAAGACGTGGATGCTCCTTGCTTTATGTTCCTACTATACATCATAACCATTTACTGCTTTTATCACACGGTGTTTTAGAAGGCAATAGTTTAAGATCATAGGCTATGAAAAGAAACAATGTAGGCTTAAAATTTTTCAAAATAAAATATAAAAAATTGCGGGGAAGTAAAAGGCCAAAATATATTTTTAAAAATTATGGGCTATGGGAGCAGGCAGACCTAGATTCTAATGCTGCTCTGCTTACTTGCTGTGAAAACCAGGGCAAGCGATTTATCCCCTCTAAGCCTTAATGCCCTCATTTTCAAAATGAGCATAATAGTAGTCCCCACCTCATGTTTTTTTGTGAAAGTTAAATTAGATAATATAGGTAAAGCACACACATCTGGCAAATACTAAGTAGACAACATTAACTGTCATTATTAGCTGTGATTGCAATTGTCCATAGTACAAGAACAAACCATGGAAAGGAGTTGAGTTGAAGAACCTCATCACCTGAGAGTCATTTGGAGGATAACTGGGTCTATGAGAGTGAGAAATTAGTCCAGAAAAAGGTTAGAAGGAAGGTGGTAGGATCTTGCGTGACGGTTAATATTGTGTGTCAACTTGACTGGGCCATAAGATACCTAGATATTTGGTCAAACATTATTTTGGGTGTTTCCGTGAGGGTGTCTTGGGATGAGAGTAACATTTGAAACAGTAGACTGAGTAAAGCAGATTTCCATTCCTAATGTGGGTGGGCTTCATCCAATCAGTTGAAGGCCTCAATAGAACAAAAAGTCCAATCCTCCCACGAGTAAGAGGGAAGTCCTCCTGCCTGCCTTCAAACTTGAACATCAGCTTCTTCCTGCCCTCAGACTGAAACTGAAACATCGGCTCTTCCTGAGTTCCAGGCCTTTGGACTGGAACTACACCATTGGCTCCCCTGGGTCCCCTGTTTGCTGACTCACCTGCAGATCTTGGAACGCATCAGCCTCCATAATTGTATGAGCCAATTCCTTACAATAAATCTATTTCTATTTATATATACATCCTAATGGTTCTGTTTCTCTGGAGAACTCTGATTAATACACTCTGCTACTTGTGAGTGGGAACACATCTGAGTAATGGCTTGTGTCTGCAGCACAAAGCTATTTTGTGAAGAGCACCCATGTCAGTACATTCTAGGCTCCCATAGCAGCAGGGAAACCGGGAGGTCTGAACCATAAGCCATCACACAACTCTGAGTGCTTAAATGTGGATGAGGGAAACGAGTTTTGAAATGAGGTTGTCCTGGAATTTTCAGTGTCTGTTTGCAGGCCACACATTTAACGTTTGAGATGCGTGTAATGTGGCATTTTCTGTTAACCAAACTTCTTAATACAACTTTGAAGAGGAGCGTTCACTCTGTATTTCATTTATGCAAACATAAATATTTGTTGAGTATCAACAAAGCACCAGTCATTGTTCTGGGAAATGAGGATAAGACAGACAAGTTCCTTGCTCCATAGCACTTACATTCTTGTAGGAGGAAACATACTATAAACATAAAAAGATAAATAAAGAAAATGTCCTAAGGTGGTAAATGATATTAAAATCAGGTGATGTGATAGAGAGTGACTTTAGCTCAGTGAGCAGGGAAGGGTTCTCTAAGGAGATGACAAGAAGAGTCAGCCATGCAAAGGCTAGAGGGAGCCTAGTAGAGAGGTGCTAGGCCAAGGGTAAGCCTGGCCTGTTCGAGGAACAGGAAGGCCAGTGTGGATGGAGCATAAGCAGGCACGAGGCAGTGTGGTGAGAGATATCAAAGAAGGAGTCAGAGGCTGGGGCATGTAGGCCCAGGCTAAGAAATATAGATTTTTATTCTAAGTGTGACAGGAAACCACTCGAATTGTTAAACATGGAATTGACTTGATCTTACTTGCATTTTAGAAACGTCACAGTTGGTGCCCTGTGATGAAATAGATCATAGAGAAAAGAAGAGACACGAAGAAGAGACGTCGTGAGATCCTAGATTAGAGTCTGGACCGAGAAAAACATATTTTTCTTTTGTTGTAAAGGTCATCAATAAGACAGCAAAATTTTAAAAGGTGGGCAGATTTGATAATAGTACAGTATCAAGGTTAATTTCCTGACTTGGATAATCATACCGTGTTTATGTCAGGAAGTGACCTTGTTTTTCAGAAACATACACTAAAGAGACCTCATGTCTGCCACCTACTCTCAAACAGTTCAGCAAGAAAAATAACAGAAAAATAAAAGTGAGAGAATAACAAAGCAAGTGAGGTATAATGTTTATATTTGGGGAATCTGGGTGACAGATATATGGGAATTCTTGGTAGTTTCTTTGCAACTTTTCCATAAGCCTGAAATACTTTCAAAATAGAAAGTATAGGATAGATATAGATGGATGGGTGGGTAGATAGATGAATGGATGGATGAATAGACAGACAGACAGATAGATGGATGGATAGATAGATAGATAGATAGATAGATAGATAGATAGATAGATAGATAACAGAGAATGGAAGTAGAAAGTTTGATTGTGGTTATTGTGGAAGGTCATGAGTGTTAGAAAAGAGCCTAATATCACCTGGTCATGTTTTATGACATCCATTCTCCACTGGGAGAGTTTACAGCAATTTACTGGAAGGAGAGGCAAACACCTCTTTACATGTTCATCTCTACGTGCCTAGAAGAGGCATAAGATTTTACCTATAGAGGGTCTGGCTTAGTATGTGTTTCATAAGCATTTCTTGCACTGAAAATAACTTTCTGTCTGGCCAAATGGACGTCTCTCTCAGCCAAATCCCAGGTATGGAGTGTTTCAGGTTATTTATTTTTTTTCATGAGTTTTGTATAGGTGGACTGACCGTGAATGGTATTTGGCTCAGGCAACAACTCCCAGAGACTAGAAGATGCTTCTAGCAAACCTCAAAGTTACCATTAAATGGATACAACAGGGGCAAAGTCAGAACTACCTTACAGAAGTTTTCTGGCACTAAATTTCCCTGGATCAGGGATTTAGCTATTAGGAAGCAGGGTACTATACTGGAAAAAGAACAAAGTTGGATGCTCAAAGTTCCGTGTTCTACTGCTGACTTTCCCTACTTCCCAGGTATGTTTCCTGGGCTGTCACTCAATGTCTCTGAGCCTCAGTTTCTTCAGCTTTAAAATGGGGATATTCATCCTGCTTTGCCCTATTACAGTGTAAATATTCAGTTTTATTGCACAAGCATTATTGAGGGCCATTCAAAGGGCTAGGGACTCACTGAGCCTCTAATAGACACTTCCAGGATTGGTCTTTGTGCAGGGAAGTGAAAATCTGAGGTGGACCAAGATACTGTGTCCTCTGTCTAGAAATTCCTTTGAGCCCAGAAGTGGGTCTGTACGATGCAAAACATTATAAAATATGCCATTTAAATAAATAGTCTTGCTATTTCTGATTGGTGAAGTAATTCCAAATGGTTGAATAACTAGATTTTCCTCAGTGTGTTTAATATCCTGTAGACATGGCTTGAAATGTTATGCTTTGCCACACTCATCAGTACAACCATCTAGGCCTCTAGGGTGGGACTAGCAAGAAATTATCAACACGGCTTTGTTGCTTCAGCCATAGTGATTAACTTCCAGTTTACAGTGGTGAGTGACGGTGGTTCGCAATCCTGGCTGCACGTTGGAATCACCTGGAGATTATGATTTAATTCGTCTGGAACATCTGAATAAAAGATGTTTAAAAGGTCCCCAGGTGCTTCTAACGTGTGGCCAAGTTTGAGAAACCTGAATAATTAGGTTGAGAAAGTTGAAATAATTGCCTGAGCTCACAAGGCTGGTAAGTGAAGGGAACAGGTTTGTCCAGTCCCCAAGAAAAAAGGATCCCAATTTGCATTCCATGCAGATCTCTTAAGATTCCACAATCAAAGCAATGCACAGGGAAAGAGAGCTACTGAATCCTAGCCACAACAAGCAGAAATCCTGGGTTTCTGGGTGAACATCTCTAACTTTGGGAAGTCCAATCTTAAATTCACAAAATTATAAAATAAAATTCCTATTACGTAGAAGTCAGTTTCAAGAGGAAGGAGGAAAAAATTGTTTTTTGTAACTGCCTCTTTATTACTATCTAATCTCTAGCCATATTACTGATTTCTCCCACATACAACCCTGAGAAGAACTTGGTGACATGTGATGGCCTACCTGTGTCCCGTCAGCATTGAGAGCACCCTTTTTACAAACTAGCAAAGGTCCTACGAGGCCAGAGCTGGTGTCTTTGATTGGCTCAACTGCTGAGAAGTAAAGATAGGTCAGACAGGGGGCATCACCAGCTGCTGGGCTCACGCTTTCTGGCACCGTCCACCTGTACGTGAAGGTTTCACCTGGCTTAACGTGTGCCCCTGGTTTCAGAAATCCTGAGGAGACAAATGAAACAATTACCCAAAGCAACAGCCAAGAACATTAAACTTGTCAGACTGGGTCTTCCAGCTGTGGGTGTCTCTCTCTGATGATTTATTTCGTAGAAGGATGGTTGTTTTTGCTTGTGTATCTTACCAGGGGAGGCCAGAAAATCTGCCACAGTTTCAGAGATAGAAGCTGATATCAAAGGATTGTCTTCTTGATAGCTTACATTTATTATCTTCATAGATACTCTTTCTTACTCAAATACTAAAAGAGTGATAATTATTAAATATTAAAAGAGTGATAATTGCCCATTTAGCAACTGAATATAAAACCATAAAATATCACTAAGTACCTTCTATGTGGAATATATTATACGTGGCCCTGCAGAGGATACCCCAAAAAGTTAAGCAAGAGCCCTAGTTCAAAGAGTTTGAAATTTAGAAGATTGAACTAGGAAATAACCCAAATAATTACAAGATAGAGGAGGTAAGTGAATGCCCAGGGTTACAAAACTGATAAATGGCAGATTTGGGATTCAAACTGAGGGCTGATTCCAAAGACTGTGCGTTCAATCCTCACGTTGTATTGCCGAATGAACACATTGAATCTCTCCAGCTAGACGGAGGCCAGAGACTCTCTGCATCTTGTCCAGAGCTTTGCAAAAAGGTGCCCAATAAGTTTGCAGAGTTAAACAATAGAAAATATAAACATTTGGGCTAGCATTGGCGTTCTTTCTGCACACACACAAAAAGTCATTGTGAGCATTTTGACCAAGGAAGAGGGTGCAGGTATAGGAGACATTGCTGTAACAGAGGAGGATGAGGATGGGACTGGGGAGGCGGAATTCTCCCTCCATTCCTTCCTTCTCTGTCCCCTCATCATCAACGCAAAGCCTGCTCTGGACTGGGCCTGGTCTCACACTGGGGCGTGAAGAAGTATCCCAGGCAGCCATGATGTCTGTTGCAGTGACGGGAAGGCTTCCAAGGAGACGAGGAGTTTCCCAAGAGCAGTATCATGAATGGAAGGATAGTTCCTGCAGCCGCTGGGCAGAAGCTGCCTTTCTTATGGGCAGAGAGCCTGTGCTGCCTACTCTGACGGGGAGAGGCTGTGTATGATGATAAGCACATAACACTGGTTTTAAATAAGTATTTGTTGAATGATACAGAGCAAAGACCATGTGTAAGATTTAATTGTCAACAAAACATTGGAAATCAGATTTTCCCCTTAGCCTTCACCCATAGAATCTCATACAACCTGCAACAGGAAAGCTCTCCATCTTAGAGAAGTGGGCACGACTGTGAAAGTAGCTCATTTTGAAATTTATTGCATTGCTGAGGGAAAAGGAAAGGAGTTAATGTTTCCTAAGAACCTACGGTGGGCCAGACCCACAGTCTGAATTCTCTCCATCTCTTCCCAAAGCCCTGTGAGGTGAGCCTCATTATCTGCATTCACAGGTGAGAATAATAAGGTTCAGAAAGTTGAAATAACTGCCTGAGCTCACTGAGCTGACAAGTTAAGGGACCAGGTCTGTCCAGTTCTAAGTCCTTTGCTCATTCATCCTGTTTTCTCCCTAAGCCCAGGCTGAGACTTACCATCTACATTTGGGGCTGCATCAGAGGCCTTGTCATAGATCACACCGTGGGGCAAAATACTGTAGACTTTGTCAGCTTTGTTGGCAAAGGTCACCAACAGGGTATCGCCCACCTCTGCTCTGATGACTGGGCCTGAAAAATACCGAGAGAAGGAGAGAGGAGATGATGAAAAGAGACGGAAAGAAGTGAATATGGGCAGGAGAAGAAGAGACATTCCATGTAGGTATATGCCTGGCTAAAATATCCGCCCCCCACCCCGTTCAAAACATGGAGGATGGTTTTACTCTACCAAGAATTCCAAGATGGGTTTCTGCCTCGGAGAGTCTCTTTCTTCGAGTAAAAGTTGCATCAACATATTCCACATACTGAGCCTTCCAATATTTTCCTCCTATTCTGTTGTCCCCTTGTGTGAAGTAGAGCTCAGAGTCACTGTGGAAAGAATAGGAACCTGACTGAGAATACATCTCTGCATATCCAACTAATGCCTTAATTATGGAGCTTCATTTTATTGTCTTTAGCCCATGTTCACCCACCCATCTCTCCAGAAAAGACGGCACAGGCTTCAACAAAGTTCCCGGGAACAGTCAACCAGCCTTAAAAGTTTTCAGAAGCTGGGGGGCCGGCCCTGTGGCTTAGCAGTTAAGTGCCCACGCTCTGCTACTGGAGGCCCGGGTTCAGATCCCGGGCATGCACTGACGCACCACTTGTCTGGCCAGGCTGAGGCGGCGTCCCACATACAGCCACTAGAAGGATGTGCAACTATGACATACAACTATCTATGGGGGCTTTGGGGAGAAAAAGGGAAAAAAAAAAGGAGGAGGATTGGCAATAGATGTTAGGTCAGGGCCGGTCTTCCCCAGCAGAAAAAAAAAAAAAAAGAGGAAGATTGGCATGGATGTTAGCTCAGGGCTGATCTTCCTCACAAAAAGAAAAAAAAAGTTTTCAGAAGCTGGATGATGCTCAAGTTCATTTCTCTCTTAGCCATTGTACTTTCTTCCCCAGAAGTCCAGCAACTGATGAAGGCACAGGTAAACTCCTTACTTGCCAGTACTGGAGTCCCAGAAGGGTGTCCTACAAAGTAACAAAGAGCTAACTGGTTTCTTTGCAGAATGAGCACCTTTTATCTCTTGCTGATGTGAGTATGAACAGTGTCTGCATATAGTAAGCTCTTTGAGATCTGGCATGATTAAGGAATGCAGTGTCTAGTTAATCAAATATTTTAATTAACGGAGAGTTATCATATAAACTATATACATGAAATACCAAATTTCAAAGTTGTGAAATACAATAATATAAATTCTGACTAGGACTATCTCTATTCTATTTTACTTCTGTCTATGGTACCATTACTCTTGCAGTCACACAGCTAAGCCACAGTTATCTTCTTTTTCTGCCTCATCCCCTTATCTTGTTTATTGTGACTTTGTATCCTTTTATTACATCCTTCCTTTTCTGTACCTTTTTTTCATCTTTTCCTTTCTTCCCACTGCCACAACCCCAGCTCATGCCCTTATCATCTTGTGCGTGTACCATTATACGAACCTCCTGACCGCACAGTCTGCATCCTCTATCTCACACTGGCTCACTCAGCTTTTTCTCGGTATACAAACTGCTACAACATTAATCTCCAAAATGATAATTTTCATTGTCATTTACCTGCTGCAACATTTTCAGTTGCTTCTAATTGCCAATCAAATAAAGTTCAAAAGGATTATAAGCCCTTTGCAATTGATATCCAGTTCACTTTATCCCAATTCTCTCCCTACGGCTCCCTGCAAATACCCATTCACCTGGGCAAATCCGCACTCCAATCACTCTGATCTAATCACTCTCCTCTGTAAGGTAGGTGCTTTGCATCCACCCCTGCATCTCAAATTTCCCTCTTGACTATTCACTTATATAAATTCTATCATTCTTCAAGACCCTGTTTAAGTCCTACTTCGTTTGTGAAGTGTTCCAGGCTATCTTAGCTCTCTCTGAACGCCCAGAGAACTCACTGCCTGGATGGTTCGTCTTAGTCTTATTTGTAACTTGCAAAGTTACTTCTCTTCTCCTGTGAACACTGCTTTTTTCTCCACCTGAGGGTGGGAACATTGTCTTAGACCTCTTTGCATCCCTCATGTCGCTTAGAACATTGTGCTTTCATATATTACGTTAAATACTGATTGAATATAGCTTAATATGTCATATTTTATAAGGTGCCTCAGAATTCTGGAAGGCTCCTAAGATGTAATTTTCAATGTTAATTCTTATTATTCTGTTTATGGAGAAATAATAGTCAATAGAGAATATTGATAGCAAAGAGTTTTTCAGAGTTTCAAGGTTCACACAAATTCTTTAGGAAAGTCTCAAGTACATCAGTTTGGTAGAAGAATAAATGAACGAATGGATGAATGGATGAAATTTACAATGAAAGAAACAAAGGGTATCATATTGATCACAAAGAGAATTTTTAAAACATTCCCTCAGGGGCTGGCCCTGTGGCGTAGCGGTTAAGTCCACGTGCTCCGCTTTGGAGGCCCAGGGTTTGTAGGTTCGAATCCCAGGCACAGACTGAGGCCCCACTCATCAAGCCATGGTGTGTCGGTATCTCACATACAAAAATAAAGGAAGATGGGCACAGATGTTAGCTCAGAGCCAATCTTCCTCAGCAAAAGGAGGAAGATTGGCAACAAATTTTAGCTTAGGGCCAATCTCCCTCACCAAAAAAAAACCAAAACAAAACAAAACAAAATATTCCCTTAAACATAAAAAGGATCATAAAGTAATAGCAATACTTCTTGGTATCACATTATACATTTGTTAATGCTTTCACAGACATCATTGCACATGATTGTACAATAACAAGTCACAGGAGTCCACATCCACTTAATGAATTGTTAGATTCTATTTGAAAAATACTACGTGCTGTGGGAGCCCAGACAGAAAATGATTAACTATGACTTAGGAGTCAGGCGAAAGTAAGAGGTGACATCAGAGTTAAATTTTGGAGGAAAAATGTCATTTTACTGGACAGGGAGGAAAAGGACATTCTGGATAGAGGGGGCATAACTTATATCAGGCTGTCCTTGAACCAAAATGGTAACCTTCCTTGGCCAGTTCATTTCCATTGAGAGTCCTGTCTTATTCCCTCTTCAAAACCATCTGCTCCATATGTACAAAAGCCTAATTCTCTTCTCTGTCAGCTTAGTATTTCTCATGGCGGTTTGCACATAGTAAGTGCTCAAGAAATGTTTGATGAAAAAATGAATGAATGAATGAATCTAGTGCTTTGATTTAGCCAACAAACCATGGAGTGATGAATACTCTGCCAATTCTCAGCAACATATCAGGGGCTCAGAACTCCTTAAGGGGTATCATTATGCCCTCTATGCAGTTTGTGCTCATGAGAGCAGTGTCTGGAATACAAATGAAATCACAGGGAAAAGCCCAACAGATGCCTCTCTTACGAGAGGCCTAGAAACACCAGCAAAGAGAGCTTACCTGCCAGAGGCGTTTAGGGGAAGACCATTGAATTTGTTATAGCCTTGAGGACCATAATCCCAAAGAATTTTTTCAGCTGCTATAAAGTAGCGCCTCTGTTGACCCTTCATCTTGGGGTGAGAAACACCACTTTTGCAGTTACCAACATTGTATTGCCCCAGCATACCAGCTGCAGAACAGGGGAAAACCACAAGCCAAGGTATAAATGCTCACAAAAGAAATCATACAGGAAAAGACTGAGAGATTTGACTTCACGAACATTTAAAACTTTTGTACAGAAAATAAAACCATAAAGGAAGTTAAAAGTAAAGGTTAAATGGTGGGGAGGAGGATATTTTAACACATATGACAAAAGATTAATATGTAAATAACTTGACAAATAAACAGGAAAAAAGTAAATCTCCCAATAGAAAATAGACAAGGGACATAAATAGGTTATTCACAAAAGAAGTACTATCGGCCCATAAGCAAATAAAAAAAAAAAGTCCAACCTTAATAGTAATTAAGTGACACTTGTTAATTTATCAGATTGGTAAAGATTAGAAAGACCAATAATTCTCAGTGTTGGCAGATGAATGGGGAAAAGGGAATGCTCATACACTGCAAGTGAAGAATAACAATTTCTAAAAGGGAATCTGGCAATATATGTCCATAGCTTAAAAAAAAGAGATCAAACTGTTTGACCCAGGAATTCCAAATCCAGGAGTTTTCCTAAGAAAATGTCAGACAAAAGTATAAACGTATCTGTAAATTGAGATTTATAATAGCAAAAAAAATAGGGAAAATATAAATGTTAAGCAACAGAGTGCTGGTTAAGTAAACTGTAATCTCCTTATAAATGACACTGGAAGGATTAACAATGATGTAATAGATCTATATTCACTGATGTGGAAGTATATTTCTGATATATTAAGAAGTAGGAAAAGTAAGCTACAAGGCAGTATTGACAGACTAATTTCATTTTATAAATAACATATGCATTTATATATAAAGGTCTAGAAAATAGGGAGGATATCATCAAAATGTGACATCATTATTTTTAGATGGGATTACTGATTTAAAAATTGAATTATATGTATTTTCTAATTTTTTACAATAATTTTTTCTTAGGGTATGGAGAATTTAGGAAATACTGTGTTTCAGTAATGTATAAATACCAGTCTATGTCCACAACTACTGGCCAAGCTTAGCAATTTTACTAGTCTGAAATGGCTGCTAATGCCTTGAATTTTTTTAGTTTTAATTTTTTTATTGAGGTAACATTGGTTTATAACATTATATAAATTTCAGGTGTACATCATTATATTTAGATTTCTGTGTAGATTACATCATGTTCACCACCCAAAGACTAATTACAATCCGTCACCATACACATGTGCTCAGTCACCCCTTTTGCCCTTCTCCCTCCCCCCTACCCTCTGGTAACCACCAATCCAACCTCTATGTGTTGGTTTGTTGTTGTTTTTATCTTCTATTTATAAGTGAGATCATATGGTATTTGACTTTCTCCCTCTGACTTATTTCACTTAGTGTAATGCCCTCAAGGTCCATCCATGTTGTCACAAATGGCCAGATTTCATCCTTTTTCATGGTTCAGTAGTATTCCATTGTGTATATATACCACATCTTCTTTATCCATTCGTCCCTTGAAGGGCACCTAGGTGGCTTTCAAGTCTTGGCTATTGTGAATAATGCTGCAATGAACATAAGGGTGCATGTATCTCTACATTCGTGTTTTCATGTTCTTTGGATAAATACCAAGTAGTGGAATAGCTGGATCGTATGGTAGTTCTATTCTTAATTATTTGAGGAATCTCCATACTGTTTTCCATAGTGGCTGCACCAGTTTGCACTCCCAGCAGCAGTTTAGGAGGGTTCCTTTTTCTCTACATCCTCTCCAACACTTGTTATTTCCTGTTTTGTTAATTATAGCCATTCTCACGGGCATGAGGTGGTATCTCATTGTAGATTTGACTTGCATTTCCCTAATAATTGGTGATGTTTAACATCTTTTCATGTGCCTGTTGGCCATCTGTATATCTTCTTTGGAAAAATATCTGTTCATATCTTTTGCCCATTTTATAACTGGATTTTTTGGGTTTTCTTGTTGAGATGTATGAGTTCTTTATATATTTTGGATATTAACCTCTTATCAGATATATGGCTTGCAAATATCATCTGCCAATTTTTAGGTTGTCTTTTCATTTTGTTGATGGTTTCCTTTGCTATGCAGAAGCTTTTTAGTTTGATGTAGTCCCGTTGTTTATTTTTTCTATTGTTTCCCTTGCCTGGTCAGACATGGTACTTGAAAATATGCTGCTAAGACCAATGTCGAAGAGCATACTGCCTATGTTTTCTTCTAGAAGTTTCATGGTTTCAGGTCTTACGTTCAAGTCTTTAATCCATTTTGAGTTAATTTTTGAGTATGGTCTAATATAATGGTCTACTTTCATTCTTTTGCATGTGGCTGTCCAGTTTTCCCAACACAATTTATTGAAGAGACTTTCCTTTCTCCATTGTATGTTCTTGGCTCCCTTGTCGAAAATTAGCTGTCCATAGATGTGTGCGTTTATTTCTAGGCTCTCTATTCTGTTCCATTGATCTGTGTGTCTGTTTTTGTGCCAGTACCATGCTGTTTTGGTTACTATAGCTTTGTAGTATATTTTGAAATCAAGGAGTATGATACCTCCAGCTTTGTTCTTTTTTCTCAGGATTCTGTCAGCTAGTTGGGGTCTTTTGCTGTGCCATATAAATTTTAGGATTCTTTATTCTATTTCTGTGAAAAATGTCATTGGAACTTTGATAGGGATTGCATTGAATCTGTAGATTGCTTTAGGAAGTATGGACATTTTAACTGCGTGAATTCTTCCAACCCCAGAGCATGGAATATCTTTTCATTTCTTTGTGTCTTTGTCAATTTCTTTCAACAATGTTTTATAGTTTTTAGTACACAAGGCTTTCACCTCTTTGGTTAAATTTATTCCTAGGTATTTTATTTTTTTTTTGGTTGTAATTGTAAATGGGATTGTATTCTTAATTTCTCTTTCTGCTACTTCATTGTTAGTGTATAGAAACACAACTTATTTTTGTACGTTGATTTTGTATCCTGCAACTTTACTATATTCTTTTATTATTTCTAAAAATTTTCTGGTGGATTCTTTAGGGTTTTCTATATACAAAATCATGTCATCTGCAAATAGTGACAGTTTCACTTCTTCCCTTCCAATTTGGATCCCTTTTATTTTTATTTTTTCTTTCTTTATTGCTCTGGCTATAATTTCCAATGCTATGCTAAATAAGAGTGGCGAAAGTGGGCATCCTTGTCTGGTTCCTGGTTTTAGAGGGATAGCTTTCGGTTTTTCTCCATTGAGTATGATATTGGCTGTGGGCTTGTCATACATGGCCTTTATTATGTTGAGGTACTTTCCTTCTATACCCATTTTATTCAAAGTTTTTATCATAAATTGATGCTATATCTTGTCAAATGCTTTCTCTGTAACGCCTAGATTTTAAAACTAGTTTCTTCCCAGATTTAACAGCATGAGACCCTTTAAGAATAGGGATTCTGTGTTTAGAACATACTCTCTTAGGAAATTTCAAATATACAACACAGTATTGTTGAATGTAGTCATCATGATGTATATGAGATCTCCAGAACTCAGTCATCCTGCAAAACTGAAACTTGGTACTCTTTGAGATCTTAAGTGTTCTCACCACACACACACAAAAAAGTAACTATGTGAGGTGATGGATATGTTAATTAGCTTGAGCATGGTGATCAGTTCACAATGTATAATATACCAAAACATCAAGTTGTATATCTTAAATATATACAGTTCCTATTTGTCAATTATACCTCAATAAAGCCAGGGCAAAAAAGAATAGGAACCTTGTCTTGTTCATCTTTGTCTTCCCAGAACAGTGACTGTACATACTAATTGACCGACTCAATATTTGTTGAATTGAATTTAATAAGAATAACCCAGCTGCCTAATGGTAAGATTAGCTGCTTAAGGTGGATGGGAACAAGAATGTATTATGAAGGCAGTCCCTGAAGAGGTGAATTACTGTACCTGTTAGTGACTGTGTATAGTTAGTCAGTATCCAAATTTAATCACACATTATTTCTTCTGTGTCTTTCCCATTGACACATTTTCTTTTTCTATTCTTTTTTTACCATCTTAGGGCAGAAGCTTTGTATGTCATAACTGTAATGTTGCCAATGCTTCTTAACTAGCATCCAGTGGCCAGAATCTCTCCATCGAATCCTTTCTGCACACGGACATCATGTTTATCTCTGTAAATGACTGCATATGATTATCTTACTAGTGTGCCTAGGGATCTAGAAGGACTCACTATTGCCTCCCAGACATGGTCCCACCTCCTTAGCCTTGGCATTCAAAACTGCTCCCACTGGAGCTCAATCTGCTTCTCCAGGCTTCTCTCTCCTCACTACTCTGGCATAAACCTATAGTCCAGCCAAGTAAAGGCCTATTCTGTGTGGTCCCAAGGAATCAGGCCCAAGTCATTCAACAGGCATTTAAGTCAATAAATGTTTATGGTGCACTTATCATTGGATTTTGTCTCAATATAAGGAAGAACATTATAATAGAGCAGCCCAGAGATGAAACGGGCTGCTACAATTACTTCAAAGAGATGTTCAGAAAGAAACTCAAGAATTAAATGGGGGATTGGTCTAGATTATCTATAAATTTTTTCCACTGCTAAACATTTAATATTCTATTTAAAGTTGCTCATATAGAACATGTGTTTTTCCCAGGTCATGTTGCCTCCTCTACCTAGCAAGCCTTTCTTCCCTTCTACATCTATTCAATTCCTACCCATATTTCAAGGCTGAGATTAGGAGCCAATGCTTCAGGAAGCCTCCCCGCTCCAGAGAAATGAATGTAGCTCCCAAAGAACATTTATCTCATTCTGCCTCAAATTTTATTTATTTTGTAAATATCTAACTATGTCTAGCTACTACGTTATAGGCTCCTTGAAGGTCTTATCATTTCCTTCAATCACCTCCTGCCTTGTTCATAAGAGGTAATCAATAAACACCTGTTGATAAGATGCTGACTAAATGAGCATTGTACATTTTTCTGTATATTTAATATTTAATTAAATATAATACATACAAAAATCTATCTAACAGCAGACACTAAATGAGCACCATTGACTGTGTGGTGTAATTGTACCATTCTAAGCATCTCCACACCGGTCTTTGTCCTTTCTTACCTTGTAGGTGATCACTGACTTGGCAAGTTATCATCCACTTCCCAGGATTCTCAACTATCATTTCTGTTGTCAGAAAGGTGGCTGGGAACAGGTTGACAACATCAGTCCGATGCCCTCTGCTGATGAACGTGTTACCATAAAAATAGATGGAATGGATGTCTATCTCATTCCCCATCCCAAATAGGTGCCAGGAGACCGATTCACCAACGCACATTTCAGGTTCAGGGAAGTTTCCAAAGAGGTATCCATTCAGGGCTGAAAAACAGAAGCACCCTAGTGTTAGAGACTCCCTTGCAGAGGTGGTAGAACCAGAAATGATGGTAATACATTGTCAGCACAGCTGGCAAATCAGCGCAGATCATTGGTTGTAATGATTTTGTACAGAAAAGCATGGCTCCTTTCATAAAATATAGTTCCAGAAAGGAATAAAAGGCATTAGTCTTTTCAAGAGAAAAGCACACAATAAAAGTGAAGATCAGCACACAGGAAAGCAGACTTGGAGCTGCTATGTGAACACAATAATGAGATCAGGAGTAAACAGAGCCTGCTCACACTTCCAGGATGGCTCAGCCATCTCCTATGGGGGTACTTCATTTGCATATCTGCCTTCCCCACTGAACTCTGTTCCTTGCAACTAATAAAAGCATGCAGCTAGCAGGAAAGGAAAAAAACTGATTAGAAGGGACTTATGAGACGTGTTACTTTAAAGTTTTGTTACTTTAAAAGCAGGGAGAAAAAACAGTTTTTACTAGGTCTTGCTGGGGGGGAATCTTGTTGATTGAGCTTAAACCATAAGTTCGAGACCTTGTACCTTTGAATCATCTAAATGGCAGTTGCGACTTCACCAAGTGCAGAAAAAACTTGATTTGGGGTTTTAAAAAGTCATAACGTCACTTCTTAAATTCAAACTCAGTTAAAAAGCAATTGTCACTAAGATAATAATGATTAGGCAGCACAATTAATTCAAATAACTTTAGAAATTTAAATAAATTTATCAATAAATCTTGTATTCATTGAGCATCTTCAATAGTCTAGATTGGTTTTTTTTTAAGTTAATTTTTTTCTATTCTTGGTTAGGTCTTCTTTGCCAGTCTGAAGAAGGATTCATAGTTTGCAAACATCTACTTCTGCATACAGACTGATTTTTATTTTAGAATGCAGTCTATAGTTGCTTATGTGTTTCATTTCATTTTGCTGGATATTTTTCACTCCAAAAGAGGAGAAGAGTTATGTGGGCAGCTGAGTCTTCAACCATCACAATTAGTAGTTTTCAGCAAGATTTGAGATCACCACTTCCATTATATCAAGAACAGGGATAAAAGTTATCTCATCACAGCAATGATTTGAATTTAGGTCTTCATTTATTCCATCCTTCATTTTTCCCCTGTCTCCCTCCCTCCCTCCCTTCTCTCCTCTACACATCCTTCCCTCCTAAAATATCTTCCAAGCACCCAATACACCCAAGGTTGCTGAAATATCAGTAGAAGGAAAAGAGGGCATGTGAGACAATGGAAATAGTCAGTATACCAACAATCACGCCTCGAGGCACTTGGCAATCAAACACGACCAAATTAAAATTTATTTGCTATGGTGTAGGAGGAGGTCACTGAGAGGCCACGACCACCAGTTGACCCACAAACTGGACCAGGCAGTGGACTATTTGTTTATACTGAAGATTTTCTTTATGTCCACTAAAACTCTCTAGGAAAGAGTGGAAGGAGACTATTTAATAATCCCCACATTCTAAAACTCTGCATTAAGCCACTGCTGTGTGAAACAGGATGGGTAAGTATTCTGTCTCAACTGACAGGATAACTATAGAAATTCACTACTTTCAACAAATACAGGGTCGGGTGCATAATAAATGTTGTTGACTTAAAGAATGTCTGGGAAACATAACAGATTCACCAGTGTGTATTTAAATCCCATGTATAGCACAGTTCTTAAAATTTAGCAGCCACTCAAAAAATGGTTGCTGGATAAAGCAAGAGGTTGCAAAGCACAGAACTGTTATATGATGATGATTTCATTCTCTTTTCTCCTATCACTCTAAACCTCTCATCCTCTGGACTCTCCTCCTGATTCTTTCCCTATTATAACATTAATCCTTCCGCTTTCTGTAACACAGCTTTGTCCATATGTCATACACACCCAATTAAGGTTTAGCTTATCTATTGCCTTGTCCCTTCTCAGACTGTTTTAGGTTTTGACATATATTGGGTTTCATATCACTTTCCGATTATTCTCATCACTAAGTTATAAATCTTGGAAAACTAAGTTTGACATTTCTGTGTTTTTTGCATCCTTTGTAGTACCAGATACGGAAAAGGCAATCAGTATATATTTGACCACATGGGAGACACTCACCGTGCATTTTGTTACTCCTCCGGAAAACAGCATCTTTTTTGTCAACTGAATCGGGGTCAGTGCAGAAATGTCTGATATTTTCATCTAGGTACCAGCTTTGATTCTCATCCACCAGAGTAAACATTATAATGAACTCTCGGTCCACATCAGTCCTTGTCCCCGAATATTTATGCAGGATACCTATCAGGCACATTCAAAAGAGTAGAGAAAAAAGGTCAAGGTGGACTAAATCAAGATTAGCTTTGCTTCTTGCCAACAGTGCGAGACAAGTTTGAAGTTTGTCAAAGACCTATACATACAAGAGTAACCCATAACGTAAAAGCAGCAAAGGGCTTTAATGGAAATAACAGAACCATAGAAGAGAAAAATCATAAAACAAATCTTCACAACGGCAGACTTAGAAACCTGGCTATCCCTAAAGGAAGTCAGTTTTATTGACAGAGCACAGATACACTAAATCAATTAATTGAGAATAAAATAGCAAAGTGATTATGTGGGTGAAATAATGAAACAAAAGCATGTCTGGTCATTTGACTACATTTTACACTTTCCTATGTGTGGTGTGAACAGCTCTTACTATGGAATATTCCATTAAAAAAATATAAGTTTCATAACGCTATGATGGTTCTTGGGCAGAAGTCTGAATTATTGCACCTGCTATGGTATCAGATAGATATTCTATGTTAGAAGAATTTTCCTAATCTTAAAGAAAGTTTGGAAAAAAAGGCACGTTCTGTGTGGAACAAGGGAGGTAGGCAAGAAAGACCTAAAGTTCATCTACACTTCTCAACACACTTGGGAACAGGCTCCTGGGGGTGTTCGGGAAGGGGTGAGGAGCCTCCTTACCTTCTTTGCACACCAACAGTGGGCCAATTAGCCCGGAGCAGATGTCCTTAGGGGCATCGATGTGCGAATGGTACACCCAGGTCAGGCAGTTGGCATCTGCGGGAGCAGGTGCATATTCTTCTCTCACTGGCCAGACGTAGGTGTAGTTTTTGCCAGGAGGAACCATGTCATCATTCTTGTTCTTCCCAGATGTTCCATCTGGGTACAGAGCTCCTTCCAAGAAAAGAGAAAACACAGTTAAAACACAGAGATCACATGCTGTAGTGGAGACACAGCTTTGGAATCAAACACACATGCAATAAAATTTGTTTACAAAGGGACTTGAGGCAAGTTACTTAAATTCTCAGTGTCTCAGTTTTCTACCAGTAAAACTGGAGTGTTGAGATCTACCCCACAGGGATGTGAGAACTAGATGAGGCAATGTATGTGAAGTGCCCTGCATAGAACCAGATGTTTAATAAGTGTCCCTAAGGACCCCTTCTGATGGGCTTCCTGTACCAGTCAGGAAGATTTCAATTCAATTCACTTCACATCAACTCAAGAAGGAAAGGAGAAACAGCAGAAGAAATAATGAACTTTGGGCACTTATTACAGATTCAGCACCTGTGTGAGGTCTCATGAGAAATAGGAAGGAATAGTAGACATTCTTCCTGCCTTCAGGGATCTTACAGTTCTGTTGGGCAAACCAGAATATGTATTATGAACACATGGCACAACTGGAGAATAAAACAGGGTGAAGTGTTGAATTCAAGGTGGGAGTCTACTACAGAGAGGCTAGAGGCAAATGGGCAAAGCATTCCCTTTCTCTGTTTCATAAACTAAGATTGCATAAGACTTTTCAGCTAAGGAAAGCCCACTGCTAAAAATAGTTCAAACACCATCCAGGCAGAAGGCAGGAGACCAATCCGTGCAAGTTATAATTATCAGAAGCTTCAAAACAAAGGTGGGATTTGGGAACCTTGAAGGACTGGGAGGAGTTGGATGGTACTGAGAAGGAGCTGGAGGGTGAGGGGCAGAGAGAGAGATGGATGTGGACACACTCCAGGTTCATTCTCCATGCTTTCATTTGTTTACTAATTCATTCAACCAACCTGTATTGGGTATCGACCACATGCCAGCAAACGTGCTAGGCATTAGGAATACAAATCCAAATAAGACAGCAAGAGCCAGTATAGCCAAGGCAAGCCAAAGAAAGATATAACTTAAAAACCTAACATTATTTTTTTAACAAATTCTACCTTGAAAACATAGTTTGATTTTTGGAAAAGGATGCCAGGAAAAAACAACAGCTAAGCCCCTACATTGTGCCAAGCATAGTGGGTACTTTGTGTATATTATCTCACTCTTCAAAGCAACCCCATATAGTAGGTATTAATATTTGCTTTTAGATTAAATCAAGGTAACACTAGATTTCAATCTAGTTGTATCTGACTTCTCACTACAGCTTGATACCTTCCCACAAATTATTGGGAATACAGTATACGGACTATTTTTACATATTTATTCACTTTATTTTTATATAGCTTCTTCTTATGTTTATGTTTGTATAAAACTTTCTTTTACATACTAACTTTTAATAACTTTTATTCTGACAAGAAGATGAATCATTTTGCAGATTAAACCCATGTGCTGTATAATCCTCAAAGATAAAGTCAGAGAGCAAAACCTATACAAAGAAAGCAGATTAATTTAATTAATTAGGTCCTTTCAGTATTAAGTGTAGCTCTGAATTTCCTGGTTATACCTAGGTCATACTGGTATATATAGGTTTAATATATATTAGGTTGTTATAATTAGGTTATGTTGTTTCTTTGTCTAATAAAAGGAAACTTATCAGTTCCTTAAGAGAGAGGAACTTTTTGCTGGTACTAAATTTTAAGAGAATATTTTCAAGAAAGTCATTATATACAAATTATTGAGTAATGCAATGAATTATGTTTTTGATGTTTTCAAGAATGATTTCCAAAAGATGCAAAAATATTCTTTTTAAAGATAATTTCTTTCATTGTCTCTTAATATAAGGTGAGAATATAACACTGAAAAGTATTTGACAAAACCATTTTTACTCAAAGTTAAACTAATGTAGTTTACTACCTTCTAACTTGATAACTGATCTAACCTGATAGGGGAATAGGAAAAACCCGTAGTGCTACCCACCATTCATTAAATCCAAATGACATTTTAAAAATTTCTGTGTTACCTAACCTCTCAGTGGCATTTGATATTATTGTCATTTTCCTCCCTCTTAAACAAGTCTCCTCCCTTGGCTCCTCTGACATCACACTGTCCTCTCTGGCAACTCTTTTTCAGTCTAGTTTTCCAGTTCATTCTCCTTTATCTGGCATTCAATGTCAGAATCCTCAAGGTATAATGCTGGCTCCCTTCCTTCCATGCCCAGAGCGCTCTTCCTGGTTGATAGTACCCATCCCTGCAGTGCCCCAGTCAGTTACATGCCAGCGACTCCCACTTTTATCTCCAGCCTGGACCTGGCCTCTGAACTCTGCACTGATATCTTACTGTCTACTGGACATCTCCACAAGAGATCTCAAAAGCAATCTTTCCCAAAGAACATTAGCTCTCCTCTCCCAAACCTAGTCCTCAGCCACTGCCTCCTCTCTCAATGAAAGGCATCACCAGTATTCAATGCCACAAGCCAGAAGCTAAGGAAGCAATATCATCTTCTTCCTCTTCCTCCCTCCCCATTTCCAAAGCACCACAGGTCCTGTCCTTGCTTCTTCTCAAATTCATCCATTTATGTCCATCTCTACCATCATGACTCTAATCCAAACAACATCATCCCTCACCTGGACTTCTGCAGTAACCTCCTAGCTGGCTTCACTGCATCTCTTGCCTCTTGAATCCATTTTCCAAGTCAAAACAAGAATGATATTTTCAAATGTCAAATCTGATTATATTGCTCCCTACTTAAAATGATTCCATGGTTCTCCATCACTCTTGGGATGAAAGTCAAATGTGTTGAACATGGATTGCAAGGCCCAGTGTGGTCTGGCTCAAGCAATCTTGAACTCCCTGGACCAGGTCGGTTTTCTAAAATGCATGCACACAGACAGAAGGGCAATAGAGCCAGTGGTTAAGTTCACAGCCACTGAAGTGAGACGGCCTGAAATCAAATCCTATCTCCATCACATGTTAGCTATGTGACTTGGGCAATTTTCTTCACTTCCTGAGTGTTAGCTTCTGATGTATAAGATGATGATAATTATAATCCCTTCCCCATAGAGTTGTTGAGGCTTATATGACATAATATCTATACAACATGTATCATGGTGCCTGGTATATAGTAAGCATTCAATAAATGTTAGTTATTATTTATTCATAGCCCTTGCCTAAGTTTTTAATTGTATATGTGTGTGTGTAATTGCTTGATTAATGTCTGTCTCTCATGTTAGACTGTAAGTTCCATGAAAACCAGGTTTACGTTTGCTTGTAATTGTGTATGCAAGATCTACCCCAGTCTTGGTATGGTGGGAACTCAATACATATCTATTAAATAAAATAATAGGGGCTGGCCCGGTGGCACAAGCGGTTAAGTGCGCGTGCTCCACTGCAGCGGCCCAGGGTTTGCCAGTTCGGATCCCAGGCGCGCACTGATGCACCGCTTGTCAAGCCATGCTGTGGTGGCATCCCATATAAAGCAGAGGAAGATGGGCACGGATGTTAGCCCAGGGCCAGTCTTCCTCAGCAAAAAGAGGAGGATTGGCAGATGTCAGCTCAGGGCTGATCTTCCTCAAAAAAAATAAATAAATAAATAAATAAAATAATAAAGGAGTGGCGTTACCATACATCATCTTTATCTAATGCCCTATAAATAAAATGCATGGCTTGGAAGCTTCCGGATTTCTATATAAAGAGGCTGAGGGTCAGGAGTTGTGGGAGAGTTGATGGACAGTGGACTTGTCTTGAAGCTTCAGCTGAGATCACTCATTTTGCCTTGATTATATGACACAAATAAATACAAATAGCAATTTTTTCCAGAGATTCTTGTATTCACAATTTACTTAATCCGGTTTCTTTTTGCTTATTATTGTTGGAAGTTGTTGACAGCTATTATTGAAAGGAAGGGCTAGAGTTCCCAAACAAATCTTTGGTGCCCCACTCAAGATGAGAAATATCATTTGGGCTCCAAAATAAACTCTGACTGTAAAGTAGAAAGCGATTTGGGGGTGGGTGCTCTGGAAATAGAATAAAAGCATCCAGCAATGCTTATGTTGAAAAACTGCTGAACATCAGTTATTCACATACTCCTGGCTGACCTTGATGCTATATGCATGCAAAGAAGAGGGGCAAAGGGCCCAGCAAAAAATAAACACCAAGGCAGACAAAAAACCACCTAAACTTTGAACGCATTTCCTATCCACCCACAAATCCAATGGCAGAGAACAGAAGACTTACTGATGCTTAAGCATAACCTCTGTTGAATCATTTGCTGACCTCTAAGCTAAGCAAATATAGAGATGATCCTTAGCATCCAGGCTTAAAAATAAAAACAAGAAAAAACAAAGAACAGAAACTTTACTGGCCATGCCTATAGGGAAGACAGATTTCACAGATGTAGCCCAGGAAAGTTACTGAACAAAAAGCAAATGAACAAACAAAACCAAACTTGGATGAGAGAGGAATCCAAATCCAGAATTACTACAATATGTTCTCAATAATGTCCAGTTTTCAACAACACCACCAAAAAAATGAGACATGCAAAGAAACAGGAATATGTGATCCATACTCAGGAAAAAAAGCAGTTGATAGAAACTATCTCTAAGTGTCTCTAGATGTAGAATTTATCCGACAAAGACTTCAAAGCAGCTAGTATAAATATGTTCAAACAACTAAAAGAAACTGTGTTTAAATAATTAAAGGAAAGTAGAACAAAATGAGTCAACAAAAAGAGAATCTCAATAAGGAGATAGAAATTATAAAAAAAAAGAACCAAGTTGGAAGTTTGGGCATTGAAAAATATAATAAATGAAATAAAACATTCACTAGAGGGGCTTGACAACAGATTAAAGATGGCAAAAGAAATAATTAGTGAACTTAGAGATAGAGCAATAGAATTATCCTATCTGAAAAAGGGAGAAAAATATTGAAGAAAATAAATAGAACCTCCGAGACCTGTGGGACAACATCAAGTGTATTAATATACATATAGTAGTAGTCTGCCAAAGGAGTAGGAGAAAGAAAAAGGGGAAGAAAAAAATTTGAAGAAATGGTGGCTGAAAAGTTTCCAAATTTGGTGAAATACCTTAATCCACACATCAAAGAAGCATAATGAACCACAAATAGGATAAATACAAAGAATCCACACATAGACACGTTATTGTCAAACTGTTGAAAGAAAAAGGCAAAGAGGTAATATTGAAAACAGAAACAGAAAAATGACTCATCAGATACAGGGAAGCATCAACATGATTAATCGTTGACTTCTTGTGTGAATGTTGGAGATGAGAAGACAGTGGGATGACATACTCAAAGTGCTGGGGAAAAAATGCCAACCAAGAATACTATATCCAACAAAACTATCCCTCAAAAAAAGAAGGTAAAATAAAGATGTTCTAGATAAACAATGAGTGAATTTGTTATTAGCAGATCTGTCTTACAGGGAATACTAAAAGAAGTCCTTCAGACTAAAAGGAAATGACACCAGAGAGTAACTTGAACCCATAGGAAGAAATGAAAAGCACCAGAAATGGGAAATCTGTGAGTTAACATAAAAGACTCTATTAATAAATTTTTCCTTTCTTCTCTTAATTTTTTTAAAAGTTAGATAATATAAAGTAATAAGTATAATATCATATTGTTGGGTTCATTTAGAGAGAGATGCAATATATATGGCAACAATAGATCGAAAGAGGGGAAAGAGGATGGAACTCTATTGGAGCAAAGCTTCTATATTTTACCAGAATTAAGTTGGTAAAAATTTGAAGTATATTGTGACAAGTTAAAATGCATAATACAATCCCTAGGCCAACTAATAAGAAAATAACTAAAAATGTATATAGTTTAAAAAATCAACAGAAGAATATAAATAGTACACTGAAAAATATTTGTTTTACAGCAAAGAAGGCAGTAAAGGAGGACCAGAGGAACAAGAAAGACAGACGGCATACAGAAAATAATTAGCAAAATGACAAATGTAAATCAAACCAATTGATAAGTACATTAAATGTTAATGCCATAAATGCCCCAATCAATATGCAGAGATTGTCAAACTGAACAAAAAAAAACTAACATCCAACCATATGCAGTCTATACCTTAGATTCAAAGACACAATAGGTTGAAAGAAAAGAATGCAAATAGTAACAATATGAAAGCTAAAGTAGCTCTCAATAACAGACAACATAGATTTTAAGACAAGAAATACTATTAGAGACAAAGATAAATATTTTATGATGATAAAAGAGTCAATGTATCAGGAAGATATAACAATTATAAATGTATTTATATCTAACAAAAGAGTCTCAAAACACATAAGGCAAAAACTGAAATAATTGAAAGGACAAATACACAACTCAACAATAATTATTGGAGATTTCAATACTCTTAATAACTGATAGAACAACTAGACAGAATGTCGGCAAGATTATAGAAGACTTCAACAACACTATCAACCAACTTGACCTAACTGACATCTCTAGAACATTCCACTCAATGACTGCAGAATACGCCTTCTTTACAAGAGCACATGGAACATTCTTCAGGATAGACAATAGGATACACATAAAATAAACCTCAATACATTTAAAAGGACTGATAGAATGCAAAGTACATTCTCCGGTCACAACGGAATTAAATTTGATATCATCAACAGAAAGAAATCTTGCAAATCCTACAAATATTTGCGAATAAAATAATACACCTCTAGATAACCCATAAGTCAAAGAAGAAATCACAAGATAAATTGTAAAATATTTTGAATTGAATGAAAAATAGAGACAAAACATATCCAAAATTTATGGTATACAGCTAAAGCAGTATTTAAAAGGAAATTTAAGGTTTAAACATTTATGTCAAAAGAGAAGTCTCAAATCAATAACATAAGCTTCCACTTTAAGAAACTAGAAAAGAAAGAGGAAACTATATCTAAAGCAATAAGAAAAAAGGAAGTAGTAAAGATTGGAGTGGAAATCAATGAAGGAGAAAACAGAAAAACAATATAAAAATAGATGAAACCAGAAGTTGGTTCTTTGAACAAGATCAACTAAATTGAGAAAACTTTATCTAGACTGATTGAGAGAGAGAGTGCACAAATGACCAAAACCGTGAATAAAAGATGGGACATCACTCTGACCATACAGATATTAAAAGGATCGTAAGAGAATATTATAAGCAATTTTATGCCAAAATATTAGACAACTTAGATGAAATTGACAAATTCCAAGAAAGACACAAATTACCAAAACTGACTCAAGAATAAATTTAAAAAAAAGTTGGAATAGACCTATAATATGTAAAGAAATAGAATTAGCAGTTAAAAATCTTCCCTCAAAGAAAAACCCAGGCTCAGATTTTTTCACTTATAAATTCTATCAAATACTGAAAGAATAAGTGATGTCAATCCTTTACAAAATCTTTCAGAAAATAGAGGGAACAGTTCTGAATTCATCCTATGAGACAAACATTACTTTGATACAGATAAAGACATCACAAGAAAAAAGACAGATAAAGACATCACAAGAAAAGAAAACTACAGACTGATATTCCTCATGAATGTAGACACAAAAATTCTTAACAAAATATTAGCAAACTGACTCCAGCAACATATAAAGAGAGTTATACACCTTGACCAAATGGAGTTTATTCTATGATTGCAAGATTGGTTTAACATTCAAAAATAAATTAATGTAATATAACATATTAATAGAATAAAGGAAAAAAAACCACACCATCATCTCAATAGGTGCAGAAAAGCAATTAAGAAAATCCAGTACTTATAAATTAGAAACTCTCAACAAACTAGGAATAGGTGGGAACTTACTCATAAAGGATATCTAAGAAAATACCCACAGCTAACATCGTCTTTAATGGGAGGGAGACTGAATGCTTTCTTCTTAAGATTGGGAACAAGGCAAGAATATCTACTCTCACCACTATTAATAAATTTATCCTGGAGGTTCTAGCCAGTGTAATAAGGCAAAAGAAAAAAATGAACAGTATACCGATTGGTAAGGAAGAAGTAAAACTGTCTTTATTCACAGTGATATGATTCTGTATGTAGAAAATTCCAAGGAACTCTCTAAACATCTAGTAATAAACAAGTTTAACCAGATAGTAGGACACAAAGTAAATATACAAAAATCAATTATATATCTATGCACTGGCAATAAATAATAAAAAAATACAATTAAGAAAATAAAAAGAAAAAATATATAATTAAGAAAACTATTCCATTTATAGCAGTATCAGGAAGAATAAAATACTTCAGAATATATTTAACAAAAGAAATGCAAATCTTGTACACTAAAAACTAAAACATTGTTGAGAGAAATCAAAGATTTAAATTCCATGTTCATGAATTAGAAGACTCAATATTGTTAAGACGGCAATTTATCTTTAAAATGCAAATGGCAATTTTCCCCCAACTCATCAATAAACTCTATGGCAATCCTCATCAAAATCCCAGCTGGCTTTTTTTTTTTTTGTAAAAATTAGCAAGCTGATCTAAAATTTATATGGAAACACAAATGACCCAGAATAGCTAAAAAGCCTTGAGAAGAACATAGTTGGAGGATTTATACTATCCAATTTCAAAACTTACCATAAATCCATAATAATCAAGACAGTATGGTTTTGGTGCAAGGATAAGCACATAGATCAATGGAACGGAATTGCGAGCCCTGAAATAAACCCTACATCTATAGTTATTGATTTTCAACGACAGCCTATGATTCATTCATCTTTTATTCCCAGGACCCAGAGTCAGTCTCTGGCATCTAGTGGGTGTTCAATGGAAGGTTTGTGAATGAAGAAGTGATGTATATATTGACAGAAGAAGTGAATTGAGGGCTCAGAAGCACACAAAGTAAGGACCTGGCCTTTGCTCCGAACTTTACCAAGTGCTCCTCTGGCAGATCTAGGAAGGTTAAGAATCAAGGCCTTGTGGTGGCTTGCTGATATTTGTGCACAGGAAGGGGAGGTGCTGCTTAACTGCCTGCACAAGCGCAGGAGCAGTGTGGAGCAGTAGGGAGAGCCCTAGAATGGGGGAGAGGAGGCCTGTGTCTATCACAGCTCAGCTCCCAACCAGCTGTAAGGATTTGGTGTGGGCACTTTTCCTCTCTGGGCCGTGATTTCTTACTTATAAAATGATGATGTGGGGCTAGATCTGGGAGGCATTTGAAAAGCGTTTATAGAGCACTTGCCACATGCCAAGCTCTGTGCCAGGCACTGGGGAATAGCACCTAGCAGAACCCAGCATGGTCTCTGCTCCCGGGAGACCTGCAGTCTAACATAGAGATACACACAAATGAGGATGCAAAGAGAAAAGGTCATTTTACTGTACAAGTTTTGAGGGTTTTTTTAACTGAATTAAAAAAAATTATTTTATTGAGGTCATATTGGCTTATAACGGGTAAATTTCAGGTGTACATTATTATATATCAGTTTCTGTATAGACTGCATTGTGTTCACCACCAATAGTCTAGTTTTCACCTGTCACCATAAATATGTGCCTCTTAAACACTTTTGCCCTACCCCCACCCCCTTCCCCTCTGGTAACCACTGATCTGTTCTTATCTGTGTTTATCTGACACGTACCAGTGAAATAATATGGTATTTGTCTTTCCCTGTCTGACTTATGTCGCTTAGCATAATACCCTCAAGGTTCATCCACGTTGTTGTAAACAGCAGGATTTTGTCTTCCTTTATGGCTCAGTAGTATTTCACACCTTCTTTACCTTTTCATCTGTTGATGGACTCTTGGGTTGCTTCCAAGTCTTGGCTATTGTGAATAATGCTACAATGAACATACAGGTGCATAAATCTCTTTGAATTGTTGATTCCGTGTTCTTTGGATAGATACCCAATAGTGGGATAGCTAGATCATATGGTATTTCTATTTTTAATTTTTTGAGGAATCTCCGTACTGTTTTCCATAGTGGTTGCACCAGTTTGCATTCGCACTGCAAGCAGAATATGAGGGTTCCCTTTTCTCCACATCTTTTCCAACATTTGTTATTTCTTGTCTTCTTAATTATAGCCATTCTGACGGGTGTAAGGTGATAGCTCATTGTACTTTTCATTTGCATTTCCCTAATAATGAGTGATGTTGAAAATCTCTTCAGGTGCCTGTTGGCCATCTGTATATCTTCTTTGGAAAAATATCTGTTCATATCCTCTGTCTATTTTTTGATCAGGTTGTTTGTTTTTTTATTGTTGAGTTGCATGAGTTCTTTATACATTTTGGAAATTAACCCTATGGCAGATACATGATTTGCAAATATGTTCTCCCAGTTGGTGGGTTGTCTTTTCATTTTGTTCATGGTTTCCATTGCCTTGCAGAGGCTTTGTAGTCTGACGTAGTCCCATTTTTTTTTTTCTTTTGTTTCCCTTGCCTGAGTAGACTTGGTATTTGAAAAGAAACTGCTAAGACCGATGTCAAAGAGTGTACTGCCTATATTTTCTTCTAGGAGTTTTGTGGTTTTGGGTCTTGCGTGCAAGTCTTTAATCTACTTTCAGTTAATTTTTGTGTATGGCGTAAGACAATGGTCTACTTTCATTCTTTTGCACATGGCTGTCCAGTTTTTCCAACATCTTTTATTGAGGAGACTTTTCTTTCTCCATTTTATGTTCTTGGCTCCTTTGTCGAAGATTAGCTGTCCATAGATGTGTAGTTTTATTTCTTGGATTTCAATTCTGTTCCACTGATCTATGAGTCTGTTCTTGTGCCAGTGCCATGCTGTTTTGATTACTATACCTTTGTAGTGTATTTTGAAGTTAGGGATTGTGATACCTCCAGCTTTGTTCTTTTTTCTCAGGATTTCTTTGGTATTCAGGTCTTTTGCTGTTCCATATAAATTTTAGGATTCTTTGTTCTACTTCTGTGAAGAATGTCGTTGGAATTCTGATTGGGATTACATTGAATCTGTAGATTGCTTTAGGTAATATGGACATTTTAACTACATTTATTATTCTAATCCTTGAGCATGGAATATTGTTCCATTTCTTTATGTTTTATTCAATTTCTTTCAATAATGTCTTATAGTTTTCAGTGTATAGGTCTTTCGCTTCCTTGATTAAATTTATTCCTAGGTATTTTATTCTTTTTTTTGCAATTGTAAACGGGATTGTATTCTTGACTTCTCTTTCTGCTAGTTGGTTATTAGTGTATACAAATGCAACTGATTTTCGTACGTTGATTTTGTACCCTGCAACTTTGCTGTAGTTGTTGATTATTTCTAATAGTTTTTCTGCTGGATTCTTTAGGGTTTTCTACATATAGAATCATGTCATCTGCAAACAGTGAGAGTTTTGCTTCTTCCTTTCCAAATTGAATACCTTTTATTTCTTTATCTGGCCCAGTTGCTCTGGCTAAAACCTCCAGTACTATGTTGAATAAGAGTGGTAAGAGTGGACACCTTTGTCTTGTTCCTGTTCTCAGAGGGGTGGCTTTCAATTTTTCCCTGTTGAGTATGATGTTGGCTGTGGGTTGTCACATATGGCCTTTATTATGTTCAGGTACTTTTCTTCTATATCCATTTTATCTATTTTTATTTTTTTAAACTCCAGGTTTCTTCTTTTTTTTCTTTTGAGGAAGATTGGCCTTGCACTAACATCTGTTGCCAATCTTCCTCTTTTTCTTCTTCTTTTTTTCCACCCAAAAGCCTCAGTACATAGTTGTATATCATAGTTGTACAGCTGTAGCTCTTCTATGTGGGATGCTACCTCAGCATGGCTTGATGAGCGATGAGTAGGTCCATGCGCAGGATCCGAACTGGTAAACCCTGGGCCGCCAAAGCAGAACACGTGAACTTAACCACTACACTACCAGGTCAGCCCCTATATCCATTTTATTGAGAGTTTTTTATCATAAATGGATGTTGGATATTGTAAAATGCTTTCTCTGCATCTATTGAGATGATCATGTGATTTTTATTCCTCATTTTGTTAATGTGGTATATCACTTTGAATGCTTTGTGGATGATCAACTATCCACGCATCCGTGGAATAAATCCCACTTGATCATGGTGTATGATTCTTTTAATGTATTATTGTATTTGATTTGCTAATATTTCGTTGAGGATTTTTGAATGTATGTTCATCAGCAACATTGGTCTGTAATTTTGCTTTTTTGTGTTGTCCTTGTCTGGTTTTGGTGTCAGAGTAATGTCAGTCTCATAAAATGAGTTAGGAAGCGTCCCATTCTCTTCAGATTTTCAGAATAATTTGAGAAGGATAGGAATTAAATCTTCTTTGAAAGTTTGGTAGAATTCTCCAGAGAAGCCATTTGGTCCTGGATTTTTGTTTTGTTGGGAGATTTTTTATTACTGTTTTAATTGCTTTACTTGTGATTAGTCTTCAGACTCTCTGTTTCTTCTTGATTCAGTTTTGGGAGGTTGTGTAAGTCTGAGAATTTATTCATTTCTTCTAGGTTATCAAGTTTGTTGGCATATAGCTTTTCACGGTATTCTCTTATAATCCTTTGTATTTCCATGGTATCCATTGTAATTGCTCCTCTTTCATTTCTGATTTTATTTATTTGAGTCTTCTCTCTTGTTTTCTTAGTGAGTGTGGCTAAGGGTTTGTCAATTTTGTTTATCTTCTCACAGAACCAGCTCTTAGTTTCATTGCCTTTCTATTTTTTTTTTTAGTCTCTATTTTGTTTATTTCTGCTCTGATTTTTATTATTTCCTTCCTTCTACTAACTTTGGGCTTTGTTTGTTCTTCTTTTTCTAGTTCTTTTAGGTATAGTGTGGGCTTGTTTATTTGAGGTTTTTCTTGTTTATTGAGGTAAACTTGTATTGCTATCAATTTCCCTCTTAGTACTGCTTTTGCTGCATCCTATTGGTTTTGGTATGTTGTGTTTTCAATTTCATTTGTCTCCGGGTACTTTTTGATTTCTCCTTTGATTTCTTCATTGATCCAATAGTTGTTCAGTAGCATGTTGTTTAGTCTTCACATATTTGTGACTTTCCCAGCTTTCTTCTTGTAGTTGATTTCTAGTTTCATAGTATATGGTCAGAAAAGATGCTTGATATAATTTCAATCTTCTCAAATTTATCAAAGCTTGCCTTTTTTCTCAACATGTGGTCTGTCTTTGAGAATGTTCCATGTGCACTTGAGAAGAATGTGTATTTTTTTGTTTTGGGATGGCATGTTCCATAGATATCTGTTAAGTCTATCTGGCCTAGTGTTTCATTGAAGGCCACTGTTTCCCTGTTGACTTTCTACCTGGATGATCTATCCATTGATGTAAGTGGGGTTTTAAGGTTCTCTACTCTTATTGTGTTGCTGTCAATTTCTCCCTTTAGGTCTGTTAATAGTTGCTTTATATACTTTGGTGCTCTTATGTTAGGTGCATATATATTAATAAGTGTTATGTCTTCTTGATGGACTGTCCCTTTTATCATTATATAATGCCCATCTTTGTCTCTCATTATCTTTTTTATCCTGAAGTCTGCTTTTTCTGATATAAATATGGCTACACCTGCTTTCTTTTGCTTGCCATTTGCTTGGAGTATCATCTTCCATCCCTTCACTCTGAGCCTATGTTTGTCTTTAGAGCTGAAATGTGTTTCCTGGAGGCAGCATATTGTTGACTCTTGTTTTTTAATTCATCCAGCCATTCTGTGTCTTTTGATTGGTAAGTTCAATCCATTTACATTTAGAGTGATTATTGAAAAGCTTAATACTACCATTTTACCTCTTGTTTTCTAGTTCCTCTATATTTCCATTGTTTCTTTTTACTTGTATTTCTGTCTGCCATTTCCATTTGGTGATTTTCTCAATTTTCTTTTTATTATGATTTGTGACTGTGTTCTGATTTTTCATTTTGTGGTTACCATGAGGTTTGTATAGACGATCTCATAGATGAGATAGTCCTTTTTCTGATAGCCTCTTAGTTCCATTAGCTTATGCAGGTTCCATCCCTTTCCTCTTCCCCTTCTATGTTTTTTTTTTTTGTCACAAATTACTCTTATTTGTGTTGTGAGTTTCTGACCAAATTGAAGTGTTTATAGTTACTTTTGATGCTTTCTTTCCTTTTATCCTTGATGTTATAATTAAGTGTTTGCTAACCTATTCTGATAGAGAACTGAAATTTTATGATTTTGTCTATCTCTTTTCTCAAAGCTTTGTAAATCTTTGCCTTTTTGTTTCAGGTAGAAGGGCCACCTTCAATATTTCTTGAAGGGTAGGTCTAGTGGCAATGAACTCCCTCAGCTTTTGTTTGTCTGGGAAAGCTTTATTTCTCTGTCATATCTGAAGGACAATTTCACTGAATAGAGTATTCTTGGCTGAGAGGTTTTATCTTTCAGTATTTTGAATATATCATTCCACTCTCTCCTAGCCTGTAAGATTTCTACTGAGAAATCTACCGAAAGCCTTACGGGGGTTTCTTTGTGGATTATTTTCTTTTCTCTTGCTGCCCTTAATATTTTTTCTTTGTCATTGACTTTTGAGAGTTTTAATATTATATACCTTGAAGAAGGTCTTTTTGCATTGAGGTAATTAGGAGTTCTATTAGCTTTATGTACTTGCACGTCCCATTCCTTCCCCAGGTTTGGGAAGTTCTCTGTTATTATTTCTTTGAATAAGTTCTTTGCTCCTTTGTCCCTCTCTTCTCCCTCTGGGATACCTATAATCCTTATGTTACCTTTCCTAATTGAGTCAAATATTTCTCAAAGAACGTCTTCGTTTTTTAAAAATCTTAGTTCTCTCCTCCACCTGAATCATTTCTATGTTTCTATCTTTGAAATCACTAATTTTGTCCTCCATATGGTCTACTCTATTTTTAATGCTGTCTACATTACTTTTTATTTCACTAATTGTGTTCTTCATAGCAAGAATTTCTGTTTGGTTTTTTTTTTAGACCTTCAATCTCTTTGGTGAAGTATTCCTTCTGTCCATTAATTTTATTCCTGAGCTCATTGAACTGTCTTTCTGAGCTTTGTTGTAACTTGTTGAGTTTCTTTATGACAGCTATTTCGAATTCTCTGTCAGTTAGACTGTCAACTTCTCTGATGTTAGATTTCGTTTCTAGAGAGTTGTCATTTTCCTTCTGCTGTGCAGTGTTATTGTAGTTATTCACGGTGTTTGATGAATTGATCCTCTGTCAGTGCATTTGTGGTAGTAATCACCTTCTCTTTTTTGGGTATGGCTTTGGTTACTTTGGTTCTGGTCACCTGGATCTCATGTTCCTCCACTGGCCCTCCACAGGCTTGGATACGGTTGCCCCATGCACCCCCTGTGTTTCTGTTCCCCAGTTGTCTGGGGGTGCTAGTTGCATCACTGCAAAAGGTGCTGAGTTCATGGGTGTCGCTGTTGCTGGTGGGGTCCTGGGGACCCAAGGACTTGTATGATGGAGTTGCTGGTGGAGTTGGTCTCAGGGGTGCCACCACTGGAGGCTGGATGCTCCCTCCCTGTCTACTAGCAGTTGTATGAATTGGGCTGCTGCCTCTGCCAATGCTCCACTAACTGTCACAGGGCAGGGCTGCCACCACTGCCCCTTGGGTGTGTGTACGGGCATGCATGTACATGTGGGGTCACTGTTGGATGCTGCCGCTGCCCTGGGGACGTTGACACATGTGCAGGGCCACTGCCGGCCACTGCCACTGCCTCCTGGGTGTTCATGCACGCATGGGGCTGCCACTGCACCACCGGCATTTGGGTGTGTGGGGCCAGGCCACCCTTGCCTCCACTCACAGTCACACAGGCCACTACGTGAGGATCCATACCCTGGATCGCTGCCATTGGGGATGGGGGAGGGAGCTGCTCCTCTAGTTCCACTACTTCCTGGAGATCTAGTCCACCCACCTTCAGATGTATAGCTGCCTGGATCTCTTAGGCATCCTGTTGTGCTGTGTAGGGAATCCTCTGTTGGTCAATGGATGTTAGGTTATAATTTAGAGGGGAGAGACAAAGAGAATCTCTCTCTCTGCCATGATGCTGACATCACTCCCCATACAAGAAGTTCTAATAAGTGCTGTGAAGAAACCAATAGACTCCTGAGGTGGGAGAGATCTACTTAAGACAGGGTATAGAGAAGGCTTCTTGGGTGTTCTTAACTTCAGGACCCAGGGATGACTTCAAGGACTCTGAGAACTCCCTAAAATCGAGTTCAAAATTTTGTGCACACACATATTTTTCTGATGCAAATGCTCACGGCAAGGGATCTTTGATAGAACTCTCCAAAGCATCTGTGACACACTCATGTTCAGCATTATTCTCAGTAGTGAAAAGGTGGGAGCAACCCACATGTTCATCAACAGATGAATGGATAAACAAAATGTGGTTTATACATACAATGGAATATGATTCAGCCTTAAAAAGGAATGAAATTCTGGTACATGCTACAACATGGGTGAACCTGGAAAACACTATGCTAAATGAAACAAGCCAGACACAAAAGGACAAATATTGTATGATTCCACTTATATGAGGTATCTAGAATAGGAAAATTCGTAGAGACAGAAAGCAGAATAGAGTCTACCAAAGACTAGGAGGAGGAGGGAATAGGTAATCATTATTTACTAGGTACAAAGTTTCTGTTTGGGATGATGAAAAAGTTCTGGAAATGGATAGTGGTGGTGGTTGCACAACATTATGAATGTGCTTAATGCCACTGAATTGTACACTTAAAAATGGTTTAATGGTAAATTTTATGTTATGTATATTTTACCATACCTTTTTAAAAAAGGATCCGTGGCCCTATAAAGCTTTAGAATCACTGGCCTATATGATCTTTCAGGATACCATCAGCTCTACTAAGGTATGCTTTTCAGAAATATATGAAGCCGTGAAGACAAAAATTAAAGATTTATAGACACCCTATTTTCTCCATATTTAAAAAGACAGACACAGCTATTATGACACATCATTAGTTTCTACCTGCAGCATAAATAACAGTTTTACAAAACTATATTAAAGAAAATGCATCAATAATTATCCCTTAGCAGCACTTCAGTTGGAGGAAAAGGGCCAAGAACAGAGGGCCATCTCAAGCTCATGTTCATCATCAGAGGTCTCTCCTCTGGCTGCTTAGACAGACCTGGCTGTGGCCACCACCAAGCGAGTTTGGCTGCATTGGGGTGTTCAAGGCAGAATGTGCTCATCCTTGATGATAAAGTGAGCTACTCAGGATTGATGGTACTGCACCTGACACATCCCCTAGAGCCAGTGGTGTAGCAGGTGTCACACCATTGGACCCATTCCACCTGGTCGTGAGCCAGAATGCAACAGGGAATGCGAAAAATACTTCTGTCCCAAAAGTCTAAGAATGTTGTTTAAAATTTTTTAAAAAGCAATAGGGAAGGCTCGAGAAATGGCACTGTTGAAGCTCCTGAAGTACACATGAGAAGACAGGGCTGCTTCAGAAAGGAAGCACCAAAGACGGTAGCCTTAAGCAGGGCAGTTGAGATCAACACTGAGACACTCTGCCCACAGCCAAGGCTGTTACTGGTGCTAGGACACTGGAACCTGTTGGTGCTTGCTGCTCTTTATCCAGTGTGCTACCCAGTCGTGACTGATGGACAAGGAAAGAAGTTAGTGTACTTCTGGGGCCATGGTGGGGCGTGTGCCAAGGGAGCCCAGCACCCAGTTCTGTATCAACATAAACAAGAGTGAGAAAGCGGGAAGAAGGAAATAAAGGAAAGAAAACAGAAGAAGAGAAAGAGAAGGGGGAACAGATGGAGATGGGAGAGAAAGAGACAGGGAGAAGACAGTGAACATGCATAATCGTTGTGCTCTTAGAATCCTTTCACTGTAACTGACAGTGCCTTACTTAGGAAATAGAGACAAGACACCAATAATACAGGATTGATATTTACCTTCTGAATCTTTGTTGTAGAAGACGCCATGTGGATGCAAAGAGTAAGGTCGGGAAGCAAAGTTCTTTAAATGGATGACAATCACATCACCTACTTCAGCCCTCAAGATGGGGCCCAGGAATCCCAGCCAGGGAGGTTTAGGGATCTCCGTGGAATAGGTCTCATCTGTGTAGTGTCTGTAAACAGCCTTTTTGTAAAGACTGCCTATCCTGTTGGGCCCTCTTTCGAGAAATAATGTTGCAAGTCTAAAAGTAAGAAGAAAAATATTTTATAATTGAAATTTAAAGAGAAAGCCAAAAAGCTTACCTTAACATTTCATAAAGTACTTTCATGTATGATTTCTCATTTGGGGTTCACCATAACCCTGTAACCTCTGTAGAGCTGGTAAGATTATCCTTAACTTACTGATGAGGAAACTGAGGCTAAGAGAGTTAAGTGACAAGCCAAAAGACACAAATAGTATTCACAACCAAACTAAAAGAAAGTGAAAATACTCTAAAGTCACACTGCACGTTTGCACCTTTTCATTCAACACACTCCTCTTCACTTTTTCATTTAACAAGCATTAAATATGCACTTGCTACATTCCCATTACTTTGCTAGGCACCGTGGAGGGATACAAAAGAGTTTATGTTCTGGGGCCGGCCCGGTGGTCCAAGCGGTTAAGTGCGTGCGCTCTGCTGCTGCGGCCTGGGGTTTGCAGGTTCGGATCCCGGGCGTTCACTGATGCACTGCTTGTCAAGCCATGCTGTGGCAGCGTCCCATATAATGTAGAGGAAGATGGGCATGGATGTTAGCTCAGGGCCAATCTTCCTCAGGAAAAAAAAAACAGGAGGATTGGCATTGGATGTTAGCTCAGGGTTGATCTTCCTCACCAAAAAAAAAAGAGTTTATGTTCTAATAATGGAAAGATTGAGGAACTGCATAGAGCAGTATATGATTAGGTAAGTGCCAATTGAGTGATTCATGCAATGGATATAGGCTCAATTTTTCTAGGAATACATTAGTTCAGAGAAGAAAAAGATTGCTGTGGGTCGAAGAGGTCAGAAAACACCTCATGAAAAACGCAGGAATTAAGGAGAAGTAGGATTGGATAACAACATGGAAAAATGAGGACACTAAGCAGGGACAGAGTATGAGCAACGAGGAAGAAGTACACACAGTAGGAGGGGAAAGCAGGTTATAGGGTGGGCACAGGTCTGGAAGGTGAGGAGTGAGAATTTAGATGCATGTAAAATCTGGGGAAAGACTGATAATGAACTTTAATTCCAGGCTGAAGAATTTAGAATTTATCTTAGAAGCACTGAGGACTCATTGAGGTTTTTCATAAAGTGGGTGACATGATAATTGTTGTTTAAGGACCATCCTTATGGCACTGGTGTGCAAGTTTTAGAGGAGTCAGGCAAAGCAGAGAGCAAAGATGAGGGGCAGGGAGGCTGTCAGGAGACCAGCAGGGGGTGGTGCAATAGAAAGAAAGGGATGGATGTGAAAAAACAGGATTCTAAGACTTGATGTGACCAGGTGCCTTCCTGGGGCCCCAGGGTGAAGGGGAGACTCACTCCTGTGGTCTGGGAGTCTGAGACAATAGCAATACTGGTGGCACCACTTGGGAGGTGGCCATACCTTCTTCTCCTGGGGAGGTGGAACCCCCTTCCTCACTCTCGGTCTGTATGCTTAGTGTGGGGCTCCAACCCTAGCTCCAACCCCAGAAGTATTGGCTTCTGCTTGAGCAAAAGCTCCACCGCTCCTGGGTGCAGCCATCCCAATGTAGCTGTGTCCTCTCTGAGGGTGAAAAAGCAAGACCCACTCCAGCACACACTGCTGTGCATGTGCATGCATGCATTCTCTCTCAGTTATTCAACAAACTTCAATTCTGTCAAGCCCCGTTCTCAGTCCTAAGGATACACAGAAAAAAGACAAAGCCTTGAAGGGGCTCTCAATCTAGAAAGGAGAGTTATGAGAACACAGATTATGTTCTGGGGCATCTAATCTGCTGTGGAAGACAGATCAGGGGAAGTAATGCCTAAATATGGTCTCAAAGAGCAAAGAGGAGTTACCCAAGAAAAGAAGATGGAAAGGGCTGGTGTAGTAAACATTTTGGAGTTTTGCCAACTCGGCACCCACACTCCATTGTTTGGTCTAAGAGCACCCTTTCCCTATTCTCATTCTATATGCTTTGGGTGGGGCTCCACCTCCAGCTCTAACGGCGGAGCAAGTGACTCAGCCTAACCTATCAGTACTCCAAGTCCCTTCGTACATTGCTGGCAGGGAAAGCTTGTGATCCAGGCACGGCCAAATGCTGTAATTCGTCCCCCAACCAAGTCACCCAGGACCACAGTGATTGGTTCAGGAACAGCCACAGGGTGGTTGGTTGGTTTAATCTGAGGGACTCGAGGGACTTGTGAAGGGTCTCTTTCTTGCGCACTTGGAACCAGGCACGTGAGTCTAGAGCTTCTGGCAACTATATGGCCAACCCAAGGAGAGAGTCTGCCTGGTAGTTGTTGTATGTTCCTCTAATCTCTTAAATTTTACTATTTACTTTTTCCCTCTAATCAACTCCTACTTGCTTTCGTCATTATATTCCTTTCCCATTTATTGTACTTTCTATTCTCTTTTATTCACGTCTAAGAATTCAATAATTCATCCAAAAAGAGTGTTAAGCACCTACCATGTGTTATTCAGCACTTCTTTTTCCTATTCTTCTGTGCCCCCTCTCCCGACCCCTTTTCTGGTCTCTTTCCCAATAGTCCCAACAGAAACCTATCCCAGCCTTTCCTAAAGGGTGCAATCCAATATCTTTAACGGAGTAATCAGGCAGCCCACTCTGGGTCGGAATGAGCAATTCTTGCAGTTCTGTTCATCCCAGGTCCACAATGAGTGTCAGAGTAATTCTAAGAGGACTAGACCAGTTGGATGTAGAAGACAAGAAGATCTTCTCTATGACATGGCAGCCCAAAGGGTTGTCAGGCAACTCCAGTCTCCCAGGTTCCTCCAGAGTGCCCTGCACCAGTTCTCCTGCCTCACCCCTCCCAGTATAGGGCACATTGACCTATTTTGCTTCCTCTCTCTCTTCTCTAATCAGAACCCTAAGCAGATGCCCTGATTCAGGAGCCTTATCCTACCCCAAACCCCAGCCTCAGATGTCAACAAGCAGAGCTACAAACCCCTAGACCCTTGGGGTTCAGTGTATAGCTGGACTTGAACCACATTCCCATTCTGCCCAGAGGCAGACCCAAGGACAGTGCTCTTCTAAGGTAGATGTAGTTCCTGGACCAGAAGATATAAAGTTTATACCCATGTGTGAATGTGTCCCTATGATGGGACAAGCCCTTTACGACATACATGACCACACTGCAATAGGCTCTGTCTCCCCCATCAGCACACGTGACTCCTTTGAGAACTCTCCTAGTGAATCCTACATGCATCTCCTCTGTTTCAGTCCTGGGGTGAGCTTGAAAACAACTCTACTGACTTCCAACAAGTCCAGATTGAAGACCTGAAGCATGCAAGCAGGGCTAGGTGCTGTTTTGGATAAAAATATGAATAAAACACAATCCTAGAATAAGTAAGTCTATGATCAAAAAGAAGGGACAAAGACATTGATGCCCACACAAAAGAGACTGATATGAATTGTAAGAAGAGAACAACATGATCTGGGAGCTTAGGAGAGAGGGAGAGACAATGGGCACTCCAAGTGGAAGGGACAGCTTGAGCAAAAGCTTCAGGGTGGGGAAATTAGAGGTCGGTTCAGGGAATTGTAAGCAGCTTTCTACGGCCAGAAAACTTGATGGGAGTGAAATTGTAGTGAAATGTGAATGCTGGGTTAAGGCATTTGAATAGTTACATCTGCAACTGAGAGTCGCTGAAGATTCTTGGGCTGGGAAATTTGACGAGATCTGTGTTTCGGGAAGACAGTTTTGGCAGGTCCCACACCTGACGTCTCTCCATCGTATCTGCCCATATGATTTTGCCCGTCTTGAGCACATATCTGCCCATATGATTTTGCCCATTTTGAGCACAGTGGACCAAGCCCCTTCTCAAGCTTCCACCCTGAATACCTAGTCATGACACCTGTACGGCTGACCAGGGTTCTGTTTAACTTCATGACTGATTTGGGGAATTTTCTTCCTTGAAATCTGACCATGACTTAGCTGAGCCTCCCTCTGCCAGTAGCCCAGATGTGGCATCTGCTTGCCCAGTCTGGTCTGGATCTTTCTTTGGCCAACTTGGGAGTTTCACTGTCTTTCTTTAATTCAACATCTTTTCCCAATGCTCCCCCGCTCCTTCCTCTTTCTGGGTCCTACCCAAGCAGAGAATTCCTTTGTTGATGGAGCCACACTGGGTCTGATAGTCTCCACATTAACTAATGGATTTGCGTTAGCTTCATTAAGGTTGGCATTTCATTAAGCACTATAGATCAAAAAGCTAAGGAAGAGATACTTTCAGGTATTCTTGTTCATTTCCTCGAAGAGATTATCAAATGTTCATTTATCTGTGACTCAAATACAAGCTTCTAAGCAATTCCTACTAGAAAGCTCCCCAAAAGTCTCTAGTATGAATGGTAGTTTTGCCCACCCTGCAGACTTTTCAGGATGATGGAGCCAGAGATCAATGTGTCGAGTAGCCAGGCATGCATTCTGCCATGGAGCAGAAGGTAGAAGATAGGAGATGGAGGAGAGGGTGCCTGGGTCAAACTAGGGAGAGGAATCCAAAGCCTCAAGTCAAAGCAGGAACAATCTTTTGTGCAAATGGCCCCGCTTCACTCTCCAGCCTCATTCCCTCTCTCTTTGCCCAACTCCCACGCCCTCATGCTTCTGCCAGGTCTGATGCTCACACTTCTCAGAACACAGTGTCCTTCCAGCATTCTAAGAATTCCACACATTCTTTTTCTTATGCCTGGGTGGTCTTCCTCATTCTCAACCCCCCAAACATCCTTCAAGTTCAGTTCAGACTCTTTCGCTTTTCTCCATCTGTACACACACAGTGCTCTGTTCATGCACTAATAACATACTTGCCAAAATGTGTTACAGGGAGATAAGTACATCTCTGGTTTGTGAGCTCGTTGAAGACAAAAATCCTTCAAATATCTTTTTTATTATAACGCTTAGCAATTGCCTGGAAGAGTTGGTACTTAACAGCTCGGAATTAAAAAAACCTTGAATTCGCCCCTAGACTGGCAATTTAAAAGTGGGATAGTTTTGCAAACTGCATTGGCAGAAAGGTGTATGGTATTATATTTGACTTTGAATATCCTCTAGGCCCAGGATGGCAAATAGGTTGTAACTCATGCACCAAATCTGATTGGTTGGTAGTGACTGCTTAGAAAAGAAGTCCAGGTTGAGTTGAATCAAAGCGGAAGAATGCCATGATCCCCTCAAGATGTCTACCATGGACGTGGGGCTGGGGGCATACTCGGTACATAGCTGCTCTCCTTGCTCTGCACAGACAGCCAGGTAACACGATTCTCCAGGGTCTTTGAGTGTGGCCTTCTCCACAACTGGAAGACATAATAATATCACTACTGGCAGAATATACACCAAGTTGTTTTCCCACAGCAGCAATGGTTAGGGAATGATCTACTCATGTTCATCTGCCAGGTCCCCTTTGTAACCAAAATACAGAAGGCATTATATCTAATGATGCCTGGGTCCAGGTTTTGTTCACAAATCCAGTGAACGTCTTTTCAGAAATACAACATGTGACCTTAGGAGCTTTGGTTTCCTAGACCTACCTTCCAAAGACTGTTTTCTTTCTCCCAAGGACCTGCTGACAGATAGGGTTTACAGCCACCTTGCCTTTTTGTAATTTATAAACTGAAACTTATAGCACAACAAAATTAAAAAGAAAAGCATTTAGGGGGCTGGCCCCGTGGCGTAGCAGTTAAGTGCGCGTGCGTCCCGCTGCTGGCGGCCCGGGTTCGGATGTCAGGCGCGCATCTGCGCACCGCTTGTCAGGCCATGCTGTGGCTGCATCCCATATAAAGTGGAGGAAGATGGGCATGGATGTTAGCCCAGGGCCAGTCTTCCTCAGCAAAGAAAGAGGAGGATAGGCATGGATGTTAGCTCAGGGCTGATCTTCCTCACAAAAAAAAAAAAAAAAAGAAAGAAAGAAAGAAAAGCATTTAAACAGAACATAGCATGATTTTAAAGTCAAGTTAGAAAGTGGTTTCTTCACAACCTTGTTACTTCATTGCTCTAACCGGTTGAGGCATCCAGCCTTCGCTAGACAACCTAATATGATCATAGGCCATGGTCAAATCCATCAGTAATGATGCCGCTGTTAATGAGACTGGCCTCAGCCTTGGAGGCAGGAGAACTCCCCGGGGGTGCTTAGCTGAGCCAGATTAAGAGATGGAGCAGGTGGGCCTCAGCTCTAAAGCGCACTGAGACATCGCTGGGGAGCTGACGGCATCACTGGGGGGATAAAATTCACTGGAAATAACATTGAAGGCGGGGAAAATGACAGCTTCCAGAACTTCTCTGGAGTGAGTATTGTATATAGGTGGAAAGAATCAGCTACTTGAGATGGGGTTTGGGAGGTGGAAGGAGGAGACCCCATGGGATGTGCTCCAGTAATAACACGTGGTCACTGAAATCCCTTCCAAGGAGGATTGGTCCAGTGAACCGTAGGGTGGGCTCCTTCTTGCAACCAAGGACAGGGTGAGAACTGCTACCACAGGGCCCCTGCCTCCTCTCCTCAGCACTCAGCCTCTCCTCCACATAAGACTTGAACAAGGATTTTTGCAAATATCAGTTGAAGGAGCCTCATATTATTTATCTGCCCAGAGCACCAGATTCCTGCCTGCCCAGGCACCCACATGTGTCAACCCTGCCCTGCCCTAGGTGTAGAGTCAGTAAGGGGGGTCGGGGGGGCCAAGTCCTGGGACAAAGGTGGAAGCCATGGGTTCAGGCCCCCTATGGAGGATCCAGGGATGGGCCTGACCAGAGAAAGGCCAGCACCCAGGAATCACAGGGCCAGGCCCCAGAGGCAGCAAGGCTCTCCCTGTCAGCTGCCAAGTTCAGCTCCCAATCCAGAGAATTAGCCCAACAAGACAGAATCCTGACAAAAGGTTTGGAGAATTACAACAATGATTTTGGTAGCAAAAGCTTGGAAAGACCAAACTGTTCTTCAACTGATGACAGGTAAATAAATTATGGCACATTCATAGCACATGGCCATACAAAAGAATAAGGTGGTTCTACAGGTGGCAATACGGCATGGTCACCAAGATACCAAATGCACAAAGCAAATTGCAGAGCAGCATGTAAAGCATGACGCCGTTTGTGTGTTTTTAAACAATGTACATATACGTTTATGCAAAGAAAGCATCTGGAAAGTGGTCAGGGAACCCTGAGGCCACACGCAGGAGCGAGAAGGGACAAGAAGTTTACTTTCACTCACCCTCTTCCGTGCTGTGAGAGTGCTTTACTCTATACCTTAAATTCACTTTCATAATAAAAACAAGCTCACAGTTTATTTAAAAAAGAGGATCCAGGCTGTTTGGCTAATGGGGTCAAATTTCTCTTCTTGTGTGCCTTCTATTCTGAAAACAAAGCTGCCACCATGAAGTGTGTTTTTAGGGTGAGTTCTCCTCCACAGGAGGATTGGCATCATGAGCAGGGAGTGCAGCACCTGTGCTCTTTTGGGGGAAAGAGAATCCCTGCTCAGCCTCTGGTTTGACAAGTCCATTCTGCCAGGCATCAAGACTGGCACACTCGGGTCTGTGTACCCTTGGTCTTCTGCCTCTATGTATCCACCAAGCCTGTGTGTATCTGCCCAGGAGCAAGAGTTCACCCTCTTCTGCTCTGTGAGGCAGAAGCCTACATTTCGGTGTGCAAAGGAAGGGATAAAAAGTCTGGATGCCTGACACTGGGGCTTTATGATAGAGGTTCCTATGTTTCCCAGCCACACTTACAGCTTGGGTGGTCATGAGACATAGTTCTAGCCAACAAGATGTAAACATATGTCATTCAATGGTACTTCTCTGGACTCAATTGGCAGAGATCCTATTTGTCCTTTGCTCTTCCCCTTATTCATGCTTGAAATGAAGACATGATGACTGGAGCTTCAGCAGCCATCTTGAGAGAATGAGGAAGAAGGTCATGACTTTACCTACGGATGGTCAAGTGGAAATCCAAAAGGAACCTGGGACCCTGAAGATTGCCAACCTCTGGATCTCTTTTGTGTAAGCCAAAAAATATGTTTAAGCCAGTGTTTTTCAGGTTTCTGTTAACTAGCAGCTGACTACAAGTCCTAATTGAACAGGCTGTTCAGGAGGAGGAAGAGGAGAAGGAGCAGGGGAAGAACTGAGTCATCTTCAGGCTGACTAATTAGCCTTAGAGGAGGCAGAGTTGCCTGGCTTTATAGCCAACACTTGGTCACCCAGTAAGGCAATGACAGAGCAAGGATTAGATTCAGAATCTCTAGTATCCTCTCTAGGCTCAGCCTGCTGGGTAAAAAGCTATAATGATGTTATTCATAGGGCCTTGTCATTCCAACAAGTTCTGTAAGGAAAGATGGACATTTGATCCTCCTCACCTCTCTACTCTGGGTTCCCAGCATGCGCACGCACACATACACACACACACACACACACACACACACGCAAATGTATGCTGAGCAAGAGTTCTTTACCGCAAGTTGTCTGGCAGAGCCACCCAACCAAGAAGCGAGCATATCAGAGGGAGAGGAGGTGTTCACTGAATTCCTAAAGCACTTATTGCAAATCCTGCACATTTTAGCACTGAGTTATATATTGACTTGTTCTGCACATCCCTGGACATGTGTCAGTCTTATCACCTAAACAGCCAATAGTCACCCCGAGAGGGGATTAGGTTTTCTAAAGCAGTGGTTCCCAAATGTCCACCCAAGTACCAACTGTCTCAGAATTATCCGGGACATTTGCCAAAACTTTAGGTCCCCAGGCCTCATTTCAGGGCAATTGAATCAGACTTTCTGATGTCAGGGCCGTGGTGTCTATATTTTTCCTGAGCTCACCAAATGATTGTTATGGCAGAGCTTTCCAGTGCTTGCCCATTCTGATTTGTCTTTCCTCCCAGCAGAACGGGAGAGTAAAGAGCTTCTGCAGTTAGGTGGAGCCATAGGATTTTGGCAAATGGGCTATAAGTGGACGTGACATGTGTTGCTTCTGGGCCAGGGCATTTACTTGCCCATTGCGAGACCTTCTCACTTCCTCTGCTGCAGGGGGAGCCTCAAGTGGAGATAGTGAGGTTCAAGATCCAAGCAGCCTGGCTTCCTAGTTTCCTCGAGGAGGACAGTTGTCCTGGAGTCATATGGCCCTCTGTGAACACGAGTGGGTGAGAAATACACCTCTGTGGTGCTAGTCCCCGGAGATTTGGGGGTTGTTTGTTACTGCAGCACAACCTGACCTATGATGACTAATACAATTCTGATGTGCATGCAAGTTTGGGAATCACATTTCTATAGTACTTAGCACAAAAAACATAGAAACTATTTGAAACCATAGGGAGTATTGAAAGTGGAAAGGTAGGGAGGGCTGGAAGCAAGAAAAAGTAGTCTTTTTAGTGTCTAGGCAGCAAACCACCCCTAACAACACAACGTGCATTTGTAACAGTAGGACAGAAACTCCAGCTCCTATGACTCCTAGAAGATGCTAATTTTTCCCAAGAAACAAAGCAAGGGGGTGACTTCAAGGGAGCCAGCCACAGAAAGCACCTTCGATTTAGTAGAGGACACTCGTTGGAATGCCTGCCTTCGGGGTTGTATATTGTTTAGTGTGGCTGTAGGATGGCCCCACTGTGAGGGACTGAGCCATCACTGCCCGTCAGGTTCATCCCCAACCTACATTCTAACATTTTGACTCAAGCTAAGGAGGTGTCTATTTCCTGCTGTGAAGGAATCCAGTTGGGCTGGGAAGTTTCACATTAACAACTGCTTTAAAGACCAAACGGGGGATGTAATTTCACATTGCCAAGACCAGGGGCAGTACTGCGAAGGGAGACTCCTTCCAAGAGCAGGCTAGATGAACCTGCCTGTGGGGTCATCTAACCAGTGCAGAGGTGGATTTCCAGGTTAGATTCTGAGGAGTTCGTAGCTCACAGGGGGTGTGCATCTCACCAGCACCACCATCCCCCACAACCTGCATCTTTTAGAGGGATATTTTTCCCATCCATTTGACCATTGGGCAATTGTTGAACTTCTACTGTATATGAGACATTAAACTTGAAACTGGGGCCAAGATGTGTGAATCTCAGTCCCATACATCTTGAGTATGGGATTTACTCAAAAAGATTTACCATCTGGTTGGGAAGACAAAACATACACATCAGAGAATAAATAGCAATACCCAGTTTTCCATATTAAGTGGCGACTGCACCATGTAGAGCCTGAATGTCTAAGAGGGTGTGAGGGGGGAAATGGGGTGAAGATGAGCTATGAAGTAACATCAGCAGAGGGTGTGGTCAGAGTAAAAGTGTGCGATCATTATAGTCACAATAAGCACAAGCAATGTTGTTGTTGTCTGAGCTTGAGACGGGACGTTGTTCCTCGAGGAGAAAACAGGACTGGATTGTGACAAGGGCCACTTGGAAAAAGAAGGATGGAAATGGTGATCATGCCTTGCAATTCGAGTAAAGCCACGCCCTCCCTAATTAGATTAACAATTTTAAAGCCATCCCAGCCAAGCAATGTGGTCCTCGACACATCCTCTCATCCAGGTTCCCCTGGCACCACCTAAGTCTTGAGTTCCTCCTTTTCACACTTCGGTTCCACAGAAGCCACTCAGAACACACACAAGGCGTGTTAAAAACAAATTCACATGGTAAGGGGAAAAGAGAATGAGCTTGAATCCCAACTCCCCCACTTGAGGTTGTGAGATCTGGGGGAAGTGACTTAACTGCTCTGAAGGCTAGTTTCTTCCGCTGTAAACCAGTGGACTGACAGAGCTATTGTGAAGAGTAAAGGAGACGAGATGTGGAGCCCCCCTGCAGAGCGTCTGCGGGAGCAACCAGTGGTACTCGTGATTGTTTCTGGCAAAGCTCTAATTAGAAAAGAGGAAAATATGACCCTTTGAGGGTCTCTTTCCCACAGAGCTCCTGCTCTCCAGAGAACCATTGAGACAGAGAGCTACTGTGATGACTAACGCTTCCTGAGTGCCAACCCAGTGCCAGACAACACATCCGAGCATTTTCAAATCTCCTGTCATTTGAGCCTCCTGATACCCCGGTGGTGGGCTGATAGTGGCTTCCAAACGTAAGTCCACATCCCCTTATTTTGAAGAAGGGTCTTTGCAGATGTGATTAAGCTAAGGATTCTGAGATGAGGAGATGATCTTGGATTATCCAAGTGGATCCTAAAAGCCACCAAAAGTGTTCTTATAAGAGGGAGATTAGACACACACAGAGGAGAAGGTGATATGAAAATGAAGGCAGAGATTGGAGTGATTCAAGCCAAGGATTGCCAGCAGCCACCAGAAGCTGGAGTAGGCGATGAATGGATTCTCTCTTAGAGCCTCCAGAGGAAGTGCGGCCCTGCCCACACCTTCACTTCAGACTTCTGGCCCCCAGAACTGGAAGAGAATAAATTTTGGTTGTTTTAAGCCATCCAATTTCTGGTAATTTGTTACAGCAGCCACAAGAAACTAATATACTCCCAGAAGGAAGTACTATCATTATCCCCATTTTACTAATGAGAAAATTGAGGCAAACAAAGATTCAATTACTTGCTTAATAAGTGGAGCAAGAATTCTAAGCTTCTCAGTTGATGCCAGAGCCCCACATTCGCTAGCAAGCCAGGCTGCCTTGGCATCTCTGTTAGACCACTGCTGGGTGACATTCGGCTAGGGAAACCCACCCTGGGCCTCCTGGTACCCCTGAGCAGGGCAGGAGATTTCTCAGCCCTCTGCATGGCATGGAAAGCTTTTATGACAATGTCTGGAACATAGCAACGACTCACAGACAGTCAGCAATTATACTGTCTGTGAGTTCCCTCAAACCCCACTAACCAGCCTTAGAGCCCCACTATCTGGAGGGAGGAAAGGGAAGGGAGAACTAAAAGGATGTTTGTGAAGGGTGGGAAACAGGGAGCACTGAGGAGAAGGTGGCAGGGACTGCCAGCTGCCTTGCAATATTCATGCTCCCCATCTTTTTATTAACAGAATCAATATTCTGTTTTTTCAGGCCAAAAAGCATATCACTAAAAGACTATATTTCCAAGCCCCCTTTGTGGCTTTGAGTATCCAGTGAGATGTAAGTAGGATTGGTTGGGTGGGGTTTCCATGAGAGCCCTTTAAAGGGCTGATATAGCAGGAATTGTGCCCTTTCTAACTTTTCCCTTCCTCTCTTCCTTCCTGGAACATAGACATGAGACCTAGAGTTCCAGCAGCCATCATGTGACCATGAACTTCCTTGAAGAGTGAAGTCACATGCTAAGGATATTGGATCAGAAATAGAGAAGGCCCCCGAAATCCTATCATACCAGCTGTCCCACCAGCCTTGGACTGCCCACCTCTGGATTTCTTTTATAAGAGAATACAAAACTTTAATTCATTTAAGCCACTTTATTCTTATAATAAAGAATCTACTGGCAGCAAAAAGCAATATTAACTCACATAGGGAATAATAGTAACCCCAAAAGATTCACATGGTATTGGGCCCAACTCATGGTTTTTCCCCGCTGATAAGATAGAAGCTGAGATTTGAAAGTTACCGTCGGTTTAAGACGAAGCCCTAATGAGGTGATATCTTTCCTTTTATTTCAAAGCTTACAAAAGCCCTTCTCTTCCCCCACCTGCTTCCCTTCAGTTGGCTCACATAGACTTATAGGTCTGTCCCTCATGCCCATCCTAGGGCCTGCTCCTAGGGGGTGCTCAGAACCCATTGCCATCAACTGGGCTGACCCAGTGATGTAGTTAGGTAAACTTCCTTAACAGACCCTACAAACTTGGAGATTGAGTAATGGTCAGCCTCACTCATGTTCAGTTGTGGTTCTGCCTGTGAGTTAGCACCCACGACAACCTCTGCATTTCACCGGGAAGAAAAAGCCTGCATGTGTGTTGGTTGTGTAATGAGATCTTTGGTGAGAATTGTGGCTTTAAATAAGGTGACCCCACTCTGGTTCCATTAAAGTCTAAGCTTTACCACTGAAGCACAGTCACACCTTAATTAAATGCTTTATGAGCCCAAGCAGGACTGACATGAAGGAATCGAATGCTGACACCATCTCCAGGAAAATCAAAGGAGTCCCGTGTCCCCATTAAGCCCAATGGGGAAGAGGAGGAATTTTTCATCAGGAGAAAATATTTCTAAATAGAATATAACTCCTAAATTCCATATTTTCTAGGAAATATTAATGCTTACAGTCTCAATTAATAGGTTGGAACCCTATGATCAAACAAAGGTACCAAGTCGGGAAGTTAAATTGCACCATCTCACTGCTATAGTGTCTTAGTGAAAGGATTTCAATTTATTTCCTATCTCATCCTTGTGAATCAGGATTTATTAGGCTCTTGGCACTGCCTATTTTGGTTTCCAAGCTTTTCTACATCGCTGAAACTTTGGCACTCACCTTCCCATTGCTCTAATTTTTGCCCCTTCCCCTTATTCAAAGATAAAGCAACCAGAACAATGAACTTGACAAAGTGATTAGTTTTTGTTTAATCATTCCAGATGCCTGGCCTTGTGCTCAATCCTCCATGGGTTATTGTCACTGACAAAGCTCTGTGTAGGGAAGGAAGATTATTAAATAAGTGCCAGGCCTTCCTCTCTACCATCACGGCACTTATCCTCCAGCTGCAGAGGTGACTGTGTCCATCAAACAACCAGAGAGCAACACAGGGAGAAGAAAATGATGTGTCTGGGGCCAAATAAAGACACCACGATCCGTGAGCGGTCAGGAAGGAAACAGATCAGAATAAACCAGGGTTGTGTTAACAAGCTTGGTGCGTGATGTGAAGACTTAGAGATAGTTCTTAAAGAATGGGGGAAAATGGATAGGTAAATAAAAACATAGAATACTTCAAAAATTGTCACATATCCCTACTCTCCAACTCTGATTCCTAGACTGAACATTTGCAAATCACCTCTCTCCTTTCATTCACCATTGCAAACATCTTTCTAGAACTGGCAAGTCAGGTAAGATGTTTTTCATTCGATTTCAAAAATCATTTCTGCTGCCTTGGAATTACACTTCTCAAATGGCTTTAGGGATTATATTTCAACTCTCTGGTTATACAAATTAAGGAAATTGATGTTTAGAGAGATTGTATGACATATTAAAGTTTATACAGCAAATTGGGGGCAGAGCAAGGACTAGAAATCAAGTCTCCTGATTCCTATTTCAGGCTCTCTCCACTCATGGTGGAATACTAGGGATGTGGCTCTCTTGGATCTCTAAATGTCAGGCATTTGTGTGGGTCTGAATATCCTAAACAGCACACTGTCCCCAGAAACACAGTCTACTCATCCTGCAGGAGGCCGAGTGAGAGGCATGTTCACATCATCCAAGATGACTCCTTGCCCCTGGGGAAATGAAACAATGCAGAATACACATACTGGACTCCATCTATGTCCCACAGTCGCGGCATCTTCACACAGATGCCTGTGGCACCTGTGACACTTGTGAATCATGGCACCTGAGACACGTGTCCTGTGGTCTTCAGGCAAGAGTCAGGAGACTACCACAACTATGCCTTCTTAGGGACTTGCCCTGAGCCCCCTGCCACCCCAGGAGCACCTCCTGACATGGTTGCTGATAAAAGGCAACATGCATTGCATACTCACCCTGGCTCCCCTTTTAAGAGTCAGGAGTCAGCCCTGCATAAACGCTGTCCTTTTTGGAGATCTTGGCCTTCCAGGTATAACATCTAGTTTGCCAGCTTCTCCTAAGAGGCAGGAGTCCTCTCACACGGAAACCACGGCATTTGCTAAACCACCTCACTCCAATCTGATACCAAACAAACTGTGTTAGTCATGCCTATTTTCTTTCCCTGTTTTATTTTTCCCTTTTTTCTCCAACATAACTACTTTCATACATCTTATTGTACTTTCTTCAAAGCAACATCTTCTGGCTGAAATGATCAACTGAGAGCCCCTAATTTCTTCCTGCACTCAGCTGTGTGGAAATAGCATTCTCGTATTGGCATATTCAAAGTACTTTGAGTTTTTGAATGAACCCAGGTAACCAGTTTGGTCACTGACAACAATGATCATTTTCAGTGTCTCTCTGGGAAGAAGGGCAAGTGAGACTAAACCTACCTTTGGTAAGAATTGGGTCTTTCTAGAAAGTTCTTATTACTGGAATTCCTGGCTTCCCTCAAAGCTGAGTTTAATTCAGTGGCAAAGTATCACCATTGCTGAGAAACAGGTTGTGTGGTGGAAAATATGGGCTCTGGAGCCAAAGCAATGTGAGTTTGGTGCTGCCTTGGCTCTGTCAAGCACTTAACCTCAGACCCTCAGTTCCCGGCTTGTAAAGTGGAAATAACAACATCTGCAAGCAAGAATGAATGAAAAGTTGTCAGTGGAATTCCTGGTCAGAACAAATGCTCACAAACAGCGTACTGATATAGGCATTTTAGGAGAAAGAGAATTCTGTGCTTTTTACTTAACTGTGTGGAAAGGCAGACCAATATCACATTGAGCTTAAAGATCATACTCACTACACTAAATGGACACAACTTGAAGAGTCTCCCCTCCAATAGCTGCTCACAACAACCATTTTCTATTGAGCCTTTTTGAGGACAGCAGAGCTCCATTGTTAGGGAAGGCTACTGGGAGTTAGTGTAGCCTTTCAATCCCATATCTGTTTGTCATAATAAAGACTACCACCACCGATGGTCAGCAGACAGGGGATTGGAAGACATCAAGAGCTTTCTTTGGAAATAGCCCCTTGGACAATAAATTTCCTGGTACAAAGCCTAAAGAAAAGTCTTTCTTGGCAGTCTGGCTGGCATGAGCATTATCTTTCTTTAATAAACAAAACATAACTATGCCATCTTTGTGTTGTTAAGAAACCTGGAAGCTGTGTGTCCAAGCCAACTGGATCTTGGTCTTTCCACAGGGCAGGGGGACCTGGCTCTTAGAGACTTGTTAGCAGACCCCATGAATCTTAGCAATTAACCTCATCTTTAGAAAACAGAACTTGGATGTTGAATGCAATGGCCTCTATCTATCAGAGAAGAAACCAGTGTCCAAATATCCAACAATGGTTGCCAGAATACCTCAAAAGATGTTCTAAGAACCACAAAGTTGAAAATATGCACGACAGCTTCTGGAGCCAGGAGGTGCCTTCAGAGGGAGCTCCAGGGAACAAATAAGATACACAAGACGCCGGATCCTGAGGAGGAGGGGGGAACAAGGGCTATTTTCTGCAAAAATAAAAAATCAGGGACATAGAACACTCTGGCACCACCTCATCCAGCTATGCCATGGCCTCTGGGGCTAGGATATTGCCCTCAGATTGAATAAATCGGAGCTGGAACAAACCTCTCACCAGTAAAAGAGCCATTTCCAAGTGGACTCAAGGAAACTCTTAAAATATAAGCCAAATCTTTTGTAACTGTCCCTTCTTTTAAATATTGAAAAACAAAAATAAAACATAACTACCTATAGCATTCTTACCTCCAATTATGATGTTTCATTCCAAAAACAAAAACTAAAAAAACACTGTGTTTTAACAGTGAAGAGTTCTTGAAAATTCTCAAAATTTCATCCCAAGGGTTGCCTTTTTTTTTTTAAACAGTATCCAGAACCCCCTGGAAGTTCCTAGTGGTGCCTAGTGAAAATTGTCCATGCGTAGAGTAAGCCATTAGTCAAAACACCTAGTTGTGATGTGTCTCTTCACAGACAAGGCTAGATGAATAGATGGTGAATAGATGGAAATAAGACTGTCTCTTCCAAATTACACACCCACCCATGCTACAGCTCTCCAAGCAAACACAAAACCCCTCCTGTTGATTTAGATCAACTCAACTCTATTGTAACCACCGAAGGAATACAACCTTCCCCAAGCAGAGTCAAAAGGAAGCCAAACCTGAGAGTTTATGGGGACCCCAAGTTCACTCACTTGTCTTCTGTGAAACTCTTCCCGGTAATAACGTTCTTTCCTTGGGGTACATAGTTCCAGTATTCTTCCACAATCCCAATGTGGTATGTTCTGGTAACTGTGCCAACCAGCCCAGACAGACCCAGGAATGTGAGGAGAAGGATGCAGTTAGCCTGCTGCTTCCGAGACATTTGTGGATGTAACTCAGGCAAGCAAACTGTGCTGGAGGCAACCCTGCCTGTCCCTCCCCCTAACTCAGAGCTAGTTATAAATAAGGATTGGCCAAGGCCCAGCTCCTCCTCCTTACGTAGCTTGGGGTTGGGACAGAGGCTGACAACTTGTGTAAGCAAAGCAAGCTCAATGGAGGAGTTGCTATGACAACAAAACTTTTGCCAGCCATCCAAGAAACGTGTAACTAGCTTATTTATTTACTGCCCAAGCTAAACAGGCCTGTTTCTGTAGGTTTTGGTGCTCTGCTCTGACATTAGTCATTCATCTTTGCCAGGAATGGCAGTGCAACAAGTTGGGCTGATGAGTTTCTCTGTTTCCTCCTCTTTTTTTCTCGACACCTATACAGGAACATATCAAAATCTGGAAACTGGGCTGGCCTGAGTGGAGTATCAGGAAATATCCCAAGCACTAAAGTAGGCTTCATCTCTGTTGGAGGTGCAGAGGGAGTGACGTAATCGCCCTCTGCCATCTCCAACTTGTTTTATGAGGCTACATGAAACAATCAACTCACATCATAAAGTTCAAAACAACATTGTAAAACTTCACTAATTCTCCATCTGCTCATGCACCATCTCCGCCAAATTCTCTCAAATCCCACCAAGAAAAATGAGGAGCCTAATCACCCAGTTCAGCCAAAATTTTAGAGGCCATCACCTCCAGTGAGCTGCGTTTCTCAGGATGAATAAAAATGATAAGAGAGGCGTACCCTTCAGGCACATGAAGACAAAAATCAGTAACAGGTCTTAGGAAAAAATTCAATAGCAGGTCTTTGGGTCAAATAAGGTGAAGGGAGTGTCTGTTCATCTGTGTGCTCCAATCTGTGACCTAGAATCTCGGTGTTAAAAGACCTCATCCAGCCCTGGGAGAGAGCCAATCTGATTCCCATGCAAATTAGCTCTTCAGGCAGTAGCTGTGGAATGAGGAGACAGCCTCCTGGCTGGGTTTTGAGGAAGGACAGACCTGTGTTTGAATCCAGTCCCACCACTTACTAACTTGGTGGCATTAAAGAATCACTTGACTCTCTAAGCTCTCTAAAACAAGGATGGAAAGATTGTTAAGAAGATTTAAAGGGTGACATAGGAGCAAATCTAGATGACCTTAGGTTTGATGATGTTTTTTTGTTTTTGCTGAGGAAGATTTGCCCTGAGCTAACATCTGTGCCAATCTTCCTCTATTTTGTATGTGGGTTGCCGCCACAGCATGGCTGCCAATGAGTGGTGTAGGTCCACGCCCAGGAACTGAACCCAGGATGCTGAAGCAGAGTGCACTGAACTTAACCACTAGACCACGGGGCTGGCCCCTGATGATGATTTTTCAGAAACAACAGCAAAGACACGAACCATAAAAGAAATAATTGATAAGCTGGCCTTTAAAACAATTAAAAATTTCTGGTCTGTGAAAGACACTGTCAAGAGAATGAGAAGAGAAGCCACAGACTGGAAGAAAGTATTTGCAAAAAACACATCTGATAAAGGACTGCTATTCAAAATATACAAAGAACTCTTAAAACTCAACAATAAGAAAACAATTCACCTGATTGAAAAATAGGCAAAAGACCTCAACAGACACCTCATCAAAGAAGATATATATACAGCTGGAAAATAAGCATATTAAAAGATGCTCCACATCATATGTCATCAAGAAAATGCAAATTAAAACAATGAGATGCTCTTACACACCTATTAGAATGGCCAAAATCCAGAACACTGATAAGACCAAATGCTGGTGAGGGTGTGGAGCAACAGGAACTCTCATTCATTGATGGTAGGAATGCAAAATGGTACAGCCACCCATTCTACACCTTGGAAGACAGTTTGACAGTTTCTTACAAAACTAAACATACAGTACGCATTAGATATCTTACAATTTTGTCAATTATACCTGAATAAAACTGAAAAAAAAAAAGCTAAACAGACTCTTACTGTACGATACAGCAATCATTCTCTTTGTATTTACCCAAAGAACTTGAAAACACGTCCACACAAAAACCTGTACACAGATGTTTATGGCAGCTTTATGCATAATTGCCAAAACTTCGAAAGAACCAAGATGTTTTTCAGTAGGTTAATGAGTATATAAACTGCGGTACATACAGAAATGGAATATTATGCAGCACTAAAAGGAAATGAGCTGTCAATCAATGAAAAGACATGGAGGAAACTTAAATGCATATTACGAAGTTAAAGAAGCCAATCTGAAAATCTACATATTGGATGATTCCAACTAGACGACATGCTGGAAAAGACAAAACTGCGGAGATAGTAAAAAGATCAGGAGATATCAGGGGTGAGCAGGGAGGGAGGGATGAATAGGCAGAGCACAGAGGGTTTTTAGGGCAGTGAAACTACTCTGTATGATACCATAATGCTGGATTCATGCCATTATACATTTATCCAAACCCATAGAATGTACAACAGCAAGAGGGACACCTAAATGGAAACTATGGACTTAGGGTGACAATGGTGTGTCAATGAAGTTTTGTTGATTGCGACAAATGTACCACTGTGGTGAGGGATGTTGATAATAGGGCTAAGCATGTATGGGGGCAGGAGGTCTATGGCAAAACTCTGTACCTTCTGCTCAATACCTAAAACTGCTCTAAAAAATATAAAATCTATTTTTAAAAAGGAAGATTTAAAAAGATGATGTCTGCCAAGTGCCTACCATAGCTCCCAGCAGAGTAGGTGTGCAGGAAATGTGAAAGTCCTTCTTCCCCATCCACACCCTCTCAGAGAGACTCTGCCTCTGCTTATGTAATGACAGACTTGCATTTCCACTAACATTTGTCGTCTTCTTTCTCCGAGTCTCAGAGTCCCATCCACCACACCTTCTACCAGCCTCAAGAGTTCTTTTTCTTTAAATTGTAGATACTCTATAGAAGTGCTGTAGTATGAGTTTTGAATTAACGTCCCTCTTAGCTAATAGAATACATGCTGAGTATCCTGTTTCATAGCTAGGATCTTAACGTCTTTGATTTATTGACTTGTTTTTACGTCAAGATGCTTGTAGAGTAATTGCCACAGCACATTTCCCTTTAACTCAGATCTACTCTTCAATGTGGGTTTGGAAGCTTGGTGTGTGTTTGTCACTTTAACAGCACTATAGAGGAAGGACTCACAGGGCGAACCTGAGCATGGCCTCAAAAGAAGTAGGGCTGTGGGACTTCTTGGAATTTGGAAATGTCCCGGAACAAATAGCTTTTTGTTTATACCCCAGAGAAGCAGGCTATTTGGGGCCAAATAGGCTTGATTGGGTATCAAAAACTTCATTATGAAGTATTCCACCATTTATGAAGTATAAATGACACAGATCAAAAACACGAAAGGGTTAACTTTCCTACCTAGGGTACTGAATGCATATAATGAAAACCCTGAGGAAGGCATCACCTAACTTCTGATTCGAAACTAGGCCCACAGGAGGCTAGAGGAGACCAGGAGAACCAGGTGGCTGTAGCAGATGCGACCAATAAGTTCATTCCATTCAAAGCCAAGAAGTGGTCACGAGGGGCAAAAGGATCAGGTAAAGAGTTGAAAACCAAGGAAATAGTGTTCTAGAAATCTCTCTGAAATTCTTCCTTACTCTAGGACAGTAAAGATGCTCAACAAGCATCTGAATTACGTAAGAGCTAAAGAAAAGAAAAGAAACTGGTATAGGTGAATGCATTGTTCGTATATCATTCATTTCTGAAGACCCACACTTAAATACAGGATGTGACTGACATTGCCTAGAATTTGATTGGGAAATCTGTGAGTAATAACGTTAACAAATACTTTCAACTTTGTTGGACATGACTCAGACATAAATAAAGCAGAGAAACCCAACATTTATAGAGCACCTACTATGTGAGATGGACAGCCAAGATAGTCACTCCATTATTTCCTCAATACGCTCACAAAGTTTGAGACACGGTAAATTTGATGTCATGCCTCAATAGAAGAGAAAGGTAATCTTGGATCAAACCATGTTTCTCTGAAACGTAATACAAGATGTTCAAACAATAAAACTTTTAGTGGGAGAAGCCAATTCAGAGAAATAGGATTCTAGCTAGCCTTCGCTGGATTGTCATTTTAAATAAATAAAATGTGAATGATAAAATTGGCTGTCCCATTCTTTAGACTTTTTGCATGTTTTAAGAGATAAATCAAATATTCCTTAAGAGATCCTAAACTCTGATCGAAAACTCCCATTAGTCCAACCTTCTCACTGCCCTGCTAGAGTAGACCCTCAGTTCCCTCGCTATTTCTCGCCTGGAGATCTGCAGCTCCCTAACCACTCTCACAGGGGCCAGAGTGACCTTCCTGAATGCAGATAGGCCCAGGTCTCTCCACCGCTTGAGATTTTTCAGTAGCTCCCCATGGCCTTCAGGCTAAGGGCTGACGGCCTTGACTTGACTTTCAAGGCTGGTCCTGATCTGGCTCTTGGGGACTGGGGACCTCTCCTAAACATTTAGTCCATGCTCGGAGCGTCATCATCACCATGGCAACCAGTGCGTCCTTCATCTGTGCTCCTGTCATCACTGTGTGCACGCCTTTGCCAAAGCACTTAACCACACAGCACTGTAATCACCTGTTTATTCGCCTGCTCTCGCACACAACCCCTCAACACAGGCTTCTTATGAGCAGGGACCGGGCCGTGTTCATCCCCGGGTCCCCAGTGTCTGATGTTAAATGGTGAACCAACGCATGTGTAAATGAATGAATGAAAGAATATTAGATATTTACTGATATGTACCAAGTGCATGTTACGTAGGGTTTCTACACTAAGCCCTTTACACACACTATCTCATTTATTATAACAACCCTATCAACTGTGCACCATTTTTATCCCTGCTTTACAGATGAGAAAACCGTAAGTTTAGAGAGGTTAAGTAATTTTCTCAGCGCCCCCAAACTGGTAAGTGGTAGAGTTCTGTGAGACTCCGAAGCCAGCATTCCGAGCCGGCCCACCCAGACCGAGGAGGAGGGGGCGGCACCAGAGATCATGGTTGCCTGCTTCATACTACTGAGTGGGACCTGCTCTCTGTAAAGACCTGCTTTCTGTATCTTGTTCATCTCTGTATTCCCAGTGGTTAGCACAGAACCAGTGGTTAGTAGCAGGCACTGAGGAAAAATATGAGCAGGACTGTTCAAGGATGTGTCCATTGGAGGAGGATCCCAAAATGCCCCACCAGCCCAGCCCGTGTAGTCCTCACAGCCCAGCCAAAGCCCTGATCATTTCAGAGCCTTGAAATGGTTATACCGCTTCGTTTCTCCATTTAATGTCCCTACCCTCCACCCACTCCGTCCTTCTCATCCTCCCAAATCCCCCCAGGCTCTTCCTCTCTGAAGCTTTCCTTGCTTCCTGCCACACCCATCACACCTTCCCTCCCATGCCACAGCAGTAATCACTCCCTCCTCTGTGCTTCCTCTGGACTTTGCACACATGCTTATCCCTGTTTATGTTCTTGTTTGCTTACATGTTGGTCTCCCTTACTACACTCTAAACTCCTTGAGAAAAGTGCCTGACCAGCCTCAATACTTCCTTCTCACCACACCTGAAGTCCCAAGCCTTTATTAAAAGAACCTGCAGCTCGGGGGCTGCTCCAGCCTCCACTTGCCACCCCCAGGTCCCCCATCTCCAGACTCTCACTCTCTGAGAGTCTCACCCCTGCCTGTCCTTTTTGGACCTTCCACTGGGCTGGGTTGGGATTTTGGCCTCCCCTCTCCCTTCCCTTCCTCCCTCCCAAATCCTGTCTTTCACTTGGGACTCAGCTCCAAGCTCTGAGGTCTGCGAGTCAGTCCTGCCTTACCCTCACTCCCAGGTCTGGTGCTCAAGCCACTTCCTGTCTGGATTGGGAGATTTGAATGGCATCTTGTTCATCTCTGTATTCCCAGTGGTTAGCACAGAACCAGTGGTTAGTGGCAGACACTGAGGATAAAACAATATTAACAACTGTAGCATTTACAACACATCAGGCAGTGTACTTACCGTTTTACATACATTATCTCTTACTCCTTGCAACCATAATATCTGTGGTAGATATTTTTGTCGTTGTTTCGCAGATGGAGAAACTAAGGTTTGGGAAGGTAAATAACTTGCCCAAGGTCACACAGCTAGAAAATAGCAAAGCCAGGATTCAAATCTAGGTCTTTCTGATTCGGAAACCTACACTCCAGACCACCACACTCAATAGGTGTTAGTGGAACTGGGCTAAACTGAGAACCAAGGCGAGGTCAGGAGACCCTTTCAAGGAAGGAAACATTAACCATATACAAGCATTTTCTTCAAACATGACCTAAGAATTTAAAACGAATAGAATGTAGCATACACTTAGTCAAACACTCCACCAAACGAAAGTCCAGTGATGAAATAATTCATTCAACCACTTGAAAATATTTACTGAGCATCTACCTTGTTAACTTCTAGTCAGCTAAGAATTAGACACGCATGGTCCCTGTCTTCAAAGAGTTTATATTCTTGTGAGGGAAATAGACTGTAAACAATAAACAAGTTATAAAATATTAATTAAAAATATTAACTAAATATCATGATGAGTTGGGTGAAGTTCCAGTTAAATCCACCGCGAATGCTGTGGGGAGCATGTCAGGACAGCACCCACGAGATGGCTGAGGAGTTTGGGGAGGTGGCCCAGCAGCTTGTTCTGAAGCAGGCTCATGTTTTATAAGGTGAAATAGACCATAATGAAGCCCCATCCCTGGAAGCCCCATCTACTGCATCATCAAAAATCCCAAGCTCGGGCCTGAGAGACACTTTAGTTGAGTTCTGTGAGGAAAGCTCATGGGCCATGTCCCTGCCCAGTGGGAACTTCCACTTTCAAGCATTCACTTGTTCCTCCATTGGGGACGTGCCTGGTGAAGCCTCATATCCCACACACCTGAGGCAAACTCTGGTGCCAGAGACTCAAGAGAGCCAGCTTTCAATCACAGATGTAGTAAAAAGAGGAGCAGAAGAAATGGGCTTCCCTTCACTCTCTCCTCAAACTCCTTTGTCTTCCCCTCCTTCTGCACAAACCAACACAGCCAGGGGGAGGTGATTCAAGCCCCTAATGCCTCTTTGATGTGTGGATCTTAATGGGTTCAGACAGGGTAGCGGAGAGGTCAATACAAACAATCAGAGTGTTAGCACCATTCTGGCAGCCATTCTTACACAGTCTCACAAAAGAAACATCGTGCCCACTAATAGGAGCAATCTGCCCACCAGGCCACCCTCCTGGAACTGGAACTGGCTACAAGGCCCTGGGAAACCACTAAACACAAGTCCTAGAGCCCCTATAGGCATCTGGTCAACCCCATGCACAAGCTAGAGGGTTGGAGAGTGCCCCAAAAGGGAGAGAAATGGGACCAGAGACCAAAGCCCATGTACATTCCTGTCTGGGTTCAAGTTGCACTGTACAGATGGCACTGCTAGGCCCAGATAGTCCCAGACATCAGAGGGGAATCATCTTCAAGGAAATCACTCCAAAACAAAGGACTTCCTAAGGGCCCAGGCCAGAGCAGGGGCCCCATTGCCCAGGTCTAAGGACAGTACAGGGTTCAGCTCTCCCCCCAGCTCCTGTGTGTGTGTGTGTGTGTGTGTGTGTGTGTGTGTGTGTGTGTTTGGAGGGAAGGGTAAATATCTGGCCATTGTGGTCTGGACATAGGGTTTTCCCATAGCATTTCCTTGGTGATACTTCTAGATCGTTTAGGGTGGAACTCCCGTCTCTCATTCAGAGAGAAAAACCAGAACAAAGAGCCAGAAAGTCCCCAGAGACCTACCCCTGTCTCTTATCATGACTAAAGGGTCAGGCATTCATTCACTCCTCCACAGGACAGAGATTACCCTTCATGATCTCTGTCACATCCTAACTACGCCCTGCTGCTCTCCCTACTCAAATATCACAACCAGCTGTGTTATAACTTGGGCACATGGCATGTGATCATAAGTTCTCCTAAACCCAGTCGCTAAAAGCTCTTAAGACTCCCCATGTGTTCACAGTTTATAAACAAAGAAGGCAATGGTCTGACAGCTCTCTGGGTGGTCAGTAAAAGTCAGATTCCATTGCAACAGAACTCGCAGGATTCTTTCGTGGAACCTAGAATTCTTTGTGTATATCTAATACTCTCTTAAAATAGGTAGGTCCTCCCTGAGACTTGAAGCTTATTTTGTAATGATCTTGGTTGTAATAGCCTTGATTTCTACTAGAAGAGAAAGCTCCATTTCCCTTCATCATTAGTGACCAGAGAAGAAATCTTAAAAGACTTAGAGAAAGTCCCCTTGTCTGAGGCCCCAGGGTTTCAGAGCGAGGTCTCTGTGAAGGGATTTGGCAAATCAGGATGCTATATAGGACTGGTTGGTTGAAGATCAATCCAGACTCTAGATCCTCCTCTTCTTAGGATATGGAAGAGCCCTTCTCCCTTCTCCCCTCTTCTATGGTTCTTCCAGTAATGGCTCAATAGGGATGTCCTTAGTACACCCCCAGTGACCTGGGCCTATGGAATGCAGAGGAGCAGGGCAGGGCACTCAGGAAGGGGTTTATCAACTTCCCAACCTCTTTTCTGGGAAGGTACCAGGCTGCTCATCTCAGCACTTGTGAAAAATCCCACCTGAGGAACAGAGCTTTTCAGAAAGTCCTGTTGTGTGGTATCAAAGATAGTGGTTAACTGTAGCAAATTTCTGGGTGTGAGTGGCTGCAAGGAAGTACATTCCTGTTAAAAAGGAGGTCCCTGGCTCCAGGTGGGGCCTGCCTTAGCTGAGACTTCCCTGGGACACAGATTCACGGCAGAAATGCTTCTGACAATCAAAGCACCTGGTGATTCTGTAGAGAAGGCCTTTAAAGGTAGTGCTTCAGCTCCCAGGTTCAGGCATGTAGGCACATGTGGTGTGGATTCTGGTGCCTGGCCAAGGCTCTCTGCTCTGGCCTGATCACTGATGCCCAAATTCCACAATCAGAGCCTCCTGATTTGGGCCTAAGACAAATCCTGTAAAAATGCAAATATCTCAGGGTGTTGGTCTCACTAGTTGAGGTTGCCGTCAATGAATGAGTTTATTAGGTCCTTTCCCATGAATAGGTGTAGACTGGGAGGAGAAAGAGAGGGAGCATGAAGCATCTGGTCTTCCAGGAAGAGGTCCAGTAAGCCTCTTCTTCAAGTCAGAAGGAACCCAAGTGACCATCTGGTTCAGAAGTCCCAGCCCACAGGCCAAATCCAGCCTGAGTTGTTGGTCTAAAACAGTGTCTAATACAAAATCGAATTATTTCCTTTAAGTAGGATATGAGCCCCCTAGTTCATCATAGACCCCACCATTCCTCATTGTCTCGCATCTGTTCACTGCATCTATTCAGGACACCTGGTCCAAAGGTGATCTCTGAATTCCAGTCAAATTTTCCACTCAATGCAAATTCACCCTTCAACACCATCATGCATTCTTTGTTGATTCATTTATTTGTATATTCATTCAAAGAATAGGCACTAAGCACCTGCTACAGGCAGGATTATAAATTCATAGAATTTTAGAGCCAGAAGTGTCATTGGAGATGTTCAGTCTTATCACTTCATTTCACAGGTAATGCAACGGAGGCCCAGAGAGCTGCGTGACTGGGGCAACCCCACAGAGCTGCTGCGAGGCTGAGCTGCATTTAGTGAGAAGCTGGGCAGCCAGACGTGGCTGCCTTGCCTGAGACTGCCCAGCCCCTCCCTGAAATCCAGTTACACTGTGAGGACAACACTCTCCTCACGTGCTAGTTCAATGACTCTCAAAGTGTATTCCCTGAGGTCGCTGAGATCCTTGCAAGGAATCTGTGAGCTCAAAACTATTTTCATAGGGGCCAGCCCCGTGGCTTGGTGGTTAAGTGCGTGCCCTCCGCTTCCGGTGACCCGGGTTCGGATCCCGGGTGCGCACCAACTCACCACTTGTCTGGCCATGCTGAGGCCGTGTCCCACATGCAACAACTGGAAGGATGTGCAACTATGACGTACAACTATCTACTGGGGCTTTGGGGAGAAAAAAGGAAAAAAAGGAGGAGGATTGGCAATAGATGTTGGCTCAGGGCCAGTCTTCCTCAGCAAAAAGAGGAGGATTGGCATGGATGTTAGCTGAGGGCTGATCTTCCTCACACACACACAAAAAAAACTATTTTCATAATGACACAAAGCTATTATTTGCTTTTGACACTCTCATTCTCTCGCAAATGTATGTTGAAGTTTTCCAGAGGTACATGACGTGTGATATCACAATAGATTGAAGGCAGAAGCAGATGTGAGATATGTCACTGAACAAGTTTGCATAACTTTATAATGATGCCACTGTGCTCACTAAATACGTATTTGGAAAATACATTTTTATTTAAAAATATGTTATTTATATAAACATGTAATGGGTTTTATGTTGACATTTATTATTCTTTTAAAATGAGTTAACAGTTTTTAAATTTCTTAGTTTTAATTTCTAATGTGGTAAATATCAGTAGATATAACCCATATAAACTATAGCTTTTGGGGGTATTCAATAATTTTTAAGAGTATAGAGAATTACTGAGTTCAAAATTACTGCTGATCTATGCCGGTAAACCGAGCAAAGGTATATTACATAACTTGAATTTTCCCAACAAGCATATAGTCACATGTAAGTCGTATAATTTTTTTTTTAAAGAGAAGAAAAGTGAATGGGGCTCTGTTTTTGCTTCTCAGAAATGGAAAGAGGCGCCTTGCAGTGTGGTAGGCCTGGTGACGCCTTCAATTATGTCACAGCTCAATCTGACTGGAGCTATTCCACCACCAAAGACCGGGAGGAGGAACCCTGGCCCTGGGTATCAGAGGGGCTGACACTGGGGCTGATGTGACCTGGATTTACATCTCAACTTCCAAACCTGCTCCTCCTGCTCCACCTTAGCAACAGGGACCACCATCACTCAGGGCCCAGGCCTGGATTCCTCGTTCACTCTCTCCTCTCACTTTCTGCCACACTCACCAGTGCTATCTCCTCAAACAGCTCTAGTTCTTTTCCTCTGCATTGCAACAGTCACAGTGAGACAGTCATTATCTTGTGCTTGGAGATGGCCCTCTTGTCTTCCCTGGTCTGAGGGCTCCTCTTGTTTCCTGCATGGTAGTTCCCCTCTGCCCCCAGAGTGACCTTTCTATTATATGAATCTAATCATGACCCACTCTGCTCGACCTCCTTCATGACTTAAAAAGCCCTTTGTAATCTGGACCCTGAGGACCAACCAGTCTCACTGCCTCACATTCGTCTTGAGAACTTTATCCTCCACCATGGAGAACTCACCATGCACAATGGAGCCTCAGGGCCTTTCCACACAGGATTTGGAGTCCCCCAGCCTGGAACGCACTTCCTTCCTGCTTGTCTGCCTGACAACTCCATACCTCAAGCCTCAATTCAAGAACTCCCTTCTTCTGGAGAAATCCCCAGCTCCTGGAAAGAAGGGGTACAGAGTTTAGTACACAAAAAGCATTTGCTAAAATAAATGAATAAATTCTTTATTTGCAAAAATCATCCTGCAGTGTCTGTTCAATTTCCCTGCCTTATTAAACATAGCATGATGAACTGAACTGATAATTGCCACCTGCAGGGTCAGTGGTCTTTGCTCTGGGCACCAGGCCTCGTTGTACATTCTGTAGAGACAGTGAGCTGGAATAAATGTTCGTTGACCTCAGGACTTGACCTAGAGCTTGTTTTTCTCTTAATATATCTTTAGCATCAACTGTTTTCTTCTCTTTTGCTTATTTCTCCTTAAAATAGGATCACAGGATGAGATCGAGATAATGTGGTTCTAATAAACTGTTTTCTGGTTAATTGGTTCTGTCACTTTAAGGTTAATAATACGATACTTACAAAGCTTTTATCTAGTATAAATAATGCGTGGATATTATTCTCATCATTTTCTCATTAAAAACAGTACTTCTTTGTAACATTAATTCTGGTAGCATCTTTCATATAGTGTCAACACGTAATGGGATAGGTTGTCATGGAGACTTTCGCCTGATTAAAATAACCTGTGATCCCTATTTCTTATTAATAGAGGAAACTTTATAGAAAGACGATAACCTGTTGAAATAACCCATGTCAAACACTAAAAGAGGATCTGTCACATGACAGTGAACAATAAATGCTGCTTCTTCTCCCTTCTACCATTGAAGTCAAATTCAACTAAGTCCAGAGTTTTCAGCATGGCATGTAAAGCCCTGCTGATTTGACCCCTGCCCACATCTGAAAACAGCTACTCTCCTCGTGAAACTTTGTGTTCCAGCAATATACACCACCATGGGTCCCTGGGTACACGAGGCCGCACTGCCTCTCATCTCTGCCTTTACTCATTCAATTCCTCTTCCGGGAATGCCCTTGCTCCATCTCACTGCTTCCTGTCCTGCTGGACTCAGAGCAGGTGTCGCCTTCTTAGGAAACTCTCTGGTCTTTCCCAGCTTGGGTTAGCTGCTTTGCCTTGAAGCCTCCACCGGAACCTTAGGCTGACCTCTATTAGAGCCATATGACCTTGGGTTCAGGACCTGACCTCTCTCATCTCGGTTTCCTTATCTATAAAATAGAAAAATAATAGTTTCAATCTCTCAGGAATATCGGGATAATTACTTGAGATTTATGTAACATGCTTAGAATAGTGTTTGGGACATATTAATTACCCCCTACATGCTAGCTATTATATTTATTTTGGTAGCACTTATCACATTGAAAAACTCCGTGTGCTTATCTGGGTATCTATGACTTTGTCTTTTTTCTCTGTCTCCAAGAACCTAGCAGACCTCCTGCAGTGCTCTATAAACTGAACCGCCTCTTGATATCACTCAAAATTCTATTATCTATCAATGTACATACAGAGCTTTATACCACAGTAGTCAGCAGAGTATGATATTCCACATTCTGATCTTTCACTTTATATCATCCATACTTTTGATATTTTAAGTAGCTATATACATGTTTGTTCATTTCCTTTTATATTTTTGTAACTGATTTTTCTTATAAACATCTTGGGCATTAAAAAAGAAATGCTTCCTTGTGGCAACAAGAAATTATTTGGTCAAAACATATAAACACTTTTATAACCCTTGAGAGAGATCACCACACTGATCTCCAAAGAGACCAGGCTAATAAACTCTTTCTCATGAACCTATTTCTCCCCCAGGCTTGTCATCATTAGATTTTATCACTGGTTTTGTTACTTTAATGGGGATATAATAGTACCCCTGAGTTGTTCTTATTTGCCTGTTTTTAATTACTAGCAAGGATGGACGTTTTATCACATAAGATGCTGTATTTTTTCTATCAGCAACAAAACATCTATTCATTTTTTACTACACTCAAAGTGGAATTCAAATGGTAACATTATATATTTCTGTTGTCTTTATACTTCTTCAGATATAAAATTTTCCCCATTTATTCCTTTCCTTTTTAATGTGTATTTTACAGCATTTTCTGCTACCACAGATTTTTGTACATGAATGGTGCCCCAGGAGTTGGACAACACAGTGATATCTACATTCAAGCTGCCCCATGACAGTCTTCAATCGTATTTGATTAGGCTAATTTGTTTGCTTCAAGCTCCTTTTTGACAGGTGGTTTTCAAATAATTCATTCTTTGACTTATTGAGAATCTATTCCGGTGTACAGCTCTGAGTTCATTTTCTTCCCTATTGAGATCCAGTTTCTGCAAACACTGATTGAATAGTGATTCTTGTCCCTATTCTAATACTGCCTCTAGCACCTTATGAAGTTCTATACAATTTTGAATTTCTGAAATTTCTATTCTATCACATTGACAAATGTTTCAAATCCCAAGCCATGTGGATTTAAGCACTGTTACCTTGTAACACAATTTACAATCTATTCAAGTGAGAGGAACGTTGTTACAGATCTAAAATGGCCTTGCTGTTCTTGCCCCCATTTCCTCCTCCGGGATGGACAAGCGAGAACAGTGAGAGCTGGAGTGGTCAGGGAACCCTAACTTTCTTTCCCACCCTCAGAATTTGGATGGCTGTGGTGTATAGAGTAGACATCAGAAACTGGCGGCCCCACCTTGTTTTGTTTGGCCTACTAGGCTGCTTTTATTTTGGTTTGTTGTGACTTTGAATGTTTTCAGGTAAAGCACACTTGCACCAGGTCTCTACAATCCCCTCTAATCCCTGTCGCCTTACACTGCCCTACTTATCTCAGTTTTGTTACCTGCCTGATACCTGGAGTTATTTGAGCTTGCAACCCCTGGCATAAAGTGTGTCTCAGTTTTTTAGTTGTAAGATGGAAATAATAATGTATCTCATCAGCTTGTGTTATGAGAGGTTCGGGGATTAGATCAGAGACGTAAAAGAAACTTTCCACTCCAAACAAATGGACTGAAGATATATTTTATTATATAGAGGATTGTAAAGGCGAGAGTCTGCAAACAGATTCGAATAGGTCAAATATTAAGAGGGAAAAAACATCAGGTCAATCGGAAAGGGAAACACCAGATGGACTGAAGGGAAATGACACAAATCAACTGGAAAGAGAAACACCAGGTTGACCGAAAAGAGAACACATCAGATCAATTACTTCACAATAAATCAATTACTCACAACATCCACGCCCCACTGCTGGGAGAGTCCTGTCAATCGACGCGGCTGTGCAGGGATCACATGTCCTGGGCAAGTTGTCCCTTCCACAGGTGGAACTCTCACTAGGGCTCAGTTTCCAGCAGTTTTTATACCATCAGTAATTTTCAGAGTAAACAATTACAGGGTTTGCAGAGCAAACATTTAGTGTTTCCACGCATAAATGGTTATCAGTGGCATACGTGCACTGAGCCCCCGGCTAACGTCCCAGCCCAGTAATTGTGTACGTGCACTGTTCTCTCTGGTTATTGTCCTAGCCCGGCACAGATGGCCAGTCCATCCCATGCAACGCCACTCCAAGAGCCTTGAAATATTACAACTTGCTACTCTCTCCGTGGGAGAAAGGCCAGTTCCCGGGAAAAGGCCGGTTCCCACCACACAGAAAGCAGCTTTATATTTCTTTGTGTGCTGGTGGCTATAGGTCAATGGAGCGGCCAAACATGGCTGTACTCATGTCAAGACAGCTTGTTGAAAGGATTACGTGAGACGACATGGAAACATTGCCCACCGGGAGAAGTCCTCTACTTCGGTAATTTTATTTTGACTCTGCCCACCTGCAGGGGCAATGATAACCTTGTGGTTCTCTGAGGTCAGGGGAGAGGGATCCTGGTGATCTTTGTATCTCCACCTCATTGCACAGTGTCTAGCACGTGGCAGGGGTTCCCTGAATATTGGCTGAAATCTGTTGAACACGAGTATATGTATGCCAAGTGGCCAGGATCCAGGCTGTGCATATAAGGACCCCAAGCCAACTTTAAAGGGGCCCACACTCCAGCCTGCTATTCTCCAAATGCCTGGCCACATTCCTGTGACAAGTCCCTTATTGGTGGTTTCTGAGTTGCACTGGTCTCTTGTTGAGTTGCTAGCCATGCCAATGCCCATGCTAAATTGGTTTCTGTTTTAACTTGGCCTTAATTTGCAATACACTAAGTAGCAGCTGCTCAGCCTACATTCACCTGTATTTAGTCTTCGTGGCCTCCAGTGGCTGCCTCTCCTATTCAGATAGACAGAAGAACTCATTGTCAGACAAGGATCTTAGTTGTAAAAATGCTCTGCTCTCTACGTTACACATAAAGCCAGGTCACTGGAATTGCCTAGAGCTGTTAAGCTCTATCCATCTATATTCATTTTGAGGGATGCCTGAGAAGCCAAGATTTTACTGCATAACCTGAGACAATGCTGCTAAAATGTTTCAGGCCAGATAAATAATACTTATTTAGAAAAGTTTGCATTTTACTTAATGGAGAAAGAGTTTTTAAGATTTGCATTATAATATACTAAATTGAACTAACTCATTATTACTAGTTCTAGTCAATGAAGTATTACAAAAATGGTCAATAGATAATAGACAAGAATAAGAAATAAAAGGTATAAGAGGTGAAAGAAATAATCACTTTCTAAATTAAATGAGTGTTGCTCATCAAATTAAATTTTTAAATAAAATTATGTGCGGTGCAGAACGTTGTACAGAAGATCTCTAGAACTTATTCATCTTATATAACATTATACCTATTGAACAGCAACTCCCTGTTTCTCCCTTCCCCCAGCCCTGACAACCCACCATTCTACTCTCTGTTTCTAGGAGTCTGACTATTTTAGATACCTCATATCAGTGGAATCATGCAGTATTTGTCCTTCTGTGACCGGCTTATTTCACTTAGCATAATGTCCTCCAGGTTCATCCATGTTAGGGAGTCTTTTTGTTGTGACCATGCATATATTTCAAGATTCTCAGGTGAATATTACTATACACTGAAAGTTATTTCCTATGATGAAAATTATTTGTCAGCAAATTTTCTATAATTTGGTGTTTATGGAAATAAAATTCATGGCAATAAATAAAATTATAATGTTATTAAAATTCTGTTAAGAAGCAATTTCTTTTTTGTCAGATTAAATAACATCAAAGACTTCTGTTAAGAAATACCTTATTGGCAAAAGACCATTTGTTTCTGGACAACTCCTATTTTATGCTTTTCCGCTAGCTGAGGAGAGATGGAATGGAGAGCGTGTTTGGAGAGGGAAGTAGGGGGAAGGAAGACCACAAGGATGTAAATGAAAAGAGAGGGCTGAAAGGAGAATCTTGGGAAGTAGAGGTGAATAAAAAAGGAAGTCACTATGAGTTAAAATGACAGTGGGACATTGTTTTATTTCTACTAAATTAGAAAGAATTAATGAAAATATATGTTAGAAAAAGGTGTTAAATCTAGAAAACAATACATTTCTGGTGACATTATCATTTGGTCCCACCCTTTTGAAAGAAAGCATAAAAATACATAGCAGAGCTATTTTTTAAATATCATACCCTTTGAGACAGTAACCTTTGTTTTTTGTATCATAAGGAAATAATACATGTTATTAGTGGGAAATGACAGAATCCACTTTGGCTACTTTAGGCAGAAAGGGAATTTATTAAAGGACATTAGGAAACTTGCACAATCTCTGGTGTACAAGATAGAGAAGAGGCTTGAGAACCGTATATCCAGGGATAATGGCCAACCACACTGTGGGGGCACCAGGGGCTACTCTAGAAGCACCACCACTTGGACTGGAGAGACCCTGGAGTCTCCAGATGACATATGTCCTGGACATCCAACACTCTGCTGTTGCCTACAAAGAGCCAGAAGCCTCTGCCCCCAAGCTCACCAGTGGGTGGATGCTACACTGCCCACTCACAATGTTCTCTTCCAAATTGGCATCCCTCGCAGATGTAGTTGTGGCAGGGCTCAGGTCTCTCAAGCAGCAAGGATACTGGGAGAATGAGTTCTAGTGTCCACACTGGGGAGGTGTTACTCAATATGTGCAAAACTCTTCAAATCCTGGGGGCAGGTGAGTATGGTCAGAAGATGTTGGGCAGCCATATACAAGAAAAAGGTCTAAGAGTCCAAAAGGAGATAGCGATGTGTTTGATCACAATTACGATCAATGCAGCAAAACTTATCATAACCAAATATTACAAACAATAATTAAGTAAAGGAATGAATTTTATAATACAATAGCTTGATAGAATGTTATTTAATCATAAAAGGTCAGACACATACAAATTCATAGAGACAGAAAGTAGAATAGCGGTTACCAGGGGCTGGGGAGGGGATTATGTGGAGCTAGTGTTTCATAGTGTTACAGAGTTTCAGTTTGGATCACGAAAAAGTTCTGGAAATGGATAATGATGATCGTTGTACAACAATGTGAGTGTACTTAATGCCACTGAATTGTACACTTAAAAATGTTAAAATGTTGGGGCTGGCCCAGTAGCGTAGCAATTAAGTGCGTGCTCTCCGTTTTGGCAGCCCAAGGTTTGTGGGTTTGGATCCCGAGCGTGGACTGATGCACAGCTTGTGGAGCCATGCTATAGTAGTGTCCCATATAAAGTAGAGGAAGATGGGCACGGATGTTAGCCCAGAGCCAACCTACATCCACAAAATGAGGAGGATTGGCATCGGATGTTAGATCAGGGCTAATCTTCCTCACAAAAAAAAAAAAAAATACAGTTAAAATGTGGAAATAAAACATGTTTTATGTTGTGTATATTTTATCACAGCAAAAAGTTTTTTAAAAAAGAGTTGTAAACATAAAGAGTAAAGAATGACATAAAAACATTTCTGATATAAAAAACCTAATGTAAAATTGTATTTATACTATCATTAAAAGAATGTAAAATTTACACAAATGAAAAGGAGTGAAAGGATCAAGGATAATTAAAAGTATAATATTTTAGGACTATGGGATGATATGTGATATTTTCTTTCTTTTATTTGTAATTTTAATAATGTTGGTACAGTATTTCCAATGTCATTTAACATAAAGAATTAGGTTGTGATTTCCTACCCTCTCCATTTCTCAAATGCTGAACTGAATAAAGGATGGTATCTAGACAAGCTAAAAAGTACACAGAAACACCTCCTTTTGCCATAAGGGCTCAAGGAACAAATCAGCCTGAAAATACTTGAAGGAAACAGAAAAAAAAAAATTCTCACCTGGATGCAGCCCTTGTTGAGCCCTCCCCAACAAAATGGCTGTCCATAACTCTTGTTCAAATGCATACTTTTTACTTGCCAGAGTGGGCTAAAAGTACATCTTTTCAAATCACTTCCCATATCAGCAGCAGTATTGGTTAATACGTTGTCCCGTGAATGCCTTGAAAGGTCATGGTATTTATGACCCTAGATCCTTCCATGGGTCACTTGTGCAGAGTAGGGTGTGAGGTAGCCATAGTACATTACAGTTCAAGGAAGGAAATGAACATCATTTTACCACTTAGTACTTACTACATGTCAGGTTCTGGACCAGGCATTTAGGTGAGTTTTTTGGCTTAACTTTCAAAACAAGGCTGTGAGATAGTATCGTTATTCCTGTTTTAAAGGTGAGAGACTTGAGGTTCAAAGGATTAAGGAACTTGCTAGTGGCTTCCAATTCTGGCAATATAAAGAAAAAATTAAGGCACCTGAAAGTCCTCCACTCCCATACCCTGGAAATGTTGGATATGTTTATGACCAGAAAGATAAAATTTTAAATGCCTCAAGGACCTCACAAGGAAAAGGAAGAAGTATACAGATGTCAGAGAAAGAGAGAGGCGAAAAGTAGAGTAGTGAGAATAGTGAGTAGTGAAAATTGGACCCTGTGGCTTCCCCAGGATGATGATAGATCTCAGGAACTTAGGGGCGTGGGTGTTACCACCTGTGAGAACTGGAGATGCGTTCTTGGTCCTGCAAAGACTAGAAAGTGGAACTGAGACACACACGCAGCCAGGAACATCCACAACCAAAGTGTTCAGTAAAAAGGTGAACTAGAAAAAAAAAATCCATTCACCAGCACTGAATGACATCAAAAAAGCTCACTGTTTTTGCCTGGATTCTAAGTGAGGAAAAAAATTAAAATAAAATAAAATAGTCTTGGTTGAGAATTTGGAAACCTGGAGCTTTGTTTCATGGGGCTTGGGGTTTGATTTTCTCTCAGTTATTTCTCTTTGGTTATTCTCATGGTCCCAGAACCCCCAGGCCAAGGAATTCTCATAATAATTGATCCCAAGCCAATGATACCCTATTTAACTCTGACAGAATTAAATGGCAAACCTCTCCAGAGGGAGGATCTCACAATCCAGGCCACGAGGATTTCTGACAAGAAAAACAAGTCTCAGCAGTGATGAGCTCACAATCAAAATTTTAAAAGTGCATAAGCAAAAATTTCACCACGTGCATGGGTCAGCAGACACAGTAAATAGCAAGATTAGAGCCCTAAAAACTTGTGATAAAAGAATGGAAATCTAAAAGATATGACATAAGTATATTTAAATTAATTAATGAAGAAATAAAACCCTAAGAAAATGGTATCACTATGAAAAACAATGGGTAGATTTTTAAAATAAAATTTCCAGAAATAAAAAAGTACAGTCACTGAAATTGCAAATAGTGGATGAGTCAAACAGCTTATTAGACACCTGAAGAGAGAACAAATAACTGGATGATAGATCTTAAAAGATTAATCAGGAGGGGCCGCTGCTTGGGCACCAGGAAGGTGGTCTTTACACTGCTGTTGAGGTTCTAGGGGGCCAGTAGGGCCTGGCATGCACCCCCAAGCCTGTATGAAAACCCATGGACAATTCCAGATATGTTGTCAATGAGGAGAATTGGCTTGGCCCCAGTTTTGGGCTATTTATTTAATATTGCACTAAGAGTTTTTGCTTTAGCTGGGCTCACTGGTTTATTGGATGGATTTACCGCTTGATATTAGGACAATCAAAGATCAGCTTTGGGTGCCAGCCCGGTGGCGTAGTGGTTAATTTTGCATGCTCCACTTCAGTGGCCCAGGGTTCGCAGGTTCAGATCCCGGGCACGGACCTATGCACTGCTTATCAAGCCATGCTGTGGCAGGCATCCCACATATAAAATAGAGGGAGACAGGTACAGCTGTTAGCTCAGAGCCAATCTTCTTCACCAAAAAAAAAAAAAGAAGAAGAAGAAGAAATCAGCCTCAGGAAGCGTTCCTCGTCCACTTGATAAAATACCTATCTGTACCATATCTATTAGCTTGACTTATGCAGATCTTATTCCAGTTTCACTTACTTATATGATAATTTCAAAAGATGTAATGTTGATTGCTAATATTTTTATGTCAGATATTGAACTCTTCCGACACTGAGAGCACTTGCTAAGTATTTCAATCCTTGCTCTGCCATTACTAAATTAAAACCAACATTCATCAGCAAGGTAAGCACAGCGGTCCAGTTAATCCTGGTGGCAGCTTCTTTGATAGCTCTGGTTTTCAATTATGCTCACAGTACTTATCTTCAGATATTACCTCTTGCAGCACAGCTGCATCAGCTTACAGTTACAATCATTATGCTCAGAATGCTAGTCAGGTGAAAAAAATGTAGATGAAAGTCATCCATCATCATTAGGAAGGAAGCAATATGCATCACTGGCATCAGGGCCAGATAGAAATCTATAGGAGTTTCCCATTTTGGTGTTCAGCTTGAAAAGGGACCTGTCAGAACAAACCATGTCATTAAACCTGAAGGACTATGCACTGAAAATAAGCTTTATCATGGGCATATGCAGAAATTCCGATGCATTTTTAAATACAAATAACACAGAAATTTTTTATTTTAGGGTTTTTGATACATTTATAAAATAACAATTATTCCAATTATTGTCAATCATTTTTAATACATTTTTCTAAAAAAAAATAGTTTAGAGTATGGAAACTGAAGTTGCCGCCTCTCTTTAATAAGAATTTAGATGACTTGCAAAGTGGTAGGGAATTTTGTGCATTTAAATATATATCCTATACAACTTGGCTAAACAGTTTTATGTTTGATATTTAGATTTGTGGACATTAATAGTTCATGTGGTTAATAATTGATTACTTAGGATAATGACAGAATAAGGGAAACATTTATAGAAATAGAGAAAAGTTGTGAAGAGATTTAAAATGCATAAAAATTTGAAAATAATAAATAAGATCAAACATGAGAAAGAAGGTGTTGAAGTTGGTGTTCAGTCAAGTCTTCCAACTCTCAGGTGCCTAATAGTTTATGTATCAGGATAACAAATAACACAAGTAGTTAGAATATGAGAGCATGTCCATTATTCTTTGCTGTTTAAGAGGCAGTGATTCACATCAGGCCTTCACACTGTGCTTCTTACAAAGCAGTGTTTGTACTATATTGTAATTTGTATTCATGTGATATATAAATAATATGAAACTGTATATTTTTCAAAGGTTTTTAAACTTTGGAGAACCTTTTCTTGTTAAGATATTAAAAGAATAAGAGAGTTGGAAGTAAAAATAATTAACAAAATGCAGCACAAAGAGATAATGAGATGAACAATATGAAAGCTTCAGGATATAAGAACAAGGTCTAATACACATCTACTATATATCTAGCAGAAGTTCCAGAAGGAAAGAAATAAAAATATTTGAATCATAAAGGTTGAAATTTCCCAGACCAAAGAAAGATATAAATCCACAGACAAAAAGCATGACATATCCCAATAGAATTTTAAAAATCCATCTCTTGGCATATTGTATTGCAACCATAAACCATCACAGACATAAAAGAAGATTTTACAGTAGCCAGAGAGAACAGACAGATCACCACAAAGGAATGGTAATTAGATTGAGAGCATTCTTCCCAATAGCAACAAGAGATGCTAGAAGAACAATAGCTTCAAAAGCCTGAGAGAAAATAACTACCAACCTAGAATACTAGCCCCAGCTAAACTATATAGAAAGATAAAGTTAAAACATCTTCAGACAAATAAGAACTGCCAAAGTACGTACTTCAGCAGTAAAGAAATTGAATCCAGATGGAAGGTATGAGAGGTAAAAAGCAAAATAAAGGGAAAAAGGGATAAATCTGAAACACACATTGATTGAATGAAATAGTAATAATAATAGAAGTAATTTGGGGATACGTTTTTTAATATATGGCACCAAACACTGGTAACCAGTAACATAGATGGAAGGAGCAATCAGGTACAGCTACTCAGTGTCCTTATATTGGTGAAGAGAAAAGAATAGACATTGGATAACTGTAGAATTTATGTTCAGTATGCATATTAAAATTTTAAGGGTGAACTACTAAAAAAATAGAAATAGAATTAGGAGGAGTAATAGAGGAGGAAAAGGAAATAAAGAAAGCTTGATTTACCTAATAGGAGTTAGGAAAGGAGCAAAAAATAAATTCAGAATAAGCACAGAAAATAGAAAGAACAAAACAAGATATTAGAAATCCATTTATATCAATAATAAAAATAAACATAAAAAGATTAAACCTGGCCGTTATAAAGGAATCCCAAATATTTTTAAATTCAATTAAATATTGTTAAATATTATATAGCAGTTAAAATTAATGAACTACATGTATTAACAAAGATAAATTCCAAAACATAACGTTGAGTTGAAAAAACGAGGTAAAATGATATTGTAAGATTGCACAATTTATGCATGTTTTTAAATACCAAAAAGTATAATGTGTACTGTTTTATATATATATATATATATACACACACACACACAGACATATGTATAGTAAAGTTATAAAAACAAGCATGGGGGGGCTGGCCCCGTGGTGCAAGCAGTTAAGTGTAAGCACTCCACTGCAGCAGCCCTGGGTTCACTGGTTCAGATCCCGGGTGTGCATCGACACACCACTTGTCAAGCCATGCTGTGCTGGCGTCCCATATAAAGTGGAGGAAGATGGGCACGGGATGTTAGCCCAGGGCCAGTCTTCCTCAGCAAAAAAAAAGAAAGAAAAAAAAGAGGAGGATTGGCAGATGTTAGCTCAGGGCTGATCTGCCCCACAAAAAGAAAAAACAAGCATGGGAATAATATGAAAAAACTCTGAGATAGTGGTTAGGAAAGGAAAAGGAATGAACGAGAGGCGGGGCTTTATTTCTTTAACATTTTGATTCTTTAAAAAAAGATCTAAAACAAACATGGCTAACTATTAATATCTATTTTATCTTCATAGGGCATTGATAGCGTCTTGTCATTTTCTCTACTTTTCTCTATGTTTGAAATGTTTCCTGATGTAAAAATAAAAATGTTTCAATAAAATCTTGTTAGTTTCCACTCCTAGGTATATATTCAAAGGAACTGAAAGCAGGGACTCAAACAGATACTTGCACCCCAGTGTTTACTGCAGCGTTATTCACAATAGCCAAGAGGTGTAAACAACCCAAGTGTCAAATGAATGAACAAAATATGCTATATACATACAATGGAATATTGTTCATCCATAAAAATAACTGAAGTTTTGATACATACTGCAACATGGATAAATCTTGAAAATATTATGCTAAGTGAAATAAGCCAGACACAAAAGGACAAATACTGTACAATTCATTAAATATGAGATATCAAGAGTAAGCAAATTCATAGAGACAAAAGTTAGATCAGAGGTTACCAGAGCCTGAGGGAGAGGGAATGAGGAGTTACTGCTTAATGGTTATAGAGTTTCTGTTTAGGGTGATGAAAATGTTTTGGAAATAGTAGTTACGGCTGTACACATTGTAAATGTAATGAATGCCACTGAATAGTACACTTAAAAATGGTGAAAATGTCAAATTTTGTTATATATATATTTACCACAATTTTTAAAAATTAATAATGTAATATGTCAAAAACTATTGAATAGTACACTTTAAATGAATGAATTGTGTGGTGTTTATATGTCAACAAAGCTGTTAAAAAAAATCTTGATAGTAAGTGATAGCCTTCATAGTGGGAAATAAAGCTAATTAGAGCCAGATATCCCAAGATCAAGGGCTTGTTTGGGAACCTGGGCCTGTTTCATATTTGTAAGATGTACTGGATGACCCCTAAGACTCTTTCAAGAATTAAGAGTACACGACTATAAAAACCAGAGGTAGGGCCGGCCCCGTGGCTTAGCGGTTAAGTGTGTGCGCTTCGCTGCTGGCGGCCCGGGTTCGGATCCCGGGCGCGCACCGACGCACCGCTTGTCTGGCCATGCTGAGGCCGCGTCCCACATACAGCAACTAGAAGGATGTGCAGCTATGACATACAACTATCTACTGGGGCTTTGGGGGAAAAAAATAAATAAATAAAATTAAAAAAAAAAAAAAACCAGAGGTAAAGACCATCAAGACAAGTTTCTTTGGGCTGCTGGAAGTTGAAGCTGCCATTTACAAAAGATCAAGTGTTAGTTGCACATGTTTGTGGCAGGTGGGGAAATCCCCTTGAGAGATCGCTATCAACTGTTTTGTTAGAGACCTAAATCAAGTGGAGGTGGATGAGAATGAAAAGGCTTGAGGCCAGTAATTTAATCCTGTCTGTGACGATGGAGCCTTGATCTGGTCCCAGGCTGTTCCAGGGGATTGGGCCAATTTCCAAATCATCCATGACGAGCTGCAACTTAAGCTATTGCTGTCCACCCCACCCCCATCTCTCTAATGTCAGATTTGTACATATTTCATAAAGAAGGCCTATCTTTATCTATACATAGAAAATTCTAATATATTGATCCTCATTCTGTCTAGCTTCAGAATACAGAAGCAGGCCAATGTGTAGGAACTGCTGTAGATTTTGGCTCAAAATCAGGAGAAACTTTCTAACAATTAAAATGATATGAAAATGGAATGGACAATCTGATAATATGGTGAAGCCCATCAGCTGACATGTCCAAGAAAGAGCAGATCACACCATCAGGATTGCAACAGAGCAGTTCTCAAACTTTCTCTGTATCAGAAACACCTGGAAATCTTATTAACTCGCAGATTGCTCAGCTCCATCCCAGAGCTTCTGATTCAGCGGGTCTAGGGTGGGGCCAGATAATTTGCTTTTCTAACAAATTCCCAGGTGCTGCTGATGTTGCTAATCCAGGGACCACAGTTTGAGAACCACTGCTAAAGAGAGTATCCTGCCACTGGGCTGGATGTTGTAGTACTTAACTTCCAAGGTATGTCCCAGCTCTGAGATTCTGTGAACCTGTGGAAGCCCCACGCAAGACAAATATTCATGTTCTGAAGAAATGTATTTGCTCCACAAATGGTACTCCGTTCACTTTAGTTCAAAGACCAAGTATTTATAGAACACTCATTGTATTCTGAGTATGCCAGGTACTCAAGGTACTATTAAAAAATTATAGCAAATGATCTTGGTTCTCAGAGACCCTACTATTGAACTGGGAAGGCAAACTGTAGCTCTTCCTCTTGATTGTTGTGTTAATTTTCATCTATTTGACAAATTTATTATGTTTCTATTATTCTTCAATCTATGAGCTAGGCATGGGGGATACACGGGTGAAAAAAAATACATTCCAACCTAAGAAGCACTTAACAAAGTTATAACCTTTCTAAAACTGAATTTATTTATGTATAAATGGGAAGTGATATTTACTTCCCCAGATCATTGTGAGGATTAAATGAGATAATGTTTGTCAAAGTGCCTAGGACAGTACCTGGTGCATACAGTAGGTACTCAATAAATACTTATTTTGTCTGGGATGCTTCATATTGGAAACAGGACTTGATCTGTTTCCTGAGAGTTGAGGAAGTAAGTTCATGGCTATCATATCTCCATGGAACAGGCAAGGAGGGTATTTTTCTACATACCTCTCACTGTGATCTGGTTCCTTCCACTGCCAGTTTCCCATTTTCTACTGATAGCAGCAGAACTGAGTCTCAGAGGACCTTGAGAAAAGCTCCAAGAGCAGTGTCATCGCTGGAGCTGCCACTTCCAAGAATCCTGGAAGGTGATGAGCTGAAAAGAAGCAGTGTACAAAGTTTCCCAACCTTGGCACCAGTGACATCTTGGACTAGACAGTTATGTTACCAGGCGCTGTCTTGTGCATTGTAAGATGTTTAGCAGCATCCCTGGCCCCTATCCACTGGATGTTAGTAGCACTTCCACCCCAGTTGTCACACCCAAAAATGTCTCCAAACATTTCCAAATATCCCTATGGGGCAAAATCACCCCTGGTTGAGAATAACTGATATAGAGAGACTCTCACACACATAGAGTTGCCAGACTTAGCAAATAAAAATACAGCACCCCTGAAAAGACAACCCACAGAGTGGGAGAAAATATTTGAATACCACATATCTGATATATGGTATCAGGGATTAATTTCCAGAATATATAAAGAATGCCTACAACTCAACAACCAAAAAACAACCCAACTCAAAAATGGGCAAAAGACTTGAATAGACGTTTCTCCAAAGACATATAAATAGCCAATAAGCACAAAAAAAAGCTGCTCAACATCACTAGTTATCAGAGAAATGTAAATCAAACCACAATAAAGCATAAAAAGGCAACCTATGGAATGAGAGAAAATATTTGCAAGCCATAGATCTGATAAGGGATTAATATCCAAAATATATAAGGAAATCCTACAATTCAATAGCAAAGAAACAAATAACTCAAAAATGGGCAAAGCCTTGCATAGACATTTCTCCAAAGAAGACATACAAATGGTCAATAGATGTATGAAAAGATACTCAATATTATTAGTCATCAGGGAAATGCAAATCAAAACCACAATGAGATATCACCTCACACCTGTTAAGATGGTCATTATCAAAAAAAATAATGTGTTGGTGAGGATGTAAAGACATTGAAACCCTTGTACACTGTTGGTAGGAATGTAAAATGGTGCAGCTGTTATGGAAAATAGTATGGATATTCCTCAAAAAAAAAAAAAATAGAACTACCATATGATCCAGCAATCCTACTTCTAGGTATTTATCTAAAAGAATTGAAATCAAGATCTTGAAGAGATATTAGCCTTCCCATGTTCATTGTAGCATTATTCACAATAGCCAAGATGTGGAAACCACCTAAAAGTCCATGATAGATGAATAAAGAAAGAAAATATGGTGTGCGTATATATATATATATATATATATATATATATATACGCACACCATGGAATGTTATTCCATTGAAAAGGGAGAAAATTCTGTGATATGCGACAACATGGATGAACCTTAAGAACATCATATAAAGTGAAATAAGCCAGTCACAGAAGGACAAATACTGCATGATTGCGCTTATATGCGGTATCTAAAATAGTCAAACTCATAGAAACAGAATATAATGGTGGTTGCTAGGGGCTAGGGGGAGGGGGAGATGCGTAGTTGCTATTCAACAGGTATAAAGTTTCAGATATGCAAGATGAATAAGTTCCAGAGATCTGCTGTACAACACTGTGCTTTTGTTAACAATACTGTGTTGTGCACTTAAACATTTGTTGAGAGTAGATCTCATGTTAAATGTTCTTACTGCAATTTAAACAATAATAATAAAATAAAACGGGGAAAAACTACAGTGAAATATCACTTCACACTCATAGGATGGCTACTACAAAAATTTTTTTAAGCACAGAAAATAACAAGTGTTGGTAAGGATGTGGAGAAATTAGAACGCTTGTGTACTGCTAGTGGGAATATAAAACGATGTGGCTGCTGTAGAAACGGTTTGACGGTTCCTCGGAAAGTTAAACATAGAATTACCCTACGATTCAGCAATTCCACTTCTACTCAAAAGAATTAAAAGCAGAGACTCAAACAGAAACTTATACACCACTGTTCATAGCAGCGTTATTCACAATAGCCAATAGCTGGAACAACTCAAATGTCCATCAACAGATGAATGGATAAACAAAATGTGGTGTATACGCACAAAGGAATATTAATCAGCCTTAAAAAGGAATGAAATTCTGATACACACTGCAACATGGATGAACTTTGAAAACATCATGCTGAGTGAAATAAGCCAGACACAAAATGACAAATATTGTATGAATCCACTTACGTGCGGTACCTAGAATAGGCAAATTCGTAGGGACAGACAGTATAATAGATGTTACTAGGGGATATGGGAAGGGAAAACGAGGAGTTATTTTATAATGAGCATAGCTTCTGTTTGACATGATGACAAAGTTCTAGAAAAGGATAGTGGTGATGGTTGCACAACACTGTGAATGTACTTAAAGCCACTAAATTCTATACTTGAAAATGGCTAAAAGGGTAAATTTTATGTATATTTTATCACAACAAAAATTTTTGTAAAATACAGGACCACCCAATTACAATTGAAATTCACATAAACAATGAATAATTTTCTACCATAAGTATGTCCCATGCAATATTTTGGAACCTACTTATACATACTAAAACAATTGTTTGTTGTTTTTTGACATTCAAGTGTAACTTGGCATCCTGTATTTCATCTGGCAACCCTGACAAGAGATGCTCAAAGTCGTTAACACAGGTAGGGACAAAGAAATGAAGAGGATTCCAGAGATGTTTTAGGATTAAAACTGATAGGACTTAGGACTTGGTGACCAAATGGAATGAGCACGTGCTGAAGAGGGAAGAAGTGCATAGCACTGAGGCATCTGTTTTACAACACTGAGGGAGGCGCCATTAATGGAGATAAAGAGCCACCATGACCATTCAGTTCGTTCATTTGTTCAACTAACCTGTATACTTTGCCGACATTGTTATAGGGGCTGTCCGGACCTCAGTGAATAGATAAGGACCTTACAGATACAGACCAGTGGGGCCTATGGACAAATAGGGAGACAGTGACAATAGGTTATGACAAATTCCACGATGGGTGGAATACCAGCTGCCGGGAGCACATGGCAGATGGGATCAGATGGCAGCTCACTGGAATCTAGAATGGGGGAGGAGCATCATCAGAAGCTCTTGGAAGAGCACTGGGTCCAGTCCTGGCTCCTGGGCTGTCGCCTGCAGTGGCCCTGCAGCCGTGAGGAATCTTACTCTTTTATTGCCTTCCGAAGATCAGTGTCCTTCTAAGGAGGAACTTCGCAGCTCCCAACCACAGCAGAACTTGTTGCCAGCAGATTCAGATATAATCTTGCAAACTGGAATGACTACCATCTGCCCTGCTGCCTTCCCAGAACAATAATTTTAAAGATAAAATATAAAATATATTGTTAGGGTCCTTCTCAGCCACAGGGTTCCAAAGACACAACATGCGGCAGCCGGGGGGGCCTGGAAAATGGGCATCTTCTAAAATCAGGTCGATACCTTGGCTTCACTTCTGAGCTCGATAAACTGGCCTCCGTGCTGCCTGGTATACCATGTGCATCCATAAATTATCACTTCATTAGACACATCGTAGCACCACTAAAATTACATCTGCCAAACACTCCATTAAAGAACTGGGGCTGGCTCTGGAGAAATGAGTCATCAAGATTAAAGAAAGCCATTTCTAAAATCCTGGAATTTCTTGGGAAATTCCCTGAGGCGGTTCAGGAGGAAATTAAATTGCCCTGTTAGCAGGCTGGATTCTTTGTAACTTTCTCAGCCCAGAGACACAGCCTCTTCTCATCTCCTTTGGGGTCTTTCCACTGGGTAGGCAGAGTGAATTTCCTGTCAAGTTTGGTGGGGATTTAGAGGTGTCTGGGTGGAAGTCAGCCAACATCCTGGGCGGGGCAAGGTAACCTGAATATATACTGCACCTTGAGTTCAATCCAAGGGAGTGTAACCTTCTCTTATTATCATGTGGGCAGGGGAGGCATGGAGGCAGGCCTCAGGAACAGGAAGATGGATGAGCAAAAGAGGCTGCAGACGGGGGATTTTTAGGGCAGTGAAACTATTCTATATGTTACTGTAATGGTGGATATATGTCATTATACATTTGTCCAAACTCATAGAATGTACACCAAGAATGAACCCTAATGTAAACTGTGGACTTCAGTCGATAGTAATATATCAATATTGGCTCATCACTTGTAACAAATGTACCACACTAACACAAGATGTCAATAATAGGAGAAACTGGGTGGGGAGTGAGGGGGTATATGGGAACTATAGTATACTTTCTGCTCAATTTTTCTGTAAACCTAAAACTGCTCAAAAAAATGAAGTCTACTAATTTTTAAAAAGGGGAGGGACTTCAGAGTCTTCCCAGGGTAGGAGTGCAGTAGAAACAGGACAGGCAAGGATTGGACATTCATAAATGGGTGAGGTCCAAGCAAGCAGGACTGTAAGTACTTAGGGGTTAGGGACTGTTTTATTAATCTCTGTAATATGTTTGCTGTATGAATCAGTGAATGAGAGAAACATTCATTTAAGGCAATTATCAACAGATAAGTGAATTAGAAACACCAAGGAATCTTTCTCAAGATATATAAGCCCATTAGCTCTTGTGCTCAGCCCACAAGATTTGGAATACACACCCATGTGAGCACACACATCCTCCCCCCCCCACACGCAGCTGCCTCAGCCCCACCCCATCCCCTGGGTTGACAGCTACAGTTTTCAGAGATCTCCCCACCCTTCATGCACATAGCCATAGGATAAATGTGTTTTTGCCTTTTGTTGCCTGGGGGAAACGCAGACTAAGAAAGAAGCTGTCTTTGCCCAGTTAATTTTGCATATAACAAAGCCCTGTATACAAGCAGAGAATGTGGCTGCCCCAGCAGCACAGGCTTGAAATTCTCCGCTTCTCTTCTCACTGCTTCTCTCTACCTGGACAGAAGCCTTCCTTCAAGTACTTACTGGACTTCATTAAGGACCCCAGAAGGCCTCTGTTAAAACACCTGAACCACTCTTATGCTCTCCCCACAGCACTCAATCTTGATACATTTACCTGATGATAATCAGGTAGTTGGCACCTTACTCCTTGGGAAGAGGGAAGAGGGTAAGAGGCCGGCCTGGATTGTAACAGGATAAGAGAAGGCTGGCAGTGAAAGAGTGAGCATAGCTTCATGCCCTGAAGGGTCAGTCTAGAAGGGTATTGAAGGCCTGGGGTAAGCTTTGGATTCAAGGAATCACAGAAAAGTTGGCATTTAAGCTCAGTTTTAATGATAAATATGAATTTGCATGAAGGCAGAAAAGGCAAGAAGAAATTAAAATCAGACGTTGACTGTTTCAGAGATTGCTAAGAGTTGGCCCATTGCCCATAGCCCAAAGCTGACAGCAAGAGATAGGCAGTTTTAAGTTACTCATGCGTAGTTACACATAGTTACTTGTGCACGCTAAGGGCTGGCTTCAGAGCTGAGTAGCTTACCAGTGAGTTCCATTCCTAGGCTGTCTGGGCTTTTCTGGCCCAGAGCCTACTCTAGCTAAGTCAACTTGGCCTTTCTTCCTTCCCTCCCTCCTTCCTCCCTCCCTCCCTCCTTCCTTCCTTCCTTTCTTTCTCTTTCTTTCTTTCTCTTTCTTTCTTTCTTCCTTCCTTCCCTCCTTTCTTCTTTCCTTCCTTCCTTCCTTCCTTCCTTCCCTCCTTTCTTCTTTCCTTCCTTTTTCTTTTTCCTTTCTTTCATTCATTTCTTCCTTCCTTCCTTTCTTTCTTTTGTTGTTAGAAATACCAAGAACATGTTCTAGCTGTCCAATTTCTTAGCTTGTCTAAGAGGAAAAGCAGGATGAGTTCATTTCACGGGAACTGAGACAAGATTTCCCTAAACCAGGAAACAGCACAGCACGTCCCACATAGAAGCCTGTGATACCAGCTGAGCAAAGTATTAACTTGATGAATTTCACTAGTGTTTCCCAAACTGTAATGTGCATACAAATCACCTGGGGATCTTATTAAATTGCAGGTTCTGATTCAGCACAGCTGGGCTGGAGCCTGAAATTCTGCATTTCAAACAAACTCCCAGATGTTGCTGACGCTGCTGATTAATGGGATCCACTCTTTGAGTAGCAAAGGATACACCACATCAATGTACAGGGGAGCAAATTCTTCCCCTCATTGGTGGAGTGGGTGAAAGAATGGTCAGCTGTCACCAGTCTGCCCATGGCTACTTCCAGGTACCAATTTCTGGAGTCTGAATGGGCATGTTGTGGTCTGACTGGTTGGTTAAGAAAATATTCATATATACTTCATCCCTACCCCCAGAGAGTAGCCATCACCTTGTACTAGATTTCAATAACAGTTTTTCAACTGAACCATGCATGAACAAGGTCAGATGAGAAGAGCAAATGGGAGAGCTAAGGAGGGGAGGGCAATCTGTGTACACACAGGTCAACTCTAGCAGATTCTCAGCATCCCAATGTAGTGAAGACTGGCTAGCTGATTACCTAACCTCTTTCCTTCTCCTCCTGGACTCACAACAAGAATACATTTACCAGTCTCCCTTGAAGTTCTGGGCAGTGGATTGCAGACAGTAGTGTTATATGCCACTTCCAAGATTGGCCCATAAAACTCTCCCAACTATGGTTCTTGACTCTCCCCTCTGCCATCAGAGCGTCCAAGAGAGGGCTCCAAGGCCCTAGAGAAAGGCAGAGTCACAAAGGAGAGGGACCATGGGCCCTAAATCATGTGGAAGGCTGCCCAGTGAACACCCAATTGGACTTCAAGCACACAAAGAAATGAATCTATATTGTTCTAAGACCTTGAAACTTGAGGACTTAAATGTGTATCAATCAGATCTATCCATTCAGGGAACAGAAACAACTCTAAGTCTTTCAACAGAGGGAGTTTAATATAAGAAATTGGTTACGCAAAAGATAAAAGAGCTTAGAAGCCAAACGTGAGATGGTGAGGCCACTCTGTGATTAGCAACAGTAGGATGCTGCTCCATCCCTAGGCTCAGCTGGACAACAGGAGAAAGCAGCTTTTTCAGAACTGGATACTGGAACTGTCTGGCTGGAGCTAGAACCCCTGTGGGAGCTGCCAGTCAGAGATGGGACAAAAGTGAGAGACAATCTTGCAGAAGCTAAGGCTCAGAGAAGACAGCCACTGCCAGAAGTGCCACCCAAGGCAGATTAGGAGAGGCAGAATTATCTTGGCTTCTGCTGTCCTCTGCCAATGCATCCTATTGGCCTCACCACCCAAAATCCAGTCAACTGGGAGTTTGTGAAATGTAGTTCTCCATTATACATAAAAGGGTGGGGGAGAGGCAGAGGATGGATCTAGAGCAAAAAGGAATTGGCCAGCTGTTACCATCCTTAATACATGTGGCATGCTTACAAATGGTCCCCATGGAGCGCCCCTGGGCTCAGTGGTGCCACAGATTATTCAACCTTGGCTTGACTATTTCCTCAATGTGTCTTTGCCTGCCCTTGTCCAGTTACCATCCTGTGCCAAGAAAGACAAGCCTATAGAATGCCCACACACCCTAAGTCTCCAGAGTACAGGCAAGAATGACAACTGGCCACAGGAAGGGCTAAAGAAAGCTTTAACCTAAGCTTTACCACTTGAGTCTGTTAGCCTCTGCAAGTTATTTAAGCATCAGATGACCCACCAGTAGGATGGGAATTAATAAGTACTCTCATCTTATTGTGAGAAAGAAATGAGATAGTTTGTGTAAAGAGCTTGGTGCTTACTCTATGTTCAGTATATAATAACTACTATTATTCACTCAATCACACAAACACTTAGTGCCTATCATGTACCAAAGTCTATTCTAGAGTAAATGCTATGAATAAAGTGGTGAACAAAAGACAAAATCCCCACCCTTCTGGACCTTATATTTTAGTGAATGTTAATACCTTTTTTTGTCACGTGAAAAAAATGAGTTAGCAGGCACTTTTCAGCTCCAAAATTTATAATTTCTACTGAGATGCACAGTTTCACTCAAATAAAGCATAACAACCAACATTTATAATTGTCTAACATTAGACATAAATTAATCCATGAGTTTCCTATCACTGGAGATAGGCCACATTAATGTAAGCAGCACTTGCCAAGACAGCTGTAGCAAAGATTTTTCATCTAAGAAGAATATTGCATTAGATGGCCTCAAAAATCCCTCCTATATTTATGATAAAGATAAGCTAGACTTTAATGCTCTTTAGATTTGTCTCGCCCACCATAATATTCCCAACACCTAGCACAGTACCTGGCATTTAACAGGTACCTATTAAACATTTGTTAGATAAATGACTGGTGGCTTTTTGATTCTTGGGCCTATGATTCTGTTATTGGTGCCTGAGGCTTATTATAGCATGTACACACTGTGTCACCATTGTTGTGCTGTCTGTCATCCACACTCAATTCTGCCCTCCCTGAAGATTGGGGCTGCTTTTTTAATCTCTGCTAACCAAGACTGCACACAACAAAAAGCAAATACTAAGTGAATGTGTGTTGGAGGGAGACAGGGACAATACATGAACAAATGAATGAATTTTTTGATCCACAGTTTTATGATTTTTGAACGTATCAACTGCACACCTCTTGTCAGAGATTCACTTTTTTAAAAATCAAGATATAAGTGATAAAGACCCATCAGCAAAGTGGCAGAAGGGATTCTAGGGTCTCAGGAGAAAGTTGACTATGGAAATAATTGCTAACATTCCAGAGAGGACATTTTGTTTCTCAAATCAGTCAGATTAAAGTAGAAACCTACTAAGTTCAAATCCCTTGCTAAGTGCTAAGCGGTGACAATTCAAACTTTCCAGAATTTATCATCTAGACCAGAGGTCAGCAAACTTTTTCCGTAAAAGGCCAGATAGTAAATACTTTCAGCTTTGCAAGCCAGATGTCCCTGTTGCAACTACTCAGCTCTGTTGTGGAGCAAAAGCGGCCATAGACAATATGTCAGCAAACCCATGTGACTGCGTCCCAATAAAACGTTACTTATGGACATTGCAGTTGGAATTTCACATAATTCTCACATACCACGAAATATTATTGTCCTTTTGATTTCTTAAAGAAGCAAGGCATAGGGGACGTATAAGGCAGTGAAACTATTCTGTGTGATACTGTAATGGTGGCTACTTGTCATTATGCATTTGTCAAACCCTTTGAGTGCACAACACAAAGAGTGAACCCTAATGTAAACTACAGACTTTAGCAAATAATAATGTATTCATATAGTAATGTATATTGTATCAATAGTTACATTAAATGTAAATGAAATAAACACTCCAATTAAAAGACATAGATTGTCAGACAAGATTTAAAAGAAAGCACAACTCAATTGTATGAATTCTACAAGAAATTCACTTTAAATATAAAGGCATAAGTAGGTTGAAAATAAAAGGATGGGAAAAATATAACATGCAACCACTAAACATAAGAAAGCCAGTGTGGCTGTGTTACTCTCAGACAAAAGAGACTGCAAGGCAAAAAGTATCAGAAGAAATGAAGAGGGATGTTTCATAATAACACAAGGGTCAATTCCTCAGGAAGACATCAATTGTAAATTGCATAAATGTATGTGCATGTAATAGAAGAGCTTCAAAATACAGAAAGTAAAAACTGACAAAATGAAAAGGGGAAATAGACAAATCCATCATCATTGTTGGAGATTTTAGCATCCTTCCTTCAGTGACTATAGAACAAAGAGACAAGAATCAGTAAGAATATAGAGGACCTGAACAACCCTAACAACCCACTAGAATTAACTGACAGCTACAGAACTGTTCACCTAACAACTACAGAGTACACATTCTTTTCAAGTGCACATGGAATATTCACCAAGATAGACATATACTGGGCCATAATACTTCCCCATGGCTCTCAGACTCTTGTTCTGTCTAGTGCAAATGACCAAAGTATTCTGCAGCAGCCATGGGCATCTGAGAAATTTCACCGATGTCTGCCAACCATTGCCAGATCTACTGACAAAAAGTGCTCCAGCCACCATTCCATGCACACACCCCCCATCCATTCATTCATACAATGCACATGTATCGAGAAATAGATGTGGACCCAGCGCTTTGTTAGACACTCTGCAGGTGACAGAACAAAATGGTTGCCTACTTTAGCTTTAAACAATCTACAATCTAGATGATAAAATTTAAAAAAAAATACAGGCCAAAAACAGATGGTAGGTATGCAAATGACATAGGAATTCAGAGTAAAGAAAATATAATTTCAGGTTAGGGTTAGGGGACATGAGCTTTTGTGTCAGAGAGATCTGAGTTTGAATCTCAATCCCATCACTTGCTAGTGTCATCTCAGGCAATTTATTTAAGGTTTCTGAACCTTAGTCTCCTAATTTGTAAAAGAGATTCAAGACCTCACTGGGTTGTGAGAATTACATGAAACAAACCATGTAAAGCATTTAGCACAGCCCCTGGCACAGAGTAAGTGCTCAATAAACGTTAGTTATTTTTTAAAATCCTGATTTCATCACTTACCAACTCGGAAAAATTAGAAAAGTATCTAAAAGTACAACAATGGAGAGTTGTTCAGCAATGTGACCCTAAACAATTATGACTAGTCTATAAATGAGTTTCCTCATCTGTAAAAGGGGGAAAATATCATATAGCTCAGGGTATAAAGCACTTAGCACAATAAGTGCTCGATAAATAACTATCATCACTAATACTTGAGAGAGGAAGTAGGATCATGAGATACATCTTGAAGGAAGTATACAATTTGACTTTGTGGAGTGAAGAGAGTACACCCATTTCTAAGATGTTATATTTGAAAGTGTTCAGCAGAAAGTTACAAGCAGAAAACTTAGTAAGCACTCATCATATTTGAGTGTGTGTGTGTGTGTGTGTGTGTGTGTGTGTGTGCAAGTTTTAAAGAAAAGAAAAGAATATGGGAAACATAAAGGCAAAAAAATGAAATAAGCAGATTCCTGAAAATATCTGCAATTTTACTCAAAAAGTCACACAAAATACAAACCATAATTATGAAGCAGTTTGGAAAGGAAAAAACCCACAAGTCCAATTCCTAAATAGGTGCAAATTTTAACAACTACGAGATGCCACTTTTCTTAATATATCATCTATTAGTCATGATTTTATAATGAGTTTTAGATGATCTTGTTCTTAGGTACAAATACAGCGTCCCCACCTCCAACAAAACCCTCACCCAGTATCTTGGGGTCGCCAGGTTATGTCTCCTCCATGCTCATGAATAAGCTCTATCCAGCTATACATAAATCTATTTATCCATCTTCTGCCCTGGCTGTGCTCTGGTGATGTTGACTTCTGAGGCCCTGGTGCCTTAGAAGCTACATGAAGGTACCTCATCCTTACCTCCAGGGTTCATCAATGAGCCCCTCAGCTAGACACTGCCTCTGCCCCCAGGCGTCAGGGATGCTGATAAACTGAAATCCTTGAATTGTATGTTAGTTTGCTAGAGCTGCCATAACAAAGTACCATAGACTGGGTGACTTAAACCACAGAAATTTATTTTCTCACAGTTCTGGAGCATAGAAGTCTAAATTCAAGGTGTTGGTAGGGCTGGTTTCTTCTGAGACCTCTCTCCTTAGCTTGTAGATGGCTATCTTCTCACTGTTTCTTCACATGATTTTCCCTGTGTGTGTCTGTGTTCTAATCCCCTCTTCTTGTAAGGGCACCAGTCATATTGGATTAGGACCCAACCTAATGACCTCATTTCAACTTAATTACCTCTTTAAAGCCCATATGTCCAAATATATTCTGAGGTACTGGGGGTTAGGACTTCAACATATGAGTTTTGGGGCAACACAATTCAGTCTATGACAAAGGGCAAGAGGAGAACCATGTCCTGAGGAATCTTCAAGGAGCCCACGCCAAGCAGATACAGGGAGAACATTTTGTCCTCCTTCAGTGTTATACTTGTCCACATGTGTACCAAAGGAAATATTGCTGAGAAGGGTCTATTTCAGTTTTTACTTGAACCTCCCACCCATACTTCTGTATTAGACACAGATTTAAGTCCAGGCACAAGACTTCTCTGAGACAAATTCAAATGGCCTTGTGAAAGACCACAACAAGGATGTTTGGGGTATGTGAACCTAACTTTTATGGTTGAGTTCCCAGAAAACGAATAGATCCTCTCAAAATAAACTTTTAGAGCACTGTTTCTCCGAGTGGGTCCCACCAGCCACAAGAGTTGGCCAACAGTCTATCAAGTTGGCTACGGATGACTGGGTAATTTCAGGGGAAATCAAGGGAACTTTTTTTTTTTGTGAGGAAGATCAGCCCTGAGCTAACATCCGACGCCAATCCTCCTGTTTTTGGTGAGGAAGACCGCCCTGGGCTAATATCTGTGCCCACCTTCCTCTTCGTTATATGGGATGCCGCCACAGCATGGCTTGACGAGCAGTGAGTCTGTGCGCGCCCAGGATCTGAACCTGCCACCCCTGGGCCACCGAAGCAGAGTGCACACACTTAACCGCTGCGCCACCGGGCGGCCCTGGGGAATTTTTAATTTATGTTATTTTACAGATTTAGAAACGAAGGATTGATTATTACTGTCACAGAAATCTCATATCGTTTCCAATAACAGTTACATTTGTAAAAGTGTCTCATGCTCTACAAGGACTGGGTTGACTTATTCTGACCAGCATTCAATTAACAAAAAGTGGTTTGTCTCAGCTAAAGTATTTTACATCATTTACATGTTATTGTTCATGTTTGTTAAACTAGGATTTTTACTTTAACTATGGTATTATATTATGCCACCAATTTGAAAATTGGATTAAGGCCTCAAATATGATTCATTGAAGTATAAAAATCATGATTGAAATAGTAACAGCAATACTACATTTCAAAATAAAATCATATATAAAGAGTTAAGAAGGATGCTAGTACAAATACAGACTGTGGGTCTGTACTGGGATAAGTGAATCTCTGAATGTGATGATTTTCCACAGCAGCTGAAAAAGAAAGTCCCCTATGTAAAATACCACCATCACTATCTGAAAAGTTGGTTTAATGATGGGGCAAGCCACTCATTTCTAGTATCCAGTGCACTGTCTAGTTACCGAGTGAAGCTCTCAAGTACATAGCCATTTGATGCTCTTGTTTCGTGTTCAAAGCCCAGTCGCCTTGTTTTTAAAGAAACCGATTAATCTAGTCATCGGAGAAGAGAAAAAAACCCTACAGAGGCATGGCTCAAACTTATGCTCCTCAGGACAAAAATAAATAAATAAATCAGATATTTCCAAAAGCTTCTGAAACCAACCCCAAAGTTCGGAAAAACAATATGATACTTAAAGAGAAAATAGGAGAGCTAATGACAAAATTCCCCTATCGAATGACGCTGTTGGTGCCAGATGACATCAACAGTGTGCACTGCGGAAGAGCAATGGCAGGCCCTGGCACAGCCTAGCAGAAACTTTGCTAAAGAGACGGGTGAAATATACCGACGTGAAGAGATGATTTGGTTCTTGAAATGGAAAGTACCCATATCAGAAAGACGCGCTTGCAACTTTTCTATTTATCACTGGAAACCAGTGTTGTAGGAGTAAAATATTTTGTTAATTAACAATTAATGTATGAGCTCTGCTTTTGACTTGAAAGGTATTTTGAAATCATTGTTGACAAAGAGGTCTCGTTAGGTATGAACTTGAGCAAGTCACTCAATCTCTTTATCTCCATTTCCACACCTGTGAACTGAGTGTTAGGCTCAATGACCACTAAGTTTCTTTCTAAATCCTCCAAGTAGTTCTAGATCTCTGGCCACTGAAGGTGGGCAGTCCTGGGCGGGACAAAGGTTGTTGGTCCATTAGCCCTTTGACCCCATGTTGTTCAGAAGGTAGTGGTGTATAACAGTGAGAATAATGGCTCCAGAGTGGGGCAAATCCGGATTAGCCCCGCTATGCCTCAGTTTCCTCATATGTTCAATGGGGATAATGTAATGAGACCGCTTACCACAAAGTGTTGTTGTGAGTATTGAAAATGATCACTTCAGTGGAGTTCTTGGTAGGTAAAAATCACGCAATAGATGTAAGCTATTATTACTGTTGTTGTTGTTGTTGTTAGTATTTTATTATTATTTTTACCTGCCTTCTAACTGAGATCAGCTGGCAGTGAGGACAGCTTGTGGGAAGAAATAAACTTAGGAGAGGAAGAAAAGTAAAACTCTAATTATATATCATAACATCTTAGAGAAGAAAACAGGTCTGGTTGGGGCTTATTCTCAAATGGGGAAACCAAGGCAATAAGCTATGAATTGCCGACCAAAGGCTATCCAGTGAGTCACTAATGGAACCTGGACTCAAGCCCAGAAATGGGTTTCTTGAGGATAGTTATAAAGGATGTCCAAATCTCATCAAGTCTTATGAGATTGCCTGACAAGCAAGTGTCTTACTTTCTCTACCCTAACATCAGCTTGAAGGCCATCAAACAAAGAAAGACACATGGGCACATCCACTGACTATAGAGGGTATTGGAACATACAACGTTTTAAGGATAGGAGGACTAGTGATAATAAACTCTCTGAAATAAGTTTCTCTTCCCAGAGCTGTCTCATGGAGTCTCGGAGTGTTGATGAATAAGATGAGCCATAACTCCCCATTCCACTGCAAAGACAGAAGTCATGGAAAGGTGCTGTAGGATGATCCATTTGGTCACGAATGGAAACTCTGCAACAATCACTGCCAACACACACACTCACTGAAGCTAAAAATGTTCTTTGTCCTCATCTTCACTCACCTCCAAGACACATAGCAGATGCTCACTAAATACTAATTAGATGAAATCCTTACTGCCTCTCATCACTCTCCAATTACTAAATCTCTAGACTTATGTTAATTGAATGCAGCTATGCTCCTGTTACCAGATACATTTAAATGAAAATTTGAAATTTAACCTAGCTTGTATAAACCTGTACTATTATTTACCTCCCCATATTTATTCCTGCTGATCAGACAAACATCCCTCCCCCATTCTCACTCTCACAGTCTGGATGGGGATGACTCCACATCTCCAGCTCAAAAGGGGAGTATGTGACAGAGGACTAGATAATCAGAGCACCACATTTTCCTGGTCTCAGTAATTGGCTCAGAACGTGTAACTCAAAGGGGCCAATGAAAAACATGGAGACTTTTTCTGGAGCTGCAGAAAGAGAAGTAGAGATTCTTTTCCATTGGACTTAAACCTTGGAGCATGTGACCCAATCCCACCCAGGGCCTGTGAATAAAGGCAGAAAGGTAGAAGATAGAGCTGAGAGATGAAAGAAGCCACATCCTGGTGAAGCTGCTTGACCTCCTGAATTCATCAGTGGTCAAAGCCAGCCTACCACCCCTGACCACTCAGTTATGTGGACAAATAAATTCTCCTTATGAAAACTAGCTAATTCAAATTTGTTTATTTCTATATTTGTCACTTGAACTTGACCAGTGATTTGTCTGCTAGGGCTGCCATAACAAAGTACCACAAACTGGGTGGCTTAAACAACAGAAATATATTTTCCCTCAGTTCTGCCGCCAGAAGCCCAAGATCAAGGTGTAGGCAGGTTAGTTTCTTCTGAGGCCTCTCTCCTTGGCTTGTAGATGGCCGCTTTTTCACTATGTCCTCACATGGCCTTTCCTCTGTGCTCACATCCCCGGTGTCTCTCTGTGTGTGCAAATTTCCTCTTCTTAAAAGGACCCCAGTTATATTGGATTAAGGCCCACCTTAATGGCCTCATTTTAATTTAATCACCTCTTTAAAGGCCCTATCTCCAAATACAGTCACATTCTGAGGTACTAGGAGGTTAGGGCTTCAATATATGAATTTGGGGGGACATAATTCAGTCCATAACACCTGGTAAGAGCTAAAAGGAGAGTTTAGAAAAATAAAGGGAAAAAATTTTCAAAGAAACTATATGAAAGGACTCACCAGAGATCAAAGGTAAGCATTTCTAAATTGAAAGGGCCCACTCACTCTGCAATACAATGAAACAGACCCTCACTAAACCACATCACTGTGAAATTTCAAAATGATAAGGAAAAAGAGAGATTTTAGGGTGAAGAAAAGAGGTCATCCACAGAGGAACAAGAATCAGACTGTCACCAGACTTGTCCTCAGCAACAATGGAAGCTGGGAGATAGTGGAATAAAGCCTTCAAAGTTCTAGGAAAAAGATACTTTCAACCTTGAATTCCCTATCCAAACTATCACTTAAGTTGAGGGCAGAATAGAAACATTTCTAGGCAGAATTTATTTTCAATATGCCTTTTGGGGGAAGTTATTTAGGATATTCCCCAGCAAAACAAAAGAGTAGATCAAGAACAAGGAAGATGTGGGCTCCAGAAAAGAGAAGTAGCGAGGAAATTCCAGAGTGATAACTGTGTCACTTCTAGATAGCAGTCAGTCAGAGGGTGGAGGACCCCTGGAGGGGGTATCTGGGGGAAACAGAAGGAGGGCATTTAATAGAATGCCTATTTGGATCAAGTATTCAAGAGTAAATTAAAGATGTAATAAAAGCAAACAGTGCCAGAAAAAGAAAGAAATTAGAGACTATAGAAAAAACCCAAAGCTCTACAAGAGAGGAAATATAATTGCAGTACAAAATTGGGCTTTGCACTAAACAGTCAAGATGATCTTCAGTTCTTAGACTAAACCCACAGACAAAGCACAGAACAGTTATGGCTTCAGAACAGAATGTAAACATTGTCCATCTCGACGAAGTGGAAGTTCAAATCGTAGATGTTGGGAGGTGGAAGGCAGGAAGCAGATCCGAAAGGAAGGGTAGAGATGCAAATGTCCCCAACTTGCAAGGTCAAAACATGTCTATAGCTGAACAAGAAATAGAGTAGCAAGTTTATGACTTAAAGTTTCAACGGAAAATTGATAAAATAAATGGAATAGTGATAAAGCTAAATTAAAAGATTGATGGAAGCGGGATGGAGGATTGTAAAATCATAATAGATCAATGGCAGAACTTCAACAACAATATCTAAAATTGGTCAATCAAAAGAGATGAGTATAAACATCTTATTTAGAGATATAGGAAGAAGCACCAAAAGAAACAGAAAAAAGATGACAAGTGGCTGCTCTAGGGAAAAGGACAGGTATCAGGAAAGGATGAAGCAAGGAACTGTGGCTTTTATTACCAGAGCTCTACACTATTTGATTTATTAACCAAGGTCAGTTATTTTATAAATTTATTTAAAATTTTTTCAAATGACTTTAAAGTTTCCTCTGGGATCGCTGCCAACTTGCTTTTAGGCCCTGACTTCATGTATAGATCCTAATTCTCATGGGTTGCTGCCAGGTCCCAGCGCCAAGAAGTCCTTGGGTACAACCCCCAGTCTTTTCATCTATCTTGCTGTGAACACCGTAAGCAGTGAAGCTTCCATGATCTTCCATAGGTCAAGGGCTTTTAATAGCATTTGGTATTTATATAGGACCTTTCATCTGAGGACTGCAGTGCATGTTACAACATTATCTCACCATGTTCAGGTGGAGAAGGTAGGTTGCAGGTGCTATTAACCCCATTATGTATATGGGAAAACTGAGGCAAAGAGCTTTCATAACCAACCTGCTAGGTTGGTTCTATCACTCAGAATTAAGGGGATAACTGCTGAGCTTCGGGACTTTGTGAGGGATTCTGGGAGTTTTAACCTGGTTTTTTAGAGTCCTGAAGTGGATTCTCTTTGAGACACTTACGAGTGGGCTTAATTATGGGGTTCATCTTTTCCCTCTTTTGGCTGAGTGATCCGGGGCTAAGAAAGGGTGGAGCCATGGGGAGAAGGGAGTAAGTCACAGAGAGTGGATGAGGATGGGGAGACACAAGAAAGAAAGACCTAGTTAATCATGGGCAGAGTCTTATCCATTCACTAAATATCAGAAAGTACTATAATGCCCCTATTAGGTTTTCAGTTCTATGCTTCATGCCAGGGAAAATTCAAGGAAGAATAGAATTGGTGCCCATTTATCAGAAGCTTAAAATTTACTTGGATTCATAACAGATATACACATTGAAAAAATATGGAAACAAGGCTGCACTGGGAGGTAGAAACAGAACAGTAAGTCAAATAAGATTTTAGGGGAAAGTAAGATGAGCAAGGGCTTGAAGGGTCATTTTTGTCAACCTATATTACTTTATTGAGCACCCACCGGAGACCAAGCACTGTGTTAGGGGCTGAATATATAATACCCGGGCCCTGCTCTCATGAGCTCATAGTCTAGACTATCTAGGGAGAAAGAGCTGGCAGGGGGCGTGCGGCAAGAAGAAGTGGTCAGGAAAGCCTCCCACAGGAGGTGACATCTATAAACCGAGATCTAAATAAAGAGTGGACATTGTGCCTGTGACATGGAGAGACAGCTTCTGGCAGAGAGCAGGGAACGTCCAGACAGGGAGGGCCGTGGAAGAAGAGGCTTCAAGGAGAAGGAAAGGCCTGGGCTCGAGTTTGAAAATCCTTCCCTGAGGTCACCCAGCTTTCTTCCCCTCACCCAGGACTCTTCCTTCCACCGACACTGTGTTTGCCTAATTGAGTTTGAGAAAAGTATCCCTCCTCCGTTTCCGAATCTATCTTTCTCTGGCCTTCCCTATGTTTAATGGTGACATCAAGGGAGTGTCTATTACTCAAAACACTCTCCTGCCAATTAGTCTTTCAACTTTTCAGTATTTGTTTTAAAAAGAAGTATTTCTTATTAAGAATATGTTCATGCTTGTGTGACTTCATTGCCCGTGATTCTATCACTACAAAGTTACATCTTGAATCTGACAAGAGACACCAACGTCTGGCCAAGGACCTACTTGCAAGTCAACAGATGGGCTCCAGATGGAATTCCAGCCAAGCCAGCCAGTGGAGCTGACGGATCACCCTAGGAGACCCCAAGGGAGCAAAAGTCCACACAGCACTGGGTTTCTCCAAGGAAGGAGCGTGCTGCATTCTCAGCCTTACTTCGTGCCCATGAAGGAGGCCAGGCGTCAGAGGGTTGGGACAGCAACTCAGTTTACCGGCTTGATAACCGAGGAGGAATACTCCCTGACCTTCCTATGACTAGGACTCTGGGCCGGAGGGAAGGCAATCCCCTGGATCAATGCTTGTCATCAGCTACAACCCGCCTTCTCCATACGTCAAAGGAAATGGGTCCCCAGTCAAATTTTTTTGGGAGCAAAAGCAACAGGTGGCACATGACAGAGTATAACTCAGTGGTGTCTGTGTGCTGGGCCAGTCCTAAAAGCTGCTGACCTCCCCAGCTCTTCAATGCCCTCCCTCTACGGCCTTGTACCACCCATTCCTCGCCCATTCATTTAAGTGTAAAGGGCTAAACTCAGGAACACACTCTCCTCGTCACTCAAAACAAGGCTGACTAAGTGAAAACAAGAAGATCCTCAGTCCGGGCAGAGCCTTGCTGAGTGCTGGAGCACAGCCACCGCTATCCCTCAGACTCGTGGAGTCCACGGAGGGTGGCTGCGCCTGGGTTGGCTCGACTCCTCAGGATTGCCTCTGTCTCCAGTGCAAGTGCATCCTAATTCTCCTGGTGTCCCCAGACGTAGCCTGTTACACATCTCTCTGCTCTCCTAGAAACAGATGATTGATATTAATAGTAATAATCTTATTAACTAAGTTATTATTTTTATTAGTTGTAACAAATGTTATCAAAATCAGAATAAATACTTATCATCATTACTAATAGTAGTAAATTTAACTATTTATTTTGTAAGAACATGTGTAGGGTTAATAGGTTTTCCATGAGCCCTCAGGAAATAGGCATGTAGCTTCCCAGGCATTTTCTTAATTAGTAAAATTAGAAACTGAATAAGACAATCTACACTCTGCTGCTCTTTTCACACAGTTCTCCTTTCCTCACCAGGGTTTTAACACTCTCACGAGGTCCAGGCTCCCCCTATTGGTCATATTTGGTTACAAAGGAGTTCCTCAAGTTCATCCAGAACTCTGGTCTGATCTGTCCCCGTGTGGGACATATAGCAGCCGTGAATAGCACCGGCCTATCAGACTCTGTGGTGCCTTCTGATATTTGGGAGCATAAAGCCCACAAATGTTAAATTCAATCCAAATTTCTCTCAACTGGTCTTTGGAAAAGAAGCCAAAATAAATTTTAAAAATACATGTGAAAGCTGTTCAGTAACTTCATTAGACCGAGGTGATGAGACTTTCATGCTTGAACCAGAAGAGCAACGAAATTACAAGTGGACATTAGACGTATCACACAGAGTCATGGCACCTCAGAGGAGTGAGAGAACCTAAGATTCATCTAGTTCAAGTGCCCCCTTGATCTTCAGTTCCTTCTACCAAGTCTCGCCAGGGGAGCATGCCAACTCCCGTAGCCTGCTAAGGCGTGAGTCCAAGTCAGGGATGAAAGTAAACAAGCTGGCTGCTCGTGGGGCATAACTGGGGAGGGAGGACCTTCGCAGTTTTACCCCACGAGCAGCCAGCAAGTTTTTTTGTCATCCTTTAAAAAAAAAAAAAGACATTATATATATAATTAATTAGGAAATTAAGGGTTTATTAAAGTTTGTTAAAGGCAGATGAGTTATACATGTGTAGTTTCTGCTTAAAACCCAAACAATAACTAATAAAAATGAAATCACTATTTCCAAAGTTATTTTAAATACTCCACCTCCAGTGTTGATCCTGAAGGACTGCTGTTTAATCATGAAAGATTGTACCTGTGTTTGTCTCTGCCGCCTCCTGGAAACTCCCTGCAGAAACACAGTAAAGTAATCGAAAAGAACAAAAGAATAGGAGATGCGATTACACAGTAAGAAGATGTCAACGTACTTTGGGAAGATGGGAAACACACGCAGGTGTGGCATCTAACTTAGTTGGAAGGGAGACAGCTGACTTCTAGATGCCTGCAGAGGAGACACTGACGGGAATCCAGCCCATAGAGTCCAGCCCTGCAACCTGGAAAGGCTCAGGAACCAGAGTTATCTGGTTTGGGAGGTGGGCGTGGAAGATAGAGTTGAAAACATCTTGTGGCTCGTGCATCCCCTAGGATCTCTGCTTCGAGCCAGCAGACAAGAGAAAAAGAGGATGGAGACTCACACATGAGAAATTATGTGCGAGGCCTGGAAGTAGCACCCATCACGTCAGCCTGTATTCCACTGGCCAGAGGTAATCGCATGGCCATAACTACGCAAGGACGCTGGGAAAGGTAATCTAGCTCTGCGTCCCAGAGGAAAAGGGCACAGGTTTTGGTGATCACATAGCAGTTTCTGCCACAGGCTAAAACTCTTCCAATTGATAGAGCATGTTATCAAGAACCAGGCAATTTTTTAATTCTCTCTGAAGTTCAGTTTTCTCCTCTGTAAAAGAAGAATACCTCAGTCACAGGGTTACTGTATTAAATGTATTTGAAACCTCTTTATCAATAAGAAAACTTGATTCAAGAATATCAGTTATGGTATGTATATGTATCTATGTATAACACGCATACTTGAATTGCCAGGTTGAAATTTTTATCTTGTTACCTCTGTCCATGTTTTCACAATCTGCAAGTGAGATTTCTCCATCTCTCTTTGTCTGCTCCTGGAAGCACGTCCATTGGGGGATGATATTAATGCTATGCTTTGGAAGATGTTTGCTTTATTTTTGATCCTTAGGAATGATGTGCTCTTGTGAAAAGGCATCAAATAGTGCAGATATTTGGCAGCATTAAAGAGGAAATCTTCCAGATGTCACCTCTACCAGACTGACCTGGGGGGACCCAATAAAGTCACATCTTTATCAAAAGTTGTCCGCCCAGGCTTGAGGGCTACCCTCCAGGGAGGGCAGCATGTCCAGGCACTTTCTGTAGGTGACAAGCAGTGCGGGGGATGCCTGAGGACCCAGAAACTACTCTGGTGGGACACCCCAAGATCGGAAGGTCATCTCAATGCCATAGGAAGAACACAAAAATGAGAAAGTTAACTTCTCTCTTGGTTCCACTGACTTTGGGCAGGTTGGACCTTCTCTAATCCTATTTCTCCATCTGAACAAGGACGAAAAAACAATATCATCCTGACAGCCACTCGAGGTTGCGGAGATGACGGTCTAGGCACAGCATAGGAAAGCACTTTGCTACCAATGTACATTACAGATTGGGATACAGTTAGGCTTCGGGAGCCAGGTATCTGATTATAGAATCACTCGGTTCTGCTTTCTCAGAGGTTTAGCAACACACTGGTGGTCACTGTGTGGGAAAAATAAAACTTGGTAGATTACTAAAGGGAAATGTGTTCTCATGGGCAGGAAGGGGTGGCAGCAAGACCAGAGACAAAGAGGGCATTCTCCCGCAGCCACCATTGGTCACGGACTGGGAAATCCAAGCCAGACGTGGAGCAGAGCCATTTGGGGGCTCATCCTACTGGGTGATTGGGTAACCAGATTCCTGGCACGGTGCCCCAAATGGTTGCACTTCATCCATCACTTGATGCATTAATGTCACAGCTTCAGGGGTTTGGGGGGGGACAGGTGAGAAGGGAGAGAGGCCCCCTTGACAATGCATTTCCCTCCTGTGGCTAGCTGAGAGACCAAGTCCAGCTGGAAACCCAAAGCAAAGCCAGGAGGCTCCACTGCCCGTCTAGTCAACAGGGCTCAAGCCCCAGGGCCTTGAGCAGAGGAGCTTCGAGATGACAACACAATGACAAGGTGACACTCCAACCCCCCCAGTCAATAACGTGGGCCTTTCCCACACGTGTTCACACAGGGCTGGTGGGCCCACCCCACCTACCAACATCCAGAGCAGCTACATCCCCCACACCCTCCTCAATCTCAGCTCGATGGAAACACATCCGCCAGGGAAACTTTTCAAAGGTTATCAGGAGTGACCCAGAGAGAGGAGCCGAATGCAGTAAGCACAGCGCCTTTGTGACTAGGTGGCTGTGCCCTTCCCCGGGGGGCCGCCTGGCAGGGGAGGCAGTGCTGGCTCTTATTGAGAGAATTTGAGCCACTTTGCCCAGGCTGGGGGCAGCAGGAGAGAGGTGTGGCCAGACAGGAAGAGGGGAGCCCTGTGCTTCTCAGAGTCCAGCGTGCCACTGAGCTCAGGAGCCTCAGAGGGGCCTGGAAAGTCGCCGGGCTTCAGCTTCTAAAGAGACCAGGGACTTCTTTCTCCAGGGGCCTTCAGGAAAGAGTAGACAGCTGTGGTTAGATGCCTAAACTATCCTGTAAGGTGAGTGCCTGGGACTTAGTGCTGTCTGTCGTCTGTTGTGTTCACGTCGTGCCTCTTGAAAGGTGGAAGGATCCAGAAATTTCCAGCAGCTGAGCTAGAAGTTTCTCTGGAACTGCAACACGGCGTGCAGGGCCCCTTCACCGTGCTGGCCTGGCCTGGCTGGGGTGCCTTGCCCAGGGGAGGCTGCCCAGTGTGCCTGGGCCCCAACCTCCACTGACCAGGTACTGGGTTGATGGGTATGTCTGTGTGTTTCTGCCTAAGGACAAGCAGGATTGGTGTTGAAAGCAAGTCCCCACAGCCTGGCACTACCCAGCTGGCCTAAAATCCTCAGGGCAGTGACCACACTGCCCAAACACAAACTTATGGTGTAATTGTCTGTTAAGTATAAATATGAATATGTGGGGAGCAGGTGGCAGATTATTTGATATGAAGTCTTTGATCAAGGAACCCAAGGTCTTGTGATTATCCCACCTGTTGAGCAATTTGAGGCCAAAAGCTATGGGAACTGGATAGACTCGGAAGACGAGCTGCCCTGTTACAAGCTGTGTGACCTCGAACAAGTTTCTTAGCTCCTCTGAGCCTCAGAATGTCTAGCAGCAAATGAATAAAATGGGTATAATAATGATGTTTCTGTCACTAGACTATTGAAGAATCAAATGAGATAATGCCTATGAACATAACTGTGACTATTTTTGCTACTATTTCCAACTACCTAGCTGTATAACCTTGAACAAGTAATTTCAACTCTCTGGGGCTATGCTTCCTAGGAAATGAAGGGACTGGATTTCCAGGAGTGCTTAGCAGCTCTAACACTCTCTGCCATGACCCAAGAGAATTATCAGCTTCTCATGGTTTTATGAAGGCCAACCTTGGGTGCTGCATGGTCCTCCTTTACAAATATGGCCCCAGTCTCTACCCACTCTCCCTTCCTCTCAAGAAGCTCTACAATTTACCTAGAGAGCGAGCACAGCTGTGTTCATTGCAGTAAAAGCTGTGACGTCTAGGTGTCGAGGAGCAGCAGAGGGCTGTTGGCTTGGGACCCTTTCACAGGATGTAAGAAGGCCCAACAGCCCTGGATTCCCAGTGCTCCCAGTTCCCACTCATCTGCACTAACTAAGAATGACTAGAGGTGGAAATGAGCAGACCTACCTTCGAGTATCAGGTCTGTCATTTACCAGCTGGGAGATCCTGGAATCTTATTTCACTTCTGTTTCCTCATGGAGCTATGAAGCTATTGCCTCATGGACATGTTCTGAGGATTAAATGAAACAATGTCCATGAGGTGCTTAGAGCAAGTAGCAGTAGTTTTATGTGTTGTTATTGCACATCATCAAGGATTATTCCTGTTGTGTTAAATTTTCATTATCACTACTGTTAGCGATCATAATGGGGAGTGATGTCAGCAATTTCAATCTCCTTCAGCCAAACAAAGGAGGCAGGAGCAGCACCCCATTCAGGCATCAGCTTTCTGCAGCCCTGAATGTGGATATCAGACAGAAATAAGACCCCGAGCATTATCTTCCTGCTTAAGCCTTTGTTCATTAATAACTTTGACTCTTCTGTGGGCATAGAAAGCTAAGGCCCAACATTTCTCAGATTTGTTCCCAAAGAGAGGTCCCTGACTCTGCAGATTGCTCCAGGTTTCCCCCGTGGGAAGGGCCAGTCGTGGCACCAGGCCTCCGTGTCTGGGGACCAGGGGAGTTAATGAGCTGCCATTCAGGAGCCAGTTAACAATCTCAGCATGAATCTGAGTCGAGAACGGGCACAAAGGGGTGTTAGGAGAGTAGCACCTAACTGGAAACAGGACCGCCTCCTTGGGTCACAGGGGCACGTCCCACATGCTCCTCCGGCAGCCTTTGCCCAGCAAATAAAATACTGAGTTTACTCCAATCAATTTATGCTCAGGAGCAGCAAGTGCAGAGAAAAAAATAAGATTCAAAACCTTTTCCTCTTTCTATATGCCTCCATTCTGGCTTCTCAGAAATCTCCAGGCTCAATAAATTCAATTGACAAAGAGAGTGAGAAAGGAAATTTTCCACAGAAATAAAATGAGAGGCCAAGATGATTCTGATCCCCTTGATTCTTTATTCTCCAGCTACCACATACTGAGAGCCTGGTATGAGAATGTGTTATATGTTATCTTACTTTCATCTTCTCAACAATGCCGCAAGGTGAGTGCTCTTGTCAGCCCCATTTTACAGGTGAGGAAATTGAGGTGAGAGAGGTTACATAACTTGCCCAAGGTCACACAGCCGCTAAGTGGCAGAGCCAGGGTTGGACCCAGGACCTAGTTCATAATCACTATGGGAATTCCTCTGGGAGCGGATGAAAGAACCAGAACAGGGTAACAGCAGTTTCCTAAACGTTACTTCAGCTCCCTCAGTCCTTTAAAGAAAACCTAATGAACATCTACTATGAGGCAGAGGCTTTCATATTTATTATACTTTCTTTAGTCCACATGCCACCACCATCTATGAGGTCAATATTTTCTCTGCTTTTCAGAGGAAACTGAGGCTCAGAGAGGTCAAGCGTCTCCCCAGGTCACACGGCCTCTCAATGGTGGAGCTGGGCATGGCACCTTGCTCTTGGGGCTCTGAGGCCAGAGCCCTCTCTCCCGATCCACAGGGGCTGGAGCAGGCAGCTTCGTGGTGTTGGTTGTTTTCTCTCTCCTTCCAGGGAGGATTCACCATGTGCTCTGAGACGGCCTCCAGGTGCACGGGCATGCTGCTCTTGGCCTTGGCCACCGCAGCCATCATTGCCAACCTCCTCCTGTACTTTCCCAATGGGCAGGTGCTCGAGCCGGCCAAGATCACAGACTTGGTGTGGTTTTTCCACGGCTTTCTTGGAGCTGGACTCTTGGTAAGAATGAGGTTTAGCTCCCTTACCTCCTCCAAGAGAAAGGTGTCCCTAAGCACCCTTCAAGTCACAGAGCAATCATCTCATCTTGGGGCCGCCTTCCCTGGGCCCCCAGAGCATGGCCGGCTGCTCCTCCTCTGTACCCGACAACACGTGATACCTAAACGCTGTCCACATTGGTACTCGGCACATCACGCTGCAAGCGTCTGTTTATGCACCTGCCTCCCCCATCAGGCTGTGAGCTCCTCAAGAACAGAGCCCAAATCTCATCCACCTTTGCCCTCTAAGTGCCTACCTAGCAAAGTGTCAGCTTAGACTAGAGCTTAATATGTGGTTGTTAATTGCATGAAAGATACACATTATAAAAAGCACAAAAACTGAGTATTTGTCAGGCTCATTTGGTTTCAAGATGAAAAATCTTGAAAAATAAATTGTGTAGCTCCCATCAAGGCTTCCCTAGGCAAAATTAGGGGGTTGGCAAACTTTTTCTGTAAAATGCCAGATAGTAGGGGCTGGCCTGTGGCATAGTGGTTAAGTTCGCGCGCTCTGCTTCAGTGGCCTGGGGTTCGCAGGTTCGGATCCCGGGCGTGGACCTATGCACTGTTTGTTGAGCCGTCTGTGGCGGCATCCCACATATAAAGTAGAGGAAGATGGGCACAGATGTTAGCCCAGGGCCAATCTTCCTTAACGAAAAGAAGAGGATTGGCAACAGATGTTAGCTCAGGGCTGATCTTCCTCACACACACACACTAAAGGCCAGATAGTAAATATTTCCAACTGTGTGGGCCAGGTGGTCTGTTATTTCACTGTTATTTCAGTAGTATTTCAACTACTCAACTCTAATGTCATAAGACAAAAGCAGTCATAGACAAATGGAAACAAATGAGCGCAGCTATGTTCCAATAAAACTGTATAAAAACAGGCAACCTGCTGGATTTTGCCCACAGGTTGTAGTTTGTTATCCCCCGAGGTAGACATCGAGTGCTTTCCTTCCTTTCCACCTTTGTTTTCATTTGGGTCCTCCTCTCCCAGGTATCCAGTGTTCTCTTATGAAAAGATCATTTGTTTATGAGATGCCAGGCACTGAGTAGGTGCTCAGCAAATGGATGGATGAATGTATGGGGCATAAGGGACCCTCAGAAAAAGGAGACTGTTTCCCTTCCTGTTTCTTCTCCCCACACAGTAGTAGACGCAGTGACGTCTCAAGTTGCATCCAATGACCACCTGCCCCTCCCATCATGGCAGAGGCTGGGCCTTCCTGCACAACAGAACATCTAGATCAGCAGTACCTCGGCCAAGGTTGTCTGTGTCTCAGCTCAGAGCCCTTCCTGAGAGGCGGCACAGACCTAGGAGTCTAACAGACCCTGTTCAAGTCATGGGTCTGTCCCTGACCTGCTGTGCAACCTCCTTGACCTTCAATAAAAGGAGAATCACACCATCTCACGAGGAGGTGGAGAACATTAAATGAGATAATGTATATAGAGTGCCCTGCACATACCTGGCAGCTGGTAAAATGCAATCTGTCCTCTTTCCTGGCTCAGATTACCAGCTCCCCCAGCTCCTCCTCCTCCTCTGCACATCCAGCGAAGCACCTGTCTCCTGACTCCCACCTACCCTGCTCTTTTCTGCGTTTGTGGGTCTGTGTTTCTCAGCTCCATCACCAGGGAAATTCCCTAACTCCCCTTAACTTCACACTCCTCATCTATAGATATATAGGGACATCAGCACCCATCTTCTCTTAAGATATAAATGAGTAAATACAGTAACTATTAAAAGGAATCAAGCAGCTTCAGGAAATTTAGTTTCCTAATAGCAGAATCTCAGAACATTTATTGAAAGAGAGTGACCCAGAGGGAAAACATTCCACGGTCTGAGGAAAGCAGAGTGGAGCCTGGCTCAGTCAGGGACCAGACACCCTGTCTCCACAGCATCCCTTAACACCAGCTGGCTCGCCCAACCCTCCCTCCAGCTTTCCAACAAAACCTCCCAGGATCTCCTAGAAATATGGTTACATTGGTATCTTCACAGTGAAATAGAGATCAAGTAAACAGGATCAAACCAGTCCATGAAGTCGGATAAAGCAAAAACTGATGAGCCAGTCCCTCTTTCTCTTCTTTCTTTCCTTTTCTTTTCCTTCTTTCTTTCTTCAGTCAGTCCGTAGTGTGCACTCTATGCCTTTACAGGTGCCCAGGTCTAAAGCACACTAAGGCAGTGGCCACAGGGTTGGGAGAGGAGAGTGCATTTGAGCCATATTAAAAGGTCGAGTTGGTGGGATCTGAAGACTGATGGGTTGGGGGGGTGGCAAAGAGCAGTCCAGCTTGGCTCTGGCATTCTGGCCTGGGCACCTGGGGAGATGGTGGGGGCATTCTCCAGGGCAGGGACCTCCAGGAGGAGCTGGGAGGGAGGCAGTGGTTGAGCTCCATTCCCCATCTCCCTGAGGGATCGGAGGATGGTTGAGCCAGGACCAGAGACCAGGACAAAGACAAGACTGGGGTGATGCGGAACCCCGGAGGCAGTGGGTTTGTCCAGGGCTCATGAACAGAACAAGAGGAGAAAGGAAGCCAGGTCCACTCCAGGGAACACTGCAAATTGAGAGGTATGCAGAGGGAGGGAAGCCTGGGAAGGAGACTGAGAAAGAACAACTAGTAAGTGACAGGTAAAGCAGAAAAGAGGAAAGCGAGAAAAGCTGAGGAAGGAGAAAGTGTTACCAAACCAAATGGGCTTGCCTCCTGGTGAGTTAAATAAGACTCTACGCCAGTGGAAGTTGTCTCACAAAGTAAAGGGTATTTGCAGCAAATAGGAGGCCATGAGGAATCATTTCCAAAGTCATGGCGTCCCTGAACAAAGGGAAGCAGGAACTTTTATTTGGTTGGGGAATGAATATTCAAAAGGGAAAGGCGGGTATTCACTTGCACAGGCTCAGTTGGAGAACATGCTTCCACATAATGAGGCCTAAGCTCCTCCTGGAGAGATCTTTGCATTAAAAATAAGGCAAAGGTCACGGGCATAGCTCTTGTGGTGAGGCTTGGCCAGTTTCAGGATGGCTGGTGGTTACGTCTCCTTAACACGTAAAAGTAAAAGAAACAACTTGGAAAAACAGTTAATTGCTTTGAAACTCACCTTTGAGTTTCTTGAGGCACCTAGGTGATGACAAAAGTTCCAAGAAGGCGTGAGGAGTCGCAGTGTCAACTACAGCAGCAGGGACATAAAGCCTCTGATGCACAGCAAGGTGCCTGGCGGTTCTTGGCTGGAGCAGTCCTGGGAGGGTGACGGGACTCCAGACTGCAGAGGGCTGAGGAATGAGTGCTGGGCTCTGGACCGAGGAAGAAAGGGCAGTAGGCCGAGCCGCCTCCCTGATGCAGGGAAGGCCAGCACACATGGCAAAAGCCACAAGGGACACTCGCGGGCAGTAACAGACACAACCAGTTATTTAGCATCAGCTCCATGCAGAACAGTGTTTATGGATCTGTAGGGGATAAAACCAGAATTCACAGTCCCTGCCCTTTACTAACAATTGTAACAGGCATTTGCATGAAGGTTTAGAGTGTATTAAATGCTTAGACATATTATTTCCTTTGCTTCCCGTACCAGCTTTGTGAGAGGGAATCGTTATCTCCATCTCATGGGTGAGGAAATGAGGCCATGCAGATTACATCATTTGACCACAGCCACACAGCTAGCACAGGGCAGAATTAGGACTCAGACACCTGTCTGAGTCCAAAGCCTGTTATTTCTCCACTTCACCATCTGATGCATATGTGCACACTCAGCGCAGGACACAGGGAAAGATGGCATGCATGAAGCTGTGCCAGCAGAGGCCCTGCTCCATACCACGTCCTGGTGAAACAAGACAAACAGTGCCTGGGAGGGCTGCTGCAGACAGTGCTGGTTTTCAGATGAAACAGAAAAACAGGGCCACGTGCGTCACTGCCTCCCCACCTTCCCCGCCAGGTAGACAGCCACTTGGGGGCTAAGTTCCTCCAGTGGTCACGGCCGTGGTGTGTAAAGACCTGTCGTCTCCTCAGAAGGGAGGTCCCCTGCAGCCTCCCCCTATTACTGCTGGAAAGCAGCCTCGTGACAGCAACAAGCATGTTGTCTCAGCAAAGCCAATGCCAAGAATAAAAGCTCTCTGTTTTCCTGGAGCCACAGACCAACCCGGAACTCCTGGCAGGCCTCTGTGGTTAAAACTGGGCGTCTGGGACAAGCATAACAAAAATTGAATTGGGTACTCCAGGGACTGAGAAGTAGAGTCCCAACTTCTTTTCACATGTAACTAATGGTTATTTTCCAGCAATATCATCTGCAGACTCAGCAAGACCATTAGGAGGGACAGCTTAAGACTAGATAGTGGTGTGGTTTGGGATCACACGGGGCCTGATTGGGGGTAGAAGGACTGCAATAAGTAAGGGTCTGCTGGACTCAGCAGAGGTGGTTCCTATGCTCCTTTAGACCCAGGGAGATGGACAAACACACAATGATTCAGCTCGACAGGGTGAGTCCTTGGTGCCATGGAGGACTGGGGTCTGCAGAAGAGGAAACATTTAGCTCTACCTTTGGGAACCAAGAGAGGTGTCTCGGAGAAGAAGGAATCTGAGTTGTACTGTACAGAATTAGTAGGCGTTTGCCAGGCAGAGAAGGGAGGAGGGTGTTCCAGGCAGAGGAAGCAGTCTGTGCAAAGGCATAGGAGACTCACAGAGAAAGAGGCATTCATGGAAACTGCGCCGCTTGGTGTGGCTGGAGCGAAAGCTGCTTCAGTGAAGAAGTGATAGGAAACGGTGTTGAAATACAAGTGGGGGCAAAATTCCATGTGACTTTGTATTCCATGCTGATGAGACGGCTTCTGACCCTTGATTGGTTCTCCCCCCACCCCAAAATTTATTGAGCACCTACTATGTGCCAGCACTGTTCTAGGCATTAGGGACAGAGCAGCAAAAAAAAAACCAACAAAATTTCTGCTTTTTAGGACCTCACATTCTAGCGGGGAAGGGAAAGACCATAAGTAGCCAACTGTGTAATATAATGTCAGAGGTGAGCACCAGGAAGGAAATAGAGAAGAGGAGTAGATAGACAGCAAAACATTGTCTGAGGAGGTGGTGTTTGAGCAGCTGCTTGAATGAAGTGAAGAACAGGCCATGTCGATATCTGGGGGAAGAGCATTCCAAGCAGAAGGAATGGCACGTTCAAAGGCCCTGAGCTGGAAATGTACTTGGTAGCTCCAGGACCAGCAAGAATACTGCTGTAGCTAGAGATGAGTAAAAGAGGTTTGGGAGAGAGACTAGGAAATGAGGTCAGAGAGAGAAATAAGTAGCCGCTGGAACTTTTTAAGCAGGAGAGGTGTGACCAGGTGCCATCAAGCTATGATAGTCCTGTACTGAAGCCGACGCTGCATTCTGACATTCACCTAGGAGCCTGCCTTGCTCTACGTACCAAGCTCTGCTCCCCCTAAGGTGCTTGGAGAGACTTTTAGCATCCTCCTCCTCTAAGGTGGTTCCAACAGCTCTCATTTATCAGCCCCAAACTTGTACCCTCACCACACACAGTCTCCAGCTGGTCCTCCCATTTGACTCAAGGCATCTTTCGGTCTCCCAAAGCATAAGAACAGAAGAATCAGCAATTCCTGATGCCAGAAGATTCTTCAGAACAAGGAAAAGAAACTCAAAAAGGGAGAGCGCTGTCTTTGGGATAGTGTACAGGAACCTGAGGCCCAAAGTTGCCCAGAGCCATCCCCCCAGGGAAGCCAGGGGTCCTGGTCCACCTCTTCGTACCTGGAAGGTTCTCTGATTCCCAGCGCTGACTTGCCTAGAGATGACTTTGAGAATCTGAGATTTTTGTGAAAATACTTCATTTAAAGAAATACGTTTCACTGAATACATAGGAAGTACACATGCCCATTATACTAGTCAAGCTTTTCCAGAAAATTTTAATATGCTTTATTCATGCAATAAAACAGTTCAGGGCATACAGTCATTTTGTAATTTGCCTGAGGTCTGCAGGAAGCACCAGCAGTTCTGATCTTTGAATAGTCTTCTCCTTTGGGGTTAAGAATTCAGCTATGTGACCTGATTTATATCAGTGTTTGGAGGAAAGAAAATAAGGCAGAAGATCAGGAGGGGAAAGGGAAAGAGAGGGCTGGCAGGCCCTTAATAACTCTCCTCCTCTCTTCTCTCACCTCCTCAACCCTCAGAGCGAAAAGACTCCCACAGCACACTTGCCAACCGAAAGGCAAAAATCATACTCTGTTTAAGGCATCTTGGAACTGAACACTTGAACTGGAAAGAATCTTAGATGTCAGTATTTTAATCCCCTTATTTAATAGATTTAAAATAGAGGCCCAAGAAAGGTTAAGCTAGACGCAGGTCATAGAGCTAGCATATGGCATAGCGATGTGTAGAATGCAGGTCTCTGGACTCTCATCTGTTGAAGCTTAAAAGGTGGCTGAGACAGACAGTGGCAGCTCAGAGGGGCAGTGCCTTTGTGGGGTCAGTTCTTGCCAGAGTCTGATGGGCAGCATTGCAGATCAGGAAATCTGTTTTGTCTAGGCATAAAGTAAAACCTCTCGGGGACCCTGAACAACACTAACCAAACTCACCAAAGCGTGACTGATAAATCAAAATCTCAGTGTATTTATCCCAAGAAGAAACGCTTCTGCCAGGAAAAGGGGGAAAAAATGCAAGACCTCTCCTCCCCCGTCTCCATAGGAAGTGACATGCAGAGTGGTGGGAGCCAAACAGAGTTGAGTTTGAAACCAGGCTCTACAGCAGGCCAGCTGGGAGATCTTAGGCAAGGCACTTCGTCTCTCTAAGCCTCAGTTTGCTCTCTCTGTAAAATGGGGATGTTAACAGTAGCCACTCCCTCTGGTTACGATGAGCACTGTGTGAGAGCGCATAGAGAGGACCTAGTACCGAGCCTGGCTCGTAGCCAGTGCTCACGCAACGGCAGCTGTGAGAGGACTGGAGCAAGGGGATGCTGAACCATCTTTGTGCCCAGTGTTAGGGAGTTGTGATGGTCAGATGTGCTCATTTCCACTGAAGAGAGAAAGCTGATAATAAGGGAAGCTCAGCACGCTCTTCCCCAGCGCAGTGGACACACGGTGCCAAATCCAAAACTGTGGTTCTTCTTTTACTAGATGCCATGTAACCACCCCAGCCCTCATCAGAGCTTCACCAACTCCCAGAGCAAGCCAGCTGGGAGTTGACCCAAGTTCGTTTGGTGCAGTGCGTATTTGTTTTGCTTTACAGTGAATTGGATACCTTTTGGAGAGGTATGCACATCCCAGTTCTCCACAGTCCCCACCACTCCCTATTGTGTTATACCAGGACACTTTTTCTTACTTAAAATTACCTGCTTAGCCTCTAAAGGCAGTTGGGTTTGCGCCCCTCACCTCAGACCATGAGGTGAAAGAAGACATTTAGGTAGGGAACAATCATCTTTAGCACGGACCACATACCCATCATACATTTCCTGGGGTACATCTCGGTGACCTTGGTGAGAACTGGGGATTTCCCAGATGCTTGCATCAGCAAACACATTTACCAACCATCACTTAGGTGAGGTGATTTTTTTCATAAAGTTATGTTCATCCATTATGTATTTATTTCATGTTCCTGGCCCATGGCCCTATCCAGTCAGTGTTCATTCTCCTACCCCACACTGCCAGAAGAATCGTGGGGAAATGTCATCACAAATGTTACCACCATATCACTGGGTCCTGAATCTGTGTCAGGCACTGTGGGAAGAGTGACCCAGAGCTCACTGCCCTGCGGGGAGAATGAGAATGCAGTGCTCAGTGCAATAGGACAGATTGGCAGGCAGGAAGGGAATGATTCATTTTGCCTGGCGGAGGTCACTGAAAACTACCAAGAGGAGATGTATTGGTTTCCCACAGCTGCTGTAACAAATTACCACAAGTTTGGTGGCTTAAAACATCAGAAATTTATTCTCTCACAGTTCCAGAGCCAGAAGCTCTAAGTAAATGTGTTGGCAGGGCCCCATGTTCTGGGCTCTAGGAGAAAATCCATTCCCTGCCTCTTCCAGCTTCTGGTGACTGTTGGCATTCTTTGGCTGTGAACATATCACTCCAGTCTCTGCCTCTGTCTTCACAGTCTCTGCCTCTGCCTTCTCCTCTGTGTGTCTGTCTCTCAAAACTCCTTCTCCCTCCCTCTTATAAGGATGCATGTGACTGCACTTAGGGCCTATCCAGATAATCCAGAGCAAAGTCCTCCCATTAAGATCCCAATTTAAGGATATCTTTTGTCATATAAGGTAATATTCACAGGTCCTGGGATTAGGAAGTGCATATATCTTTGGGGGTCCATTTGTTCAGTCTACCACAGGAGATAACAATTGAACTGGCCCTTTGAGGGTAAAGAGGAGTTTACCTGATGGCAAAGGGTGAAGGACATATTCCGAGGCCCAGAGGCAGGAAAGTCCTGGGTCTGTCCTGGGAGCCCATAAGCTGGTGTGTGGGGAGGTCTCGATGATGGAGGAGAGGTGAGGCAGGGCAAGATCAGGGCATGAGGGGCTCATGTACAACGTCTAGGGTCTGTGTTGCATCCTATAGGCAATGAGGAATCATTAGACACTTTTAAATTGCTAGAGACACAATCAAAAGTTTGCTCCAAAAGGGTAACATTCCCTTTATCACAAGAGCATTTCCTTTGCCACAGGTTATGGTGCCAGCGCTAATGCTGTTGAGAGGAGATGGAGAGGGCTGCTGTGCTCACAGATGTGGGGTAGGTACTGTGGGGTCTACAGAATGTTTAACTTCCCACCCACCCTCACCCCCAAAGAGCTTATTTCCTAGGCTGTGTGCTTTCTCTCTTTTGAAGGATAGACTATTGACCAATGTGTAGCACTTCTAATACCCTCTTTTAAAGCATAGTGATATTGTGCAAGGTTCTAGCCCACAGAGATGGGGCTGCTGCGTGAGATCCCAGGAAAAATGAACCTGGTGAGAGCGTGAAGAGAGCCATTTGCTGTGGACACAAAGCCTACCAGCTCTAGTAGGCCAGCCTGCTGGGGTTTGGTTGTTTGTGTTTCTATCTGTCTTCTGTCTGTGGAAAGGTCTAGGACCCTTCCATCCCTTGGCTTTCCTATTTCCCCAGTAGCCAATGTGGTAACACATCACAGGACTGGTATTCGAGCAATAGGGGACATTGGAAATTGTACTCTCAGAAACACTTTCATAGATATTCTCTTACAATGGCCCAGTGAAGAACAGAAGGCCATAGCTCTGTAAGTTTATCCATTATGTATTTATTTCTTGTTCCTGATCTTGCCCCTGATCACAGCAAGCTGTCCACAGTTCCTACACTTTTAGTTCATACACCATCTCACTTGTCTTTTCTGCTCCAAAAGTTCCCTATCCCAACCCTTGCAGCTTCCACTCAGACCCTCCACAGAGACCTCAGCCCCCACATTGCTGAGGACCATCTCCAAGAAGCTCCCTGAGTGATTCCATTCAGCTCCAGCCATCCCCCTCTCTCACTCCCTGTGGTAAGAAAGACACAAAATGGATGTGTCAGGAATCAAAGCTCAAACTTGGAAGCAGACAATTCCCTCAGCTTTGCCCCAGTTCAGTAATGCGCTAATATGCCAGAAGGTCACCTTTCCTTGACACTTGCCTCGCTGTCACACTCACTCACCCATCCATCGAGTCAACACATATTTATGAAGTCTGTACACAGTCCAAGGCCCTGTGTTGGTTTCTGACTCAGGCATTAGAAAAACAATTATTCATTTACTCACCCAACCATACAACAAACATTTACTGAACGCCCACCACAAGGGTGGCAAATAGGTTTCATTTAGAGAGCCAACACGAATTGATCAGTTGCTCTGCTTTGAAAAGGACTATGAGGCCTCCTCCAGGCTTGGAGGGGAAGAGTGCTGAAATCAATTACTGATGTCTGCTAGGAGGGCGGGTGAGGAGACTGGCAGCACACTTCCTTTATGAGCCAGACAGTGTGTAGGTGCTGGGAGTTTAGTGGTGAATGAGTCACATTTCCAGCTCACAGATTTGTAGTGGTGGATTTCATTCTTGAGAATTGCAACTGGGGCAGATGAATGGACAGAGGGCTTCTTAGCTCTAGTACCTCATTTTCTGTATGTTTGGGAAGCAAAACAAGGACAACTACCCAGTCTGGCATCTACAAGAGAAGATTCAGATCCTCTTCAATTTGCCAGGAAACTCAGGGGATGCATCTTTAAAAAGCTAACTTCCCATCACCTCCCTTCCCATTGCTGCACTGAATTTCTGGCTCTGTTCCATTGCAGATGCTGTTCTCTGTGCTTCTGGCCACACAGGGCACTGTGGGGGCTGTGTACTGTGTGGTCATTTCTTCACTGGGTTTGCTCAGCGGCCCGTTCTGTGACACAGGCAGTGGAAACTACACCTACCCTTTCAGGAATGACACCCTGGAGTGAGTAGCATTCATGGTCTTGGGTCAGTGTCTAACACCTAATGATACAGCTGATGACCATGAAGAGTGTGTGCTCTCAGTATTGATTATCCAGTATTGGGGCCAGGTACTTCCATTCATACCTAGGGTCTTGTTCCTTTCTTCACACCTGTCCCAAATCAACAATTTCTAGGAGGTGATTGGCCAAGGCAAGGAGTGCCCATGACTTAAACAGTCCACCCAAGGTATTCAATACAATACCTTGACTTCATTAGCCCCAATTATTAAGCTCAATTGAGCACATGCTGAGGGCCTGCTAGGCACTGGTGTGATAAGAGAAGGGAGACCAAAGGAAGATAATACAACTCACCTATTTGCAAGGAGCTCACAATCTAATTGGGGAGACTTAATTACCAAATTTGAGGTTGCACAAATATTCTGAAATGGCTGGGCCCTATGATGCATGTTTATTTTCCTAAAGGAATACAGAAAGAAACCCAGCACCAATTGATTGAGAAAGACTCTACTTCTCTTCTCATTTCATATTCTTTCCCTGGCAGATCTCATCCATCCCCATGGCTTTCAGAACCATCCATCTCTCTACGTAAATAATTCCCAAACATCTATCTCTAGCCTAGATCTTTCTTCTGAATTCTTGACCCAAACATCTAATTACCTTCTTGAAATTTCATCTTGAACATCTCATACCATTTTAATATTAATATGTCCAAAACCCTTGATGTCCCCCCATATATCTCATCTCTCAGTCATCCCCATCCTATTAAAGGGCACCTAAAACCGGTGAGTCATCTTTAATTCTTCTCCCTTCTCACTTCCCACATTCAATCCACCACCAAATCATGTCAATTCTACCTTGACAATACATCTTGAATCTGACCTCATCCTTCAGATTCAATAGATCTTGAATCTGACCACTCCTCTTCACCTAGCCTGTCATCACCCCATTCCAAATCTCCAAGGCCTTTTGCCTCCATTCCTACAACAGCCCTCTGACGAGTATCCCAGTTCCATTTTGCTCTTCAATCCTTTTGCCACAGATTAGCCAAAGGGGTTTTTGTAAAATGGAAACGTGCTGATAAGGCCAAGAAATCTCTACATTTAAGGAATTTACAGTCTCGCTGGGAACTGAGATACAGATATGGCTATGGGTGAAGGCAGAGGTAGAGACAGATGTATCAAATAATATATAGCCCTATGAAATATGGCCTGAAAATCTATTCCATTTTCCCTTTGTCCAGCTAGCGCACTGATTCCAAATTTCCCTTACAGTTTTTGATTACATGCTGTTTCTTCTTAAGATTTGCTGCTCTCCTCTCTGCTGCTGCCTCCTTCAAGGCCAGGTGACTCCAGCTTTCCCTATGAAGGCTTCTCCAGCTACTCTACACCTCTAGACCTCCTCTTTCTATGATAATAAGTATGGTGTAACTAAAACATGTTGCCTACTGCATGGCAGGCACTGTGCTAATATCTTATCTAATCCTCCTAGCCACTCTATGGTATTGATGCTATTTTTAACTCCATTGTACACACAAGGACTCTAATGTACAGAAATATTTAGGGAACTTATGTAGAACTTCTTAGCGAGGGAGGTGGAATTGGGATCCGGCTCTGTGGGACTTTGGAGTCCATGCTCTTAACCACTCCTATTGCCTCTGAAATCTTTATAGTAGTAAAAATCTCGTATCACATGGTTTCCCACTTTTTCATATGCTCCCTTGTGCAGCAATGTCTGTATCCATAGTGTCTTGCTGAGATGTTGTGCTGTTAGAGGGAACGATGGTGTGTTTAACACTCCCACAAATGGGCAGTAATAAATCTGCTGTCTTTACGAAGAGGAGAGCAATAAGACCCTTGAGTTTTGTCATCTCCTGCATTGGGTTAGTGCTTCTCACATGCTTATAAGTAGCAGCTCCCTCCCCTTACTGTCTCTCAAAACCAGGCTAATTTTCTCCTCTGCCCTGGCAGGGACAACTACTTATTCAACCAGCCCACCTGGGCCACCTGCCAAGAGCCTGAGCATATCGTCCTCTGGAACGTGGTCTTGTTCTCCATCCTCCTGGGAATCGGCGTGGTGGAAGCTGTGCTTTGCCTTAGCCAAGTCGTCAGTGGACTCTGTGACATCTTCTGTGGTACCTGTGTCCGAAAAGGACAGGTCAGTGCTTCTAGAACCCAAGAATTTTCAAGTCACTTCCCCCTGACCTGTTCTTCACATCTCCCTCCTGCCCCAGCCCCCCACTCCCAGAGGTAATCCAGTCACTGGGAAATATCTTTTGAAAGTAGATCTTCATTAGTCTCTTTGGGCTTCATTATCTTTCAGGTGAACATAACCGGCTTATGACCAGCCTGAGAAATCACAACTGACTGACAGACAAAGGAGAGTTCCCCAGGTTCAGAAAGACTGGATTTGGGGAATATTGATCCCCAGAGTTCTGAGAAGCTGAGAAAAAGAGCCCTCAACTTTCTTATCAGAGTAGATTTTTATAAAAGGACCGCAGTTGTGATCTTCTTTGCTAGAATCAAGATTGTCATTTCCCCTAACTTATCTCTAAGAATGATATAAGAAGTCATAGGGCTGTATAATAATAAAAAAATTTTAAATAATAATATAAATAGATGCTTAAATGTATTCAGTTGTTACTATATCCCAGGCCCTGTGCTAAGCACTTTATCTACATTATTTCAGCTAATCCTATGAAGCAAGGAGCGTTATAAGGCCATCTTACAAATGAGGAAAATTTCAGGCTCAGACAGGCTCAGTTACTTGTCCAAAGTCAGTGAATCTAAGTCTTGAACTTGAGCCTGATTCTAACATTTATATTCTCGACTACTCTCCAGTGGGTCTCAAAGTTTATTACTTAGACCCTAGTTCCATGGATTGTAATAAGTGCTATTGATTTATTTAAAAAAAGCAGTAGAGGAGACTCTGGTAGCCAAATTAATTTGAGATACACTGGATTAAACAAAGTTTAATAGGTTTCTCTACTGCAGGACTTGTCAGAACCTTTACAAAGCCAGTGTGCGTTGCTAATCTCCAGGAAGAGAATGGCGAATGCACAATTCCCTAGTCTTATTTGACCACAAAATCCTTTTCTCCTGGAACAATTTTTATGGGTCTAATATTCGATGGAGCATCCTTTGAGAAACACTGTGTGACTCAGTAATGACGTAGAAACTACCTCACTTAACCCATGAGAATCCAAGAGACTTTTCCAAACCACTGGAGAAGCAGAAAAATATGGGATGAAATAAATTAAGGACTTCTCATCTGTGTTAAAAAAAAAAAAAGTTTTGCTGTAGTAGCTGGAATCAGAAGTTTTCTTTTCAGGCTTCTTTACTGTCATTGCAACAAACATTTTTGAGAACTCAATCTACTATACAAGCTATGGCAGTACCCAAAGAAGCATCAGAGAGGGTCTCTGCTCCAGGAAGCTTGCAAACTAATGGACCCCGCATAGCTGACTGCTTCCGTAGATGATATCCGGGGCCCCTGCTGGTCCACATGGTGCCTTTGTACAAATTAGAAAAAAAGCAGAAGACACAGCTTGGCAAACAGTCAGAGCCAATGGCAAATTTTTAAAAAGCACCTTCTCCTCCAGGTCGATACAGCCTGTACTGGGTTGAATAATGTCCCCCCCAAATTCATATTTAACAGGAGCCTCAGATTGTGACCTTATTTGGAAATAGGGTCTTTGTAAATGTAGTTACTCAAATGAGGTCATTCGGGATTAGGGTGGACCCTAAATCCAACATGACTAGTGTCCTTATAAGAGGAGAAGAAATATACACACAAAGAAGAAGGTCACGTCAAGATGGAGGCAGAGATTGGAGTTACGCCGCCACCAAGAAACGAATGCCGATGACTGCCGACAACCACCAGAAGCTAGGGGAGAGTCATGGAACAGATTGTCCCTCTGAGCCTCCAGAAGACAGCTGACACCTTGATTTCAGCCCTAGGAAACTCTTATACAGCCCCACACCAGAGCATAGGAGAGCAGGGCACAGGCTGGAACTCAGCCTCATCACTCATCCGGATAGCTGCCTTGTGCATGAACAACCTACTCAACTGAACAGCGTGGCCCTGTTGATGTCATGAACACCCGAAGGCCCGGCTAACCCAGGCTGTTTCTTCAGCTTCCCTCTAGCTCTCCCACTGACATGACACCGGATGAGAGATGTACTAAGTACCCTGCAATGAGCCTGGCACTGCCCTAGTACCCGAGATTCTCCCCTCAGCCTTGACAACACCATAGGTTGTCATCCCAGTGAGGAAACTGGGCTTAGGGAGGAGAGGTATTTAGGACAGTCAGTCCACCAGATAGAATGGCTCTGTGTGGCCCAAATACTGTTTCCTGGGAGGGCAAAAAAAATATCCAAAGCAAAAAGTTTTATTAGCTTTTCCCCATTAAAACACCCTATGTGTAAAGTGATGAATTTGAAGCAAGGGAGGAGAAAGGTTTTCTGCCTCTAGCAAAAGTCCCTCTTGTGGTTCTTCCTTTGGTGAGTAAAAGGAACTCGCTGTTAAAGACACCAAATTACAAACATTCTATGGCCAATAAAGTGGGCGGAGGAGGCACTGAGCTGCCCTGGGGCGGGCCCCAGCTCATAAAGGCGAGCAGGGCAGGGCTAATGTGCTCCATCAAGGGCTTGGAGGGTGGGAAGCGCACCACCAACATTTTAAACATGGGGCCAACCATAAAATGATTCATGATTAATCCACTAAAAAAGTATTTATTGCCTAATAGAAAGTAGTTCTCTGAAATTAAGGAGAAATAGTTGATTTTTGAGGCTGACTTAGGTCTACTCTTCAGCTACATTACAATTATTTCCTGATTTCCCACAATATGCAGAGCAAAGTGCCTGGAGAAAGGAGAGAGATGGAAGGGTTCTCAGTTCTGTAAGAAAGGGTTTAAGCAGAGGGAAAAACCTCAGTGCACAACCACCCAGATGTGAGGCAGAAATGAAGGAGGTGGTCATTTTCTCTTCAATCTCTCTGTCCTCAAGCTTATCTTATCTTTTTAAATTCCTTACTCTCTCAAGAGAAACCACATGTTTTCCAGACCAGAGCTGACTGACATTTTTTTTCCAAAACTCATATTCTGAATATTTTAAATTGTTTTTACTGCAGGATACAACAGTGTTTATATAATATGGTACACATGTTATTGGAAGTATGAAGAAAATAGCTCTCCATAGTGAGGTTAGAAATTCTTTCCATTTTACTCTTTACACTTTGCTATAGTATAACAATTTCCACATTTTCCAGAATAAGCAAGGATGACTTTTATAATTATAAATATATGTGAAAAAGTTGATTTTACCATTTTACGAAAACCATCTAGAAGACTCATCTGTCTGTCGTGTCTGGTGAAACGCTCTTGCAGGTCTGACACTGACTTCAGAGAAACTTCATGGTTCAAAGGCCCGCTTACAAACCAACATTTAGGATTTCTCCCAAGTCAAATGGGCAGAAAATAATTTTAAAAGAGGGAGATTCACTATAGGGAGTGGAGGGAAGTAAACGAAGCTAACTTAAGTAGCTTTGGAAAATTTGGAAAAAGTTATTTTGACTAAAATCTGTAAGGCTAAAGACAAAGAGAATTGTCCGTAAACACTGCACTCTAAAGTTGTTTCTCACAGGGGTCTGAGTTAACAATTGTGAAACTGTCATGCGTGTATAATAGGGTTGAATAGGTGGATGGTGCGAGCCAGTTTCTCACTGTTGGAGGAAAAAGTTACAGATAGGCAAAGAAGGAAGGCTAGAATGATCCATGTACTGGATTAGAGTCAAGGACATCACTATAAACTCATGTTTGGCTTAATATGAATATAGTTACAGAAATACAGATGTGTGTATATAAGCAAGAGTTATTATACCTACATATATTTCCTAGCTCTGTTTGCTGAGAGAGCTAGAAGCAATGACACCCCGGTAGCAATGAGCACACTCAGTGCTCATTTTTACTATTTATTAAAAAAATAATTTATTATTTTAAATTTAAAATTTTATGAAATTCATTGCTATTTAAAAAGAAAAGAAAAAGAGGAAAATGGCTTTCCTTGAGTAAGAAGTTTTGAGCTTCCCAACCCACCCAAGCAGCAGTCTAGGAAACCCAAAATCATCCAGAATTGGAGACAGACTCAGCTAGCCCCTCCTGTGTCTGGGTATCGTTGCCTGAGCAGTGGTCTTATCCACAGATGGCTAAAGTGAGTAAAACACGTTGAGAAAACAGGGCTCTTTATGTAGGGACCCTGATTTGGCCTTTTCCTCCAGGGCAGTATGCTGAGAGTGGGTCTAAAGAAATTACATTTGTCATGAAGACAAGCACCATGCCACCTGACCCCTGATAAACCAGCACTTCAGCCCTAAAATGACCAAGAACATGGGTTCAGGAATCCAACAGCAGAGTCTGATGGATTCCTCTATATTGGGTGTTTTCTTGCCCTATGACATGCTGTCCACACCCCCTGTACCCTTTTACCCTCCATGCAAACATTACTCTGAGAATAATTGGTTTGTCACATGCCCCTGGTTTGAACTAGTTGCCTCCTCCATTCCCTGGAAGTATCTCCATCACTGCACCCATCTTGTTGTCCACATGCAGGATCCCTCGACCCGGCTGTAATGCAAGATCGCCTTATTCATCTGTCTCCCCCCAGTGCCCAGGGCATAATAGGCTCTCAATAAATGTTTAGTGAATGAATAAAGAAAGAATGAATGAGTGAATGTTCCTAACCTGCAAAGGGGTTCAGGAAATGTAATTATACAAAGCAGTTTATACAGACTGAATGCACAGCTCTTCAAAAACTCACCTTCCTTCTTTTTCTCTTCCTCTCTTTCATCACTCTGGCCCAGAGAGAAGTTCCCAAAAGGAAATAAAACCAATTCCAAGCAAAGTTTCATTTTGCAATTGTAGTTAAAATGTACTCTGTTACTCACCACCACCCGTCAGCTGGGGTTTATATGAAGTTCTTAGTACGGGCCACACTGTTCTAGATGCAGCATTGTAATATTATGATTTATAAAAAGAAATAGGTATTTTGGCCTTCCTCCATTTCTGGCACAGAGTTCCTAAAACCCTTGGAATTTCCTAAGTGATAAGAGAGATCATGGTGTTTTTTTATTATGAATCACAAGCCCCTTTCAAACCACACCTGAGTTTGCATTAATGAGGTGACTTCTGGAAAGCACTCAGGATGGGGCCTGGGTTGCCAGAAGAACAAACCAAGATTAGAGGGTTGGAACTTTCAGCCCCCCCACTCCCACCCCCAACCTCCAGGGAGGGGAGAGGGGTTGGAGATTGAGTTCAATCACCAATGGCCAATGATTTAATCAATCATGCCTATGCAATGAGCCCTCCAAAAAAACCCAAAAGGACAGGACTCAGAGAGCTTCCAGGTTGGTGAACACGTGCAGGTGCTGGGAGAGTGGTGTGCCCAGAGAGGGCAGGGAAGCTCCGCACCCCATCCCCATACCTTGCCCTGTGCCTCTCTTCCATCTGGCTGTTCCTGAGTTATACTCTTTTATAATAAACTGGCTATAGTAAGTAAACTGGTTGCATGAGTTCTGTGAGCTGATCTAACAAATTAATTGAACCTGAGAAGGGGTCATGGGAACCTCTGATGTATAGCAGGTAGTCAGAAGCACAGGTGAGAAGGGGAGGGGCAGTCTTGTGGGCCAGAGCCCTTAACCTGTGGGATCTGATGCTATCTCCAGGTAGTGTCAGAATTGAGTTAAACTGTAGGACACCCAGCTGGTGTCACAGAATTGCCTGGTATGGTAAAAATGATCACTCATTCGGTGACCAGAGTACAGAAGTGTTAGGCGTATTGTGTGTAGCAGCGTAAAGGAAAACAATAAGAGTGTTTTTTCCTTTACAAGCATAACACACAAAAATCCTATAGCAATAGTGTCTGGGGTCTTTGCATAGGCTGAATCATTTCCAAGGCTCTTTTCCTACTTGATTGTATCTGACCCTAAAACAGTTGCATCACATTGTCCGGGGACAAAAGGTTATCACCAAAACTGAGGCTCAGAGGTGGCTGCCCAAGATGAAGCAGATATGAGGCTCAAAGCTGAACTTTTGACTCCAAGTCCAAGGGTTCCTTTCATGGGATCTCCCTGCTCATAGCCTGGTTGAAGAGATAAGGCCAGTACAGAGGAAAGAAGCAGAGGGCTCCGTGCTGTTGGCTGGAGCAGTAAGGGAGGCCTTGGGAGGAGAAGAGCTTGAGCTGGACAAGTGGGAAGGAGAGGCCACTCCAGGCCGAGGCAACAGCAGGAGCAAAAGAAGGAAGCAGGACTTCTCAGGGCCTCCGAGAGGCACACTAAGGAGGCCAGGTGATTAGGACAGTGCATAACGCTATGCACACCGGGGAGTGGAGAAGCTCTTCTATTTGCAAACTTGCGATGTATGAATTTCCACACAAAAACAAAGCTGAACTCTGGAGCCAAAGTGCCCCTGACCAGCACTCGGTATTAGCAGTCATTTGCCCTCTGACATTTTGTTGGGGCACACTGCTATGCTCAGTTTTAAGAATTTACAAAGATTATTACGAGGAGCATCCTTACAACGGAAACAAAAACAGAGGTTAAAAATGATACAAAAAGGATAATGTTGCCCATTCTAATGCCCTTTGACAATAGGAATGATTTTCAAAATGAAAGAAAATCCTGCCACATGTGAGCAGTACTACAACTGCAAATGTGCAGCCACCAGCCAGACAGGAGGAGAAGGGATGAATGAAATGGGAAGCTTTTGAGTATGCAGCCTGAAGATCAGCATGAACTCCAAATTCACATTAGACTAGCATAATTAGAAGTTGGCTAGGAGTTGTTTATTCGGTCACTCCATAAATATTTGTTGAGCATCCACTGTGTGCCAAGAACTGTTCTAGATACTGAGGATAGACCAGTGAACAAAATAAAGTCCCTGCCCACAAGGAGCTTTCCGTTAGTAAGGAAAAATGGATGATAAGCAATATATTTATCGTGCGCTGATAAGTGTCATGGAGAAAAACAAATCAGGGCAACTGGGTGGGGAGTAACAATGTGGGCAGGGCAAAGGAATGTTGATGTCTATATTCGGTGGTCAGGAAGACCTCTCAGATAGGTGGCTTTAATCAGAGACCTAAAGGAAGTGAAGGAGTGATTCTTTGAGACCTACAGGTTTAAACACGATGAAAATGCTGCCAATGAAACTTTTTGAAATTTTTATATTTTAACTCTTTAATTTTTGTTTAAAATTTTAAACCTTTTTGTTTATTCAATGTGAGGGGAGGAGTGGACTTACACTGCAAGATACAGGGAGTCCAGTCGGTTCAAGGCCCCTGTGAATGTCGTCACATCAAAGAGACTTGCAAGCCAGTTGTGTGGACACCAGAGCTGCTGGAGTTTTCTCAGACACGTACAGAGATTCTCAAGGAGCAAGGTTTCCTGCTTGCTTTGCTCCTGCTCATCCAACTGCCAAATGGAACAGAAACAAGTCTATGGTGGTGAAAGAAGCATGTTAATACAGCCATCACTAATAGATGACGAGTGTATCTGATTTTAAAGCTTAAAAATTAGCTCACATTTCTATTAGGTAGAAATGATCTGAGAAATACAAACCTCCACACTTTTTGTCACCTTGGTCTTCAAAATCCACCTTGTTGATGAGTGGAGAATGTCAGGACTTCATTTCTTTCTCATTTAGTTCTTCTCAGAAACCAGAGGCATTTGCTTAGCCTGACAGAGGCTGCTGGTAAATCTCTGCATGCTGGCATTTTCTGGACATTCTGCTGAGCCATATGTGCCCTAAACTTAACCCATAGGAACATTCCTTCCAACTTGGAGAGCGTGCTTGTCACGCATCATGCTGACACCAGCCTGCCGCAGTCACTCTCATAATTCAAATCCAATAGCATTGTGTGACAAGGCAGAAACCAAGCAAGCAAAGCCCAGAGGAAACACGGACTTGCCCAGCCATCAGCCCAGATGGCCTGACTCACATCCTCTGTGCCCAGGGAAGTGAGGTTGGCCTCTGGTGACCCTCCCACAAGCCAAATCAAGCACTTTGAGTTGGACTGTTCTGGCAGGAAACTGGGAACTTGTCCTTTAATTACTTAACATCCTAAAAGACTCTACAGTCCCTCCCCTCTGTTGTGGAACACGAGCTCTGCGGCCAATACCTGGGTTTCTATCTCAGCTTCACCACTGACTGTGTGACCCTGGGCAAAACTGCCTCAGTTTCCCCACCTCATAGGAACATTGTTAGGATAAAATGAGATAAAATGGGAACTTATTATATGCCTGGAACATAGCAAGCTCTGAATCAATGTTAGCAAGTGGTGTTATTTCTGCTTCTCATTATCTCTTGCCTGGAGTATTGTAGAGATCTCTTAACTGTTTCATACCTCCAGTCCCCACTTAAATCCATCCCACACATTGTTGCCAAAGTCACCTTTCAACATGCAAATTTGATTCTAAAACCCTCCAGTGATTCCTCTGCCGGGGTATACCCAGACTCCTGTGCATGACATATCAAACCCTTTATCATCTGACCTCTCTGCACCAGCGCTGCGCTGCATGCTTAGACTAGAACGCCCTTTCTCACCTTGACCACCTGCAAAACTCCTATTCATCCCTGAAGATTCAACTTAAGCATCATTTCCTCCGACCTCCTCCACTCCAAGCATAGTCAAGCATCTTTTTCTTTTCTTCCTACAGAACATTCAGTGTTGTCTTTTATGATGACACTTACTGCATCATGTTGTTCTCGTTTGCCTGGCATTCTTCCCCTCTGCTCTAGTGAGGCCAGGTTCAAGAACCACAGAGAACGGCAAGCCAGACTCAATAGGGGAGCTTTTACTCTGGTTTTCCAGCACTTCAGTCAGCTAGCAATGCAGAGAATACACACAATGCAATGCTGTTCTCTGCCCTGCAATGCTAAGGACTTCAGGCTTTATTCTGAAGAGAGAATAGTTGTAAGACGGGGGACTGAAGTGGTCAGTTTTGTACACACGAGCCAGATAGTCGAGAACCAATTATAAGGAGTGAGACCACAGGCAGGAGATGAGTTAGATGATTCAAGTGGACCCCTCGGATTTCTCTCTCTGTGTGGTTCCCTCCCCCTCTTCATTACTCTGCTTTGCAAATTGTAGCTGCCTCAGCCCCCTCAAACTCCAATCTCTCCTCAGTTCAGCAAGGCCACCATGTTCTGCTTGGATTCTCCATCCCTGCACTACAGTCTGGAAATTACTTCCAGGCAGCAAGCTGGAGCGATCTCAGGGCTCACCATGTTTGTTTATAGTTCTTGATTTAAGTTTTAAGAGTCCAGTCTGGCTGTTATGTGGAGAATAGAATGAAAGATGGCAAGAGTGGACACATGAGACCAAGCAGAAGACTACTAAAGCCATCTAGGTAAGGGTAGGGTGGAGCAATGGAGGAAGAGAGAAGGTAGATTCTGGATATATTTTGAAGGTGGAACCCACAGGGTTTGCAGATTAATTATATGTAGAGGTGAAGGAAAGAGAAAAATCAAGGACGATTCCAAGGCTTTTTGACGTGAGCAGCAGCTGGGTGAATCGTGGTACCATTTATAGAGATGGAGAACACTGGGGGAGAACCAGGCCTAGGACTGGGGGGAAGATGAAAAGTCTGGTTTCAGGCATGTCAGGTCTGAGTTTCCTATTGGCATCCTTGAGGAGATGATACGTAGATAGTTGGTCATGTGTGTCTGGAAAGTAGGGTAAAGGTCAAGACTGAAGCTATAAATCTGGAATACAGAATGAACTGAAAGTCAGGACTAGGTGAGATCACCTATAAAGTAAGTGTAGCTAAAGGACAGGTTCAAAGCCTGAGGCTGGGGGACTTCAACATTTAGAAGGCAAGAAGCCAGCAAAGCAAACTTCTGTATCCTCCACATAGTCACGATGTCATTTCTCAATGGCACCTAAGATATGAGGTTTCCAGAAAAAATACAAGGCAAATGTCACCATGCAGCCCTGAAGAGCCATATCTTATGCCTAATAGCTCCAGGAAGTACCACCACCTATACATGGCCCACATGTGTCTGAGACCCATCTGATTTGGAACCAGCCCATGCAGGGCCGAGGTGAGTTTATAACCAAAGTACAGCATGATGTGGTGACAAAGACATCAACAGACGTGAGCTCCAGTCCACACCATGGCTTTAATTAACCAAACTCAAGCAAATACCACCTCTCTGGACCTTAGCTGCTTCACTCACAAAATGAAGAGGTTGAACTAAGTCGTCCTTAAAGTTTCTTCCAGCTTTTTATTTTAAAAACCCTAAAGGGGCCGGCCCCGTGGCTTAGCGGTTAAGTGCGCGCGATCCGCTACTGGGGACCCGGGTTCGGAATCCAGGCGCGCACCGACACACCTCTTCTCCGGCCATGCTGAGGCCGCGTCCCACATACAGCAACTAGAAGGATGTGCAACTATGACATATGTGGGAGATCAAGATTTGGCCACCCTGAAATATATCTCTTTACCTTGATTGTTTTCTCTGAGGGACATTTGACCTCCCCCACTAACTGCCTAAAGAATTTGACATGGTGGCTCCTTCCTGGAACAGATCTTCTATCATGATGGCTGTAAAGATAATGTAGGATAGAAGTTACAATAGGAAAGGCACCAAGCCTCTTTTACCAAAAACTCTGTCTCTCCCTGACCACATTATCTATAGATGACCCTGAAAAGAATTGTCTTCCTGCCCTCTGAAGTCCCAGGCCATTACCCACCCCCAACACGCTCCTCGCCTTTAGCTGCAATACTTAAGCAAGCAGCTTAGACAGAGGGACGAGTTGCTCATTTCTGAGTTTCTCCCATGTATACATGTTATTAAACTTGGTATTATTTTCTCCTGCTAACCTGTCTTGTTAATTATTTGGCCAGCCATAAGAACCTTAAGGAAAAGGGCAGAGGGAGATTCTCCCTCTTCCTCTGACACATGCAGCTGTCTACTGGGGCTTTGGGGGAAAAAAAAGGAGGAGGATTGGCAATAGATGTTAGCTCAGAGCCGGTCTTCCTCAGCAAAAAGAGGAGGATTAGCACAGATGTTAGCTCAGGGCTGATCTTCCTCCCCCCAAAAAATTTTAAAAAGCCCTAGAGAAAATGTTCTCAAGACCAGGAAAGAGATATTTGTAATTCCATCCTCCACTGAAAGATCATCCCCTGGACCTCTCCAAATGTTCTAGAACAAGCAGTGCCTCTTCATATATCTAACTTCTCCTTTGCCTCCCTTCCAGAAAGGCGGTTTCCCAGAGAGGACCCACCAGCCCCTACAAAGGGAGTGACATCTGTGTAGAGCTCTCAGGGTTTCTAAGACTCAGGGTATCTGTCAGAGGACAGTCCACACCATACCAACTACCTCACCAGTTATCTGAACAGAGATAATTTAATATAAAGAATGTTTAGCTAGGTTTGGCAGAACTGAAAAGGCAAAAGGGGAACTTTAAGGCTTCACGTGCCTTAGGTAACAATTCAAACATGCAGTAACAAGTGCAGGATGCAGTTCCCACCCTGGGGCTGGGGAAACAAAGGGAAGAGGTTGGAATGATTAAGACCTAGAAGCTTGGAGGAAGGGTCTGATGGGGCTGAGATCCAGACCTCTGAGGAGGAGGCACTGGCCGACTGGAGCTGATGGCCCGGGTCACACAGGGAGAAGTGTTGCCAAGATGCTGATTCAGCAAGTGTTGGGAAAACTACAAATTGGATTCACCTGCTGCTACTTGACCACACTGGCCCAGCCTAGGTGAAGAAGAAGCATTGCTGGGGCACTGCTGAGAGGCACCGGAAGCAAACAGATAGAGCTGTGTCCCTCCCTTTTACCTCCTCCAGGCTTCCTCTAGTACCCCCTCCTGGTGCTACCATGAAGCAGAGAGCCTAGCATAGAAAAGCGGATTTGAAGCTGAAAGACAATAGTTTAATAACTGATACACTCAGTTATTTTGAAATTACTAGAAAAAATACTGGGCTCATAATCTGTAATACATAGTGCAGTATTTTTTTAAATTCTCTATTGAGCAATCGAGAGCTTCCTTTATTTAGTTTTTACGGTAGCTGTGTTCCTATACTTAAAGGTATGCTTTTAAGCCCAGTAAATAAATGCTCCCCACAATATCCAGAAGGTATCTACTTATCTCATTCCCTTCCACACCCAGTAATTCTGTCACTCAGTCAAACAATGTTTGAGCGCCTACCATGCCACCTGTTATTCTAGGCACTAGGTTCTTACCTATGTGATTTGAAAGTCACCTGGAATAGAGTTCCTCTGAGTTAGACAACGAAGGAAAGAGTATCTTCCCCAGCTTGTGGAAACAGAGATATTAATATACCCATGTCACTAAGTAAAGAAAGCAAGGCACAGAGAGGTGGTCAGTTGACGCACAGTTTTGTAAATAGCTAAGCCATTATTGACACCCAAGTCTTCTGATTTAAAGTCCAGGGCACTGCCCACCACACCAGAATGTCCTTTGCATGAATCAGTTTATCATATTGCCTGGTGGCGTAGACCTTCTGGGGAAAATTTAGAAACTATTCCATGCCCTCCCCAAGCAGGCACAGATCACTTGTAGCCTCACATCTTTACACCCAACCAGCCGGGCCACCTCACTTGACTGAACGCAGAATCTCATCTGAAATCCTGAAAGGAGGAAATGCTGTGCAGCCTGACAACTCAAAAGGCAAACTAAGGACAATGGAGAGCCCCACCAATGTTCGTGACAGAGAAAATCTGCGAGTTATCAGAAATGAAGATCTGGAACACCCAGGGTTCTTCATCAACAATGGCATTGCTCAGCCAGAGAAAACAGTAAAGTAAAAAAAAAATTTTTTTTGATTAATCTAACCTGAGGCCTACCTTGGGTAAGTGCCATAGCTTATGAAAGGTGCAAGGAAGCTTTCCAGGTGTTGCCTCAGAGGTACAGAACCATTACCAAGCCTGGTTTCTTGATAATACAACTTGTCTCAAATGCCTAGCTCAGCTTCACAAGAGAGTTTTCGCTGTAGCAGTGAATTCTGATTTCTTTAGAGTCGGGAATTTTATTGTTGCTCTGCGTTTGGTTTTTATTGCACACTCCAACATTAGCACACACACATGCCCCTAGTGCTAGGGACTCCCATGTATTGATCATTATACACTCTGATTGGCATGAAAAAGACTAAAAAGAAGAATGTTCCATTCCTCTCCCTTTCACCACCTCCATCCCTCCACCACTCCCCACATAAACATGCATGGCACCTTGTGACTGCATACTCAATTAACAGAAGAGGGGTTTGGCTGAATGAAGAAAAACCAGAGCCAGTAAGGAAAGCCAGATGACCCTATCTTCAGTAATGAAAACAGACATTTATAGAGCTTGCATTATACACAGGGGACACTGAGTTAGGCAGTGAGGATACAAAGTGGTGTAATGCAGCTTTGATGTTCACAGATTATTTAATTGCCCTCCATCCCCAATAGCAAACAGATCAATGATAACTAGCAAATCTCCTTGAAAAATGGGGCACAGCCTTTCATCTCAGGAATTTTAAAGACCCTTTGCAAACATTCATTAGGCCCAACCCCATTCCATAGGCAGTGGGTAGAAAACCCAACATTAGCCATCAACTGAACTCTTCTTTTATCTCTTCCAGCCCAACCTCACACAATCACCTCTCTCCATTAAGGTCTAGTTAATTAATCATTTTGCTTTATTCAGCCCTCAGGGAGCTAGCCAGGTGCGATCTGTTTGAGGAAGCAACTATGTTGCTGTAGGATGGCCTTCTCCCTTTCCAAGGAGTGTAGTATGATCACTAGGAGAAGACAGACAGCAGGAGAGAGTGACAGGGATTGAGGCAGGTCTCTGACTTCTATCTTTGGTATTTGGTCATCTCCAAAAGCTAGAGAAATATCCATCTCACTACACTCCATATAGTCTATTTATCATAGTCAATAGATTATTTTGAGTGCTACTGTGTTCTCAGAGCTTTACACATGTCATCTCATTATCTGGCTAAGAGGTTACCTCTGGAGTCAGAAAGATGTGGGCGTTGATCCTTCTTTGTCACAAAATAGCTAAGTGACCTTGAACAAGATTAATTACTCTTGGATCCTCAGTTTCCTCATCTGTAAAATGGAAATGATAATAAAAGTATCAGTCTCATAGAGTTGTTGTGGGAATTAGGTGAGGAAACTCGTGTGAAGCGCTTAACATATGCCCAGCACAGATTAAGTGCTCAGTAGATATTAGCCAATATTAAAGTTCACCACAACCCCATGAAGCAAGTATTAGATATCATTAGTCTCTTTTCATAGATGAAGAAATGAAGATTCAGAGATACTCATTTACCAAGGTCACCAACTGTAAGTGACAGAGCCCAGAGTCAGTGGAGGTGTGACTGACCCAGATCCCATGCTGGTAACCACCACAGTGTATGGAATGAGTCACAGTGCCACAACCAAGGGGCCTATGGTCACCATCCCATCCTGGCCATGCCCCGGTCATCCTGGCAGATGAGTGTGGGGAGCACTCGGCAGAGCAGAGACGGGGAAGCAAAAGATAAGACTTGGTTGGCCCAGACATGAAGCTCAAACCCTCGTATACAGATCTTCCTCAACTTACGATGAGGTTATCTCCTGATACCTCCTATCTCCTGATAACCTCATCGTAAGTTGAAAACATTATAAGACAAAAAGGCATTTAATACACCTAACCTGCCGAACATCATCGCTTAGCCTAGCCTACCTGAAACATGCTCAGAACACTTACATTAGCCTACAGTAGGCAAAATCATCTAACACAAAGCCTATTTTATAATAAAGTGTTGAATATCTCACGAAATTTATTGAATACTGTACTGAAACTGAAAAACAGAATGGTTGTGTGGGTACAGAATGGTTGTAAGTGTATCAATTATTTACCCTCGTGACCGTGTGGCTGACTGGGGGCTGTGGCTCACTCGCTGCTGCCGCCCAGCATCACCAGAGAGTATCGTACAGCATATCACTAGCCCAGGATAGGATCACAATTCAAAATTTGAAGTGCAGTTTCTACTGAATGCATATTGCTTTTGCGCCATTGTAAAGCCAAAAAATTGTAAGTTGGGGACTATCCGTATAGGTATCAAAGGCAAGCAAAGAAGATCCTCAGTCTGAGATAATCATCACTTTTATTAAAATGAGGACATTGAGGCTCAGAGGGGTTAGGAGACCTGCATTACACCACATAATTAGTAAGTAACAGAGCCAGGACTGAAACCCAGGCTTCCCGGCTCTTAATTTCTCCATGACGCGGCCATGCCGATTTCACGGCTACAACCCCATAGCCACCATGTGCTGTTCACTCTTTTCTGGGTCTACAGCTGCAGAACCTGGTCTTGCCTCAACTGAAGGAGAAAAGGAAGCGAATCAACGTTTACTGAGCACCTCCCGTGCATCCAGCTCCTTGCTAAATGTCTTGCATACATTCACTTAATCATCACAACAACCCAGAGAGGCAAGTTTAATTTTACAGAGAAGAAAACAGAAGTTCAGCCTCTAGCTAAGGTAAATCTACCAAGGTTACCACCTAGGAAGATGAGGGGAACTTGAAACTTCAGCTTTGCCAACCCCACTTCCCACATCACACTACCCCTTGGGAAGGCTTGGGCAGAGCCCGTGTATTCATGGACACGGCAGGTTCTGGACATCCTGTAGCCAATTGCATTTTTCCTTCAAGAACTGAGGCAGGATCAGTTCAGACTGCTGAGGGGAGAAGTGTATTCAAAACACCATTTTATGCCCAGATGTGAAGCTATCTTCAAAACTTATCAGGATGATAGATAAAACCTGCCACCTAAAACCAGCCTCTTGGACACTCCAAGAGGAGTGAAGAGACACCAGGGCTGGGATGATAGCCTCAAGGCCCGTAAATTTCATGGAGGACTCAAGATTTGTATCCTCCTGCCTTTATCTAACAAATAACAATGATACATAATAAGAGTGCTTAGTGCAGAAAGCCATAAACTCAGAGGATTCAGCTTGATTTAATTCCAAACCTAACGCTATTTTTCTTCTATGATTACATCTATTAGTTTGCTCCAGGATGATTTACTGACTATACTTCCTTACTGCCAGTACACTTTGGACTGCGTGCTGTAATTAGGGCACTCAAGATGCCACCAGCTACTGGCTACCATAAATTTTCACCCCTCAGTTTTCAGGGTCTTTTCTCTTGAATCTTTGGTAGTGTTTAAAAAGCAAACAAAACAAAAAAAAGCAAGACCAAGTAGGAAAAATTGAGAGTCTGAAGTGGAGGAACATCTGTTTTGAGCCAAACTCTTCCCCAAGTTGTAGCTGTAGATGAGGGTCCGCGCTACAGAACGGTGCTGTAGTCGGGCTTGAGAGCTGGATGGCTGGGCTATAACGACAAACAGAAGCCATGCTTTCTAGGCTGAAAGTTTGGACATGCGGTCACACGCCAGACTACAAAATATTTGAAAATAGGATGGCCATAGATCTGGTACATCAGCTCACTAAACTCGCAGGCAATTCACCAACATGCTTCCCCCACACCCTGGAAGAAAACAGCAGCCTCCCAGTGCGTCCCCTGAGCTCTCTTTGTGGCTGATCTCATCAAGCTCTGAAGTCCCCTGAGGAATCCAGCTGAGTGATGTTTAGGATACAGGGTAGCCTTTGCCATTCAGCAGTGTTTAAGATCAGAAATGTGATCCAGGACCACCACAGCAGGTTTGCTTTGAGGAAGAGAAACAGCCTGAGAGGTGCAGCTGCAGCAGATGAAACGGCACTGGCCAACTCGACATACATGTAAAAAGGATTATATACCACAACCAAGTGAGATTTATGCCAGGAATGCAGGATTGGTTTCACTTCTAAAAATCAATTGATGTAATATACCTTATTAGTAAAATAAAGGGAAAAAAGCCACGTGATCGTTTCAATAGATAGAGAAAAAGCATTGACAAAATCCAACACCCTTTCCTTATAACAGCGTTCAACAAACTAGAAATAGAAGGGAACTCCCTCAACCTGATAAAGAGCATGTACAAAAAAACCCACATTTAACGTCACACTTAAAGGTGAAAGACTGAAAGCTTTCCCCCTAAGGTCAGGAACAGGACAAGGGTGTCCACTCTCTCTGCTTCTATTCTATATTATACTTGAGGTTCTAGCCAGGCAATTAGGCAAGAAAAAGTGGACCCAAGAGAAATGAAAACATGTCCTCACAGAAACTTGTACACAAATGTTCATAGCAGCATTATTCTTAGCCAAAAAAGTGGAAACAACTCAAATGTTCATCAATTGATGAATAAATTTTTAAAATGATATATCCATACAATTAAATACTATTACTCAGCAATAAAAAGGAATGCTACATGATACAACATGGATGAATCTTGAAAATATTATGTTAAGTGACAGAAGCCAGTCACAAAAGACCACATGTTGTATGATTCCATTTATATACAATGTCCAGAATAGGCTAGTCTATAGAGACAGAAAGTAGGTTAGTGATTGTCAGAGGCCGGGTGACAGAGAGAGGAATGGGGATTGACTACCAATGGGTACAGAGTTTCTTTTTGGAGTGATAAAAATATTCTAAAATTAGTTAGTAGTGAGGGTTGTACAATATTGTGAATGTACAATATACAAAATTGTGATTGTACACTTAAAGATAAATTTTATGCTATATAGTAATGCTGTTTTTGAAAAAAAAAAAAAAAAAAGATACCAGGAGAAAGCACTGGACTAGGAGTCAGATCTGAGTTCAAATCCCAGCTTTCCTCTTACAACCTTGGGCAAGTCACCCCACCACTGAGTCTCAGTTCCCTCTCTCTAAGATGAAGATGACACTAGCCCTTGCAGGGGGATTGTATGTCCGAGGCCTGACTCAGGGAGGTTGGTCAGTGCATCTTGTTTTCTCCCTTCTCTCCTCTGCCATCTAGACTCACTCTTTACTCCCAGGTAACAGGAGAAAAAAAGCATCCCATCTCTCTGGAATCTGGATGATCTTCATAACCATTCACCTGGGGCTGGCGCTTCCTAGCCTCCGCTCAAAACTAAAGGACAAAAGAGAGATAAAATTAACTAAAAGACAAATTCACAGAGACAGAGAGTAGAATAGTGGGGCTAGGGAGAGGAGGCGATGGGGAATTATTATTCAGTGAGCATGGAATTTCAGTTTGGGATGATGAAAAAGTTCTGAAGATAGATAGTGGTGATGGTTGCACAACAATGTGAATGTACTTAATGCCACTGACTTGTACACTTAAAATGGTTAAAATGGTAACATTTTTATGTATATTTTGTCTCAATAAAAATATTTATTAATTAAAAATATATCATTAAAGTACATCATAAATTTAAAATAACTTTGTTCAACTCAGTCCTACCTAGTAAGATAATATGGTTGAGCCAATAACAGGTAGACCTCCTCTCCACTATCTGGGTCTTAGGAAGGAATACAGAAATGAGAGATAAGCCTCTGGATTCCAAGATAACAAGCTGAGGGAAGGGTAAGTACAGACCTGGTTCTGCTCTGATGGACAGAAATTGAGGAGAGGCACTATAAAAAGAATTTAACTCCTTGTCACAGACTGCTGTTGTAGTGGACACCATCTCATCCTCTTGGGATGTCAAGCATCTTGAATCCCAATACTATTTCTCCAGCTTTCCTGGGAGATGAAGTATGGTAACCCATCCAAGCAAAACACGGTCCAGAAGAAGCCATTAACACCATAAACCACATCCTATCTAAGGACAAGTGTGGGCAAATGGAAGCTGGCCAATTGATAACATCTATATATTTTCCCCTTTGTCCATATCCCAATAAATGCCCTTCCCATCCTTTTTAAGCTGGTGTTAGTTTAGGAAAAGATCATTTGGGTTAAACTTCCAAATGGGCCAGGGGAGAACTGAAGCATGCTGCGTGAGAATTTCTAGAGCCAGTCAATGTAAGTCCTTGCACACCATACTTTTTCCCACATTAGACCTCCATGGCACCAAAATGATATTTGCAACTTCTTACAGAGCTCGAAGAAGCTGCCTTATTTATTTTCAATGCATTTCTCCAGAAAGGTCCCAAAGCAGTCTACTATTCATTTGTTTATTCCTCAAATATTTACTGAGCGCCTACTGGGTACCAGGGTCTACACTAAGCTCTGGGGCTGCAGTGGTGAAGAAGCCAAGCCAGCTCCTTGCCCTGTGTTGTTTACAGTCGAAGGGGGTCAAAATCTCTAATGTTCGGAATCGCTGGCCTCGAAGCTCTTGTCCCCCAGTGGATCCTCAGGATTCATACAAGGCATTTGAGTCTGGTGGTGTAGGTGTGGGACTAGGAGAAAGTGAGACCTGAGTTCAAACCCCAGCACTCCCACTTCCCAACTGCGCTACCTTGAACAAATGTCTTAACCTCCCTGAGTCTTAGTTTCTTTTTTTTTTTTTTTTTTTTTTTTTGTGAGGAGATCAGCCCTGAGCTAACATCCGCCAATCCTCCTCTTTTTTTTGCTGAGGAAGACGGCCCTGGGCTAACATCGGTGCCCATCTTCCTCCACTTTATATGGGACGCCGCCACAGCATGGCTTACCAAGCAGTGCGTTGGTGCGCGCCCGGGATCCAAACCAGCGAACCCCGGGCCGCCGCAGCGGAGCGCGCGCACTTAACCGCTTGCGCCACCGGGCCGGCACCCCTGAGTCTTAGTTTCTCATCTGTGAAGTGTGGATGGTAATCTCATTAGCTACATGGGGTTGTCGTTGGGAGAACTGAATGAGGTGATGTATGCAGAGTATTTTATATGGCACTTGCCACACGATAGCTGTCAATACACAGTATCTATTATTGTTAATAAGAATAATTTTGATCCCCCAAATGTGAATCTCTTTGGAAAAAAGCAGGGCCTTGCAGAAGAAACAGACCTAGGTGTCAGGCAGTCCCAAGTTTGGTTTCTGTCTGCATCTTCAGATGTTTCACAATCTTATTACCTGTCTTACCAGACGTAAAATGGGAATGACACCCACTGCCTCCCAGGCTGTTGTGAGGATATACTAATTACTTCTTACAGGGCCCTTTGAAGCTCAAAGTGCTGAGTAAGTATTCCAAAATAGAAAATAAAAAGGTGCATCACCTGTTAGAAGAAAAACACCAAACTAGTACCTGCCCCTTTGTCACCAGGGATGTGGGCCCTGCAGCACAAGCTTCCCATCATTGACTTATGCTGAGTGAGATCAGTTTAAATAACACCACGATAGATGACACGCAGCACCACCACCCACCTCCAGCCCAGGGAGAAAATAAACATTTCAAACAACTGTGTTGACAAAATATGCTTTCAAATTTCTGACAATAATAAGAGATCACATGTGCATTCCTAACAGGCCAGTGGCCACATCCCAATGAGTGTTGTGTTAAGTCAGGGTTCTCCAGAGAAACAGAACCAACAGGATGTGTATATATAGAGAGATAGAAAATAGGCTCATGTGATTATGGAGGCTTGGTAAGTCCAAAATCTGCAGGGTAGGCCAGCAGGCTGGAGACCCAGAGAAGAGTTATAGTTCAAGTTCAAAGCCATCTGCTGACAGAATTCCCTCTTCTTCTGGGGACATCAGTCTTTTTCAACTAAGGAGTTCAACTGATTGGATGAGGCCCACCTACATTATGGAGGGTAATCTGCTTTACTCAAAGTCTACTGATTTAATGTTAATCTCACCTAAAAAAGACTTTCGGAGGAACATCTAGAATAATGTTTGACCAAATATCCGGGTATCGCGTCTAGTCAAGTTGATGTATAAAATTAACCATCACAAGTGTGTTTCTCAGCTTTGTTACCAGTACTTGCCTTAGATGATCACCATTTTCCCTGCTAGGTCCACCTCTGGGCCTCTGGGGTACTTGCTCCAACCTCAGCCAACAATGTTTATGTTTCATAAATGGAAGTTTCTTGCCTTCTTTTATCACCCACCCAGACTGCTGTGTATGGAGAAGAGCCTGCTCTGGCCTGGCTTCCTGATTCTCTCCCTCCCCAGGGAAGATGGAATGAACTGAAACCAGATCAGTTTCCTCCACTAGTTCTTCCAAAACAGTGATTCTCAAAGTGTGGTCCCCAGGCCAGCAGTACCCACATCACCTGGAAACTTGTTAGAAAAGCAAGTTCAGGAGCCCCACCTGAGCCCTACTGAACCAAACACTGTGGGAAGCGGACCAGCAATCTGATTTTAATAAGCCCTTCAGGTGATTCTGAGACACGCTCAAGTTTGGGGACCACTGGCTTAAGAGCAGAACAAATCAGACAGGTGCTGTAGGAGACAAGCTCCTGGGACCCCAGTTTTCTTTTCTTCTTCCTCTGACACCTTGAACCATCTAGTGAATGTCTTCCATCTGTGAGATTTCAGGGTTGGCTTCTCAGCAAACCAGAGTTTTCCCAAGTGTGAATCCCACTTACTATATACCAAGTACTCTTCTAAAGTGCTTTAATGACGTTCTTTTGGTTTCATTTAAAACAATATTTTTTCTAAGTTTGTAGCATTTATCCTTCTGAAGACAATGTGGCTTAGAACTGCACTAAGACATTTGGAACATCCCCTATCAGGTCCTTCCATCCTCACAACAATCCCATAGACCAAGCACTATTATTATTATCGTCTCCATTTCACAAATCAGGAAACTGAGAAGCAAAGAAATGAAGTCATTCGCAGGGAACCTGGCTCCAGAGTCACGTCTCCAACCACCCTACGGCCTGCATGAGAGCCCTCTCCTAACTTATGAGCTGCTTGCACCTTAGTCCTGAAGGCTGACTGGACCCTACAGTGGACTGAGGTGTCCTGCAGTGTCCACATCTAACCCTGGGCCTGCACTGGCTTGTGGCTTGCTGGGTGCACTTGCTGCTAGAGCATTTCCCCAGGGCCTGTGAGCCCTCAGGGGTGTGTTGCCAGCATCACTAAACCAAGTAATTTGGTCCAACTATTTCAGCGACTCCCACCTACGCCAACCAAAGTGGCCAAGCGGATTGTGGATTGCTAAAAAGAG